>NC_064640.1:573028121-573631335 GCF_023864345.2 Schistocerca serialis cubense | reverse complement strand
ATCTGTTTAACCGAAATCTATGTAATTAGACACTGGCAAAATAATAGGTACTATTTCATGGAAGGGAGTTTTCAATGTACATGGGAATTCCCAAAGTTCGTGCAGAATTTTCTAGACAGTGAAATTTTGTAATTTCAATGAGTAACAAATTAACAGACTTTTTGGCGACATAAAAACCGGGGCTACAAAACTGTGGCAATGAATTTTAGAGAAGATGCTATTCGTCGACTGTAATATTATGGGAGTCAAAAATTTTGAATGCGATAACGTTTGAAATATTAAGTTTTCAGAAAGAGTAGAACGTTTGCTTGAAAGAGGAGAGCGAGGACTTTCAAACATGCTGTATAAATCCAAGACCGCACAATATTTAGTGTTGTGGAATTGTGACGAGAAAATACTTTACGGCTTAGTAAATTACGTTTATTTATTGAAATACCATCTTTCTTTATGAAATATTTACGGTATTGCCATCAGCAGACTGTAAATTATACTATGAGTAATGAAATTTAGTGAGATACTTCATGAATAAGTATTTGGTAACTTCGTGAACACGTTGCGTATTCATTACTAATAAAAAAAGATCATAAACGTACCAGAAGAAATTAATATTAGCATCAGGAGTGGTATAAGTACAAAAAGGGTAGTCCTACCTTGCTCTGATAGTAGTTACTTTCTTCGCCATAGAAACCACGCAACTGATCCTATGCTTATACCCTCAATCTTCAACCATACAGAACGCCTAATATTCGCATCATCAAAAATCAATTTTTCCCCAGTGCGGGTCCTTGAACTTCTTATGGAAGAGTAGACCTTATTTTTAAGAATGTCACCGGATCTTATGGTTATTTTACATCTTTTGGCTGAAGAGCGATGTGTGTATACTGCTGGCAGACCACCCATCGGCTGCATATTCTCTTGAGTTATTGGAATATACCAGTAGACAATGTCTTTTATGCATCTCCAAAGACAAAAGTCCAAAGGAGTTAAGTCAGGAGACCGAACAGGCCACTCCATCGTTCCTCTAAGACAGGCAGGATACCTTCGGTTCAGAACATGACCTGCACGCAAGTCGTTATGTACTGAACTTCCTGTTGGTACTACATAAACATTTTGACTCTTAACGGTACTCCATCCAAAAGAGGAGGAAGATTTCTCATGAGAAAGTTGGTACGTGCCCTGACTTTCAGGTTAACGTTGATAATATAAGGGACAATAATTGTAGTACAAGCACCCCACATTAAACACCACTTCTCCATTGATGCTGATGTTCTACCTGTCTAAGCCATCGTGGGTTTTCACTGGACCAATAATGGGTGTTCTTTACATATACCTGTCCTTTGTTTGACAAGGTACGTACATTGATTGGGGAAAAAAACGTACGAGAATTTCTGCTTTTTGAGGATTTGCTGCTGTGCGCTTTATAGAACTGTACATGATTCTGGATTCATTCCCATACAATTCTTGGTATAAGTGTCCATGATAAGGATGGAACTGGTGATCTGTTAAAATACGATGTACATTGGTTCTATGAGTGAGAACTCCAGTACAAGCTGTCATTTGCTGACGTGTGGATCAATAGCAAAAGACGGGAGAACAGTAACATCGGCGGCTTTATCTGTGTGAGTTCTACGATGACAGGGTTGCCTTGAGTTGAAACTTTCCGTTTCCCAAAGTGTCGAAACAAGACGAAAAATATGCATCAGCAAGGTGAGCTCTTGTCAGAATACCGTTTTGCATAGGGTTTAATGGTACAGATATCAACACAGTTCCTATGTATTGAAGTTGCTCTTACTCATCTCTGCCGAATCGAAGCCCACAGGTGGTGTGGAGATACTACATTATCCGATTTGCGTGTGGCATGGTGCCTGTCGATTTGGTGCGTGGCAGTTGGTCTGAGAGAGTCTGCAGAGTGAGTCGCAGGCAAGCACGGTATGCACAGTTACAGATCGGAACGCCGGAAGTAAGCGTAAACGTTAATGATTACTAATTCACGTTAGTTTTATATGAAATGAAACAACATATAAAATTTTACAACGACCTGACTGAACGAAGAAAATAATAACTAACTCGAGTTGATTTGTACAATAGTGCAAATCCTAATGTACTGTGAACAAAGTAATTTGTTCACTGTTTTGCGGTTAATAAATTTAATAGTTTTCAGCGTTGTTTCGTGCTGTTTGTGGGGGAATAACGATTTAATAAAGTTTTGGAAACGTGTTTCTTATAGTTTTCTGTGCGTTGAAGTAGTTTAGTAAATTTCGTGCTTAAGTTTTCAGTGGACGTTTCTTATTGTTTCTAGTGAAATATTTCAGTAACATTTTCATTCAGTGTTTTAACTTAGTTGAGTGTTACAGCGTCCGCTTGAATTTTTGGTTTTAGCTAGTAACTGTGTGAAGTTTTGTTGGTATTGGTATTAGCTGTGATATGGTAGTGTTAATACAAGTGGTTGCTTTCTTAGTAGATAGATAATTTCGAGGCCGCTATTGCTAGTTCTATAAGTAGTTCTACTTGTGTAACTGAACTTACGTAACGTAGACGTATAGTTTTTCATCAGTAACTGTAAAATTTAACCGGGAGTGAGAAGTGTGGTCTATGTCGTAGGTTTGTGAGTAGTGGGTTACGGTGTGGGATTTGTTCAAAGTATTTTCATTGGAGGGAATGCAATGGGGAAACCAGTGGGGCACTCTAGTGAGATCCTCTCCTGGAATTGTAGAATCTGTAGTTCAAATAAGTTGATAGAGGAACAGGAGCGTAAGATCTGTGCCCTTCAGATGCAGTTACAACTCGCAGAAGAGGAGCTAGATAGACTGAGAAGGGTGAATGGTGGTGGGGAATGGAAACTGGCCGTTGGCAAGAAGGCAGTTAGGAGGAGGAGGTATTCAGACAGTTATACTTTGCATATATACAATAGATTTGATCAGCTGCCAGAGTTGAGTGGAGAGGAGCCTCTTGTAGCTGAAGATGTAGGTAACATGCAGCAGTCCTCAGCAGTTAGAAGGCCTATGTCAGTTGAAAAGTCTAACAGAAAGAATAAGGTTCTGCTGCTAGGTAGTTCGCATGGCAGAGATGTGGGCCAGCAGTTGCAGGAAGTATTTAGGATTGAGTATCAGGTCACCAGCATTGTGAAGCCTAGTGCAGGATTGGCTGGGGGAGCTACGTAGGAATTTTACGAAGGAGGATCAGATAGTCATAGTGGGTGGAGCAGGGAACAGTCTTGATAGGGATGGGGAATATGATGTAGGTGGTGACCTGGTAAAGATAGCTACTGAAACTGGTACGTCTAATATGCATTTCGTGCAACTGTTTCAGCATCATGATCGGCCTCATTTTAATGCGGCTGTAAGGCTCGTTAACATGGGGCTGGGGAGGGCGCTGATGGAAGAGGGCGTTGGTCACATTTGAGTGATGCCATTTGGGTCTATCAGGAGATCGGGTTTCACTAGGTATGGCCTGCATCTCAATAGGTATGGGAAGGGGAGGCTGGCAAAGCTCATAGGTGACAGGGTAGTGGGTGGTGGTGGTGGGATCACTCATGGAAAAATTCCTGTAGTGGTTGGTGTTAGAGCTACACCTTTTTTAGATTGAAGGCAGCTGATACGTATACCCGCTTAAAGGAAGTCCCTCTAACTAAGGGCTCACCTTCAGGGGACGTCATATTTCCAAGTAGAGAGGGAATTAGCATATTTCATCAAAGTATAAGAGGTATTAGAGATAAAGTTAGTGAACTGCTTATAGATGTTGACTCTGAAATTATTGGTATGTCAGAGCACCACTTAAATAATTTGACAATTCAGAGCTTCCTTTACCAGGATACAGATTAGCTAGCTGTTTTTCAAGGAGTTCCTTGTGGGGTGGGGGAGTGGCTATGTTGGTGGTGAATTGCTGGTGGATTAAACAAAAATTTGGTTTCCTGAGGGAACCATGCAACATTCTTGGCAAATGCCTTTCCGAGATTGATGTCTGAAATACTCCTCTTTGATAATGACAAGGGGGAGATTCAGTCAGTAATTGAATCACTGAAGACTAAGGACTCCCATTGTTATGATGGAGTGCCTAGCAGAATATTAAAGTACTGTGCTGCACATGTTAGCCCCGTATTTAGCCATATTTTTAATTTTTCCTTTAGGAATGGTCAGTTTCCTGAATGGTTAAAGTACTCAGTAGTAAAGCCGCTTTACAAAACGGGAGAAAGGGATAATGTAGGCAATTTAGACTTATTTCTATGCCGTCAGTGTTTATTGAAGTTATTGAAAATGCCGTGTACGTAAGAATAATGGATAATTCTATATCACATAATTTGCTATCAAATGTACAGCCTGACTTTAGAAGTCGTTTAACAACTGAAAATGCTACATTCTCTTTTCTCTATGAGGTACTGGATGGGTTAAACGAAAGGTTTCGAACGATAGGTCCATTTTCTATTTAACTAATGTGTGTGTTTGTGTTGATCACAAAATATTGCTCCAGAAGTTGGACCATTACGGAATACAGGGAGTTGCTCACAATTGATTCATCTCTTACTTTAGCAACAGACAGCAAAAGGTCATTATTCACGATGTTGAGAATGGCTGAGTGGCGTACGGTCAAGTGGGGGGGGGGGGGGGGGGGGGTCCCAGATCCAGAGATCAGTGTTGTGGCCGCTCCTGTTCCTTATTCCATATTTATATGAATGATATGCCCTCTAGTATTACGAGTAACTCTAAAACATTTCTGTTTGCTGATGACACTAGCTTGGGAGTAAAGGATGTTGTATGCAACATTGGCTCGGTTTCAAATAGTGCAGTTCTTCACATAACTTCATGGCTGTTAGAAAATAAACTTAAGGTAAATCACAGTAAGACTTAGTTTTTAGAGTTTCTACCACATAATTCAACAAAACGTGACGTTTTAATTTCTAAGAATGGGCATATGATTAGTGGAACTGAATAGTTCAAATTTCTTGGTGTTCAGATAGATAGTAAACTTTCGTGGAAAGCTCACGTTCAGGATTTTTTTCAAAGACTTAATGCTGCAATTTTGACTGTTCGAACGGTAACTGAAGTGAGTGATCATTCGACACGCAAATATGTCTACTTTGCTTATTTTCATTCGCTTATGTCGCGTGATATTATATTTTGGGGTAACTCTTCCCGTTCTAAAAGGATATTTTTGGCTCAGAAACGGGCGGTTCTGCCAATAAGTGGTGTAAGTACACGAACCTCTTATCGACCCCTTTTTCTCTTTACTTATATGTCTTACTGACATATTTATGTGGGGTAGTGAAAGTAGGAATTTGATAGGGCATGTGTGACTTAGACAGGCGGTTAGGAGTTTTATTACCGTGATAGGTACACCTTGCAAGTTAAAGCTAATCACCAATGCTGTCAAGATGTAGGGTTTGATTCCAAGCCACCAAGACAACCAATTAAAGTAACAAGTACTCCAGAACCAACTTAACCTAAAACCGACGCGGTGTTTTACAAGCTCCTCTGCCTGAGTAGCATTATGCCTACCTTCAACTACAATTAAAGGTAATGATGATGCAGTTTTTAATTAAGGACTATATTTCCTATACATTTACATATCACTGAAATGTACTGGAGTACTGCACAGTATGTACCCGTATAATATAGAAGGTAACATTATTGGAACTACTGTTCTGCCAAATTACATTCTCCATAGATGAGTAGCATTTCTACATTCTCTTCATTGGTGTAGATAGTGCTTACACAACCCTTTAACTGAAGGTAGTTGACTTAATGATCGCCGTGCATTTTCACTGTGTTTGTATTTCTTTACTGCCAATTTTGCAAGTGGACCAGTTATATTGCCCTGGACACCTGCACTTTGTGCTAGTACAGGAGAGTCAAGCCAGTTTGGTCCTGCGTTTTTAATAACGTCAAGTTTACTTGGAATGTGCCCTCTGATGCTTTTTTCAACAGATTTTGAGGAGAAGACGTTGATTACGGAATAAAAAGTAAAGGGCACTATTTAAAAAAGACGTACTGCTGTTGATATCTCCGTAACGAAAAAAGTGACAAGAAAGATAATCAACAGGTCCATGTCCCTCTGGCAGCTAAATAACGTTTACTTGTTATATCTTTTTTATTTTGCTTTTGGGCAAATAGTTATTTGTTGTGATCAAGATAAATGGAATACCCTATATATAAAATGTTTTTAATTTGTCTCTATCTTTCGTGTCGACAGTAACCGGTAGTGATATATGTTCATTGCACATATGAAGTGAATCATCAACTGTACTCCGTATTAGCATTAAAAAATACAAATACATGAACTATCTTTCAGAGTTTTGTTTGGGTTATATTGTCCCATAATTGACTTAGAATTAGTTCGCATTCCTTAGTTCTAAACAAGTTTTCGGGAGATTTCCCTTGGTTGAAAGTAAATATCGGAACTGGAAATCCCAGTCAAAATATTACCGAAAGGGACTCCTTCCGGCCAACTATGCCTGATATTTTATCGAAAAGACCCTGACTCTACAATGGGCAAGACTCAAATTTCTGCTCTATGCAGAATATGAATATATATGAAACAAAAACAGTAACATCTGGATCAATATATTTGAACCTCACTCAATGTATTTGTACATCACTCATAACACGTTTGGTTAAAAAAGCGAGAGTCGGCTCACGTACCTCATCTCTTCCTATCCCAAATTACTGAATACCTTCCCTTCTTTCAGTCTGATTGATATTTACGTCTTTTGTGTTTTATTATTAATTTTTCATTTTAATATTCTCCAAATGCTCAAATAAAAGTAACTGCGGCCTTCATGCCAAGCGGGATTGTCGCTTCAGCAGAGATCGTTTGTACATGTGGAATGTGATCTACTGACAACATGCAAATTACGCAACCATTCTGGGTATTTTTTTTATTTTTTGTTTTATTTATTCCCAAATTATAGACCTGTTACCTGATGTTTAAAACAGGTCGTACATCTTACAATTTTCGTTTTTCATCTTTTACAGTTTTCTTTTCTTTTGTTTTATCTACAACATTTACAAAGAATAGTACTTTTCAAAATAACAATAATTTAAGGTTGAAATATAAATAAAATTTTGTTGTTTTGTAAGAAGAATATAAAAAGATGATAGGATAGAGGAGAGAATTGCTAGTACCATCACCGAATGTGACTGACAGTGAATACCTCGGAATGGTTTCTTCGAGCCGTTGACCGCCAGTCGCACACACACAGAAACACACGCGCACGCGCGCGCACACACACACACACACACACACACACACACACACACACATTCAAATGGTTATTAGCAGAGAAATAATATTGCTTATACCATTTATTACCAATCCTATCTATTAACTACTTTAGGTGCCCATCCGTGTACAGCATTTGGTGATTTCTTGGCTAGATCGCCAGCACCTTCTGCTTATTTACTGGCACATCTCGGCTTCCTCCTCCTGTTCCTCCTCATTTTCACTAATTTCGCTGTCACTGTGGGTATCGCTGTCCACCCTCTGGAGATTGTTGTTACGTTGCACACAGGCATGTCTGTTATGTCGTGTCCGCATGTACTCTTCATGTGTTGTTTTTGAAATACTGTTTGTCAGTACGTTTAATTGTTCCCATTGTTCTTCGTATCTTATTGCTGTGTATATATCTATGCCTGTTTCTGTGTAGTCTAAGTGTAATGTGTGTCTGTATCCAAGGTTCTCGGGTGTCCAGCCGGATCCGATCGACGAAGTTCCACGATATTTCGGCGAATAACCGTTCCGCCATCATCAGATGGTGCTAATGGAATTATCTGTCTGCGCTGTGTCCGTGGTATTTATGTCCGCGGGGTCCCGAGTCGTACCACGGCGCGGGCTGCCGGCGGGGCGCCGCGTGGTGGGAGGGGTGAGGGTAGCTGCAGCTACGCCAAGTGGTAGGCGCAGTCCATCTCCGTCCGCCGTGGAGGAAGCATCTCGCGTCCGCACGCGCCGTTGCTCTTTGATGGTGTTTAATAATGGTTTCCAGGCCTTGCTAAGTTGAAACCCGGTGTCCCTGTTGATGAGGTTATCTGTTACTCGAATTTCTATGGCCTCCTTGTAGATACTGTCCCAGTAGGCACTTGTGGCAGTCAGGATTTTTGTCTCTTCGAATTCCGCCGTGTGTCCGGTTTCAATGCAGTGTTCTGCTAGGACCGAATGGCTGGGTTGGCGTAAGCGGGTGTGACGTTCGTGTTCCTTGCATCGGTCCTCGACCGTGCGAACTATTTGGCCGATATAGGATTTGCAACAGCCACACGGGATTTTGTATACGCCCGCTTTCTTAAGCCCTACGTCATCTTTTGCAGTTCCTAGTAGGTCACGAATCTTTGCTGGTGGCCGGCAGACTGTGTCAATCTTGTGTCGCCTAAACAGTCTCCCTATTTTTGACGACACGTTGCCAGCAAACGGCAGAAAGGCCAGAGCTTGCTTCTTTTCTTCGGGTTGCTCTTCATCTCGGTTCCTGCTGCACTTCTGCTGTCGGAAGGTCCTTTGGATTTGCCGGTTGCCATACCCATTCTTGCGGAACACGGTCTCCAGGTGTTTGAGCTCCGTTGCCAGGCTCTGTTCATCAGAGATCGAGTGTGCTCTATGTACCAAGTTGCTGAGCATTCCATTAAGCTGCGCCGGATGGTGGCACCTGGAGGCATGTAGGTACAGGTCAGTGTGTGTGGGCTTTCGGTACACGCTGTGACCCAGTGAGCCATCAGACCTACGTTCCACTAGGACATCAAGAAAGGGTAGTTTTCCATCTTTCTCAGCCTCCATGGTGAACTGAATGTTACTGTGGACAGAATTTAGATGTTGTAGAAAAATCTGTAGCTGTTCCTGTCCATGTGGCCAGATGACGAACGTGTCGTCCACGTAGCGATAGAAGCATACAGGTTTCAGTTCGGTGGCTTCCAGTGCTTCCTCTTCGAAACTCTCCATGAACGGGTTGGCCACCACTGGGGAGAGCGGGCTCCCCATGGCTACTCCGTCGATCTGCTCGTAGTATTGACCATTGAAGACAAAGTACGTCGATGTTAACACGTGCCTGAACAGTTGTGTCAGTTCAGGCCCGATGAATAATGAGACGACATCGAAGCTGACCATGATGTCGGATTCTTGTAATGTCATCTCCTTCAGGCGGCCAATGAAGTCCGTCGAGTTCCGGATATGGTGCGCACATTTCCCCACGTAAGGTCTTAGCATGCCCGCTAAGTGCTGCGCCGAAAGATACGTAGGGGCACCGACGTAGAGAAGCAAGCTCTGGCCTTTCTGCCGTTTGCTGGCAACATGTCGTCAAAAGTAGGGAGACTGTTAAGGCGACACAAGATTGACACAGTCTGCCGGCCACCAGCAAAGATTCGTGACCTACTAGGAACGGCAAAAGATGACGTAGGGCTTAAGAAAGCGGGCGTATACAAAATCCCGTGTGACTGTGGCAAATCCTATATCGGCCAAACGTCACATCCGCTTACGCCAACCCAGCCATTCGGTCCTAGCAGAACACTGCATTGAAACCGGACACACGGCGGAATTCGAAGAGACAAAAATCCTGACTGCCACAAGTGCCTACTGGGACGGTATCTACAAGGAGGTCATAGAAATTCGAGTAACAGATAAGTTCATCAACAGGGACACCGGGTTTCAACTTAGCAAGGCCCGAAACCGTTATTAAACACCATCAAAGAGCAACGGCGCGTGCGGACGCGAGATCCTTCCGCTACGGCGGACGGAGATGGACTGCGCCTACCACTTGGCGTGGCTGCAGCTTCCCCCACCCCTCCCACCACGCGGCGCCACGCCGGCCGCCCGCGCCGGTGTACGACTCCGGACCCCGCGGACATAAATATCACGGACACAGCGCAGACAGATAATTCCATCAGCACCACCTGATGATGGCGGAACGGTTATTCGCCGAAATATCGTGGAACTTCGTCGATCGGATCCGGCTGGACACCCGAGAACCTTGGATACAGCACATTCGCCGGGAAAGCCTCAGATCACGTAATCTATGTCTTTTGTTCGCGTATTACCCGCAGAAAAAGACAGTGTGTTCTGGGGAACCTTCTTCCCCGCATGTGCATGTAGGTGTCTGCCTGAGACTCACGCGGTTTAAGTGCGTGGGATAAGGTCCGTGTCCGGTTAAGAAATGTACCATACCGCGGCTGGGATCGACATGTCTCATTCTCAACCTCTCCCTTACGTCAGGGAGGAAGTCGTGCAGTCTACGTACCTTATCACTTACATCCCACTCACCTAGCCCTGTATCCAAACGCGAACTTTTAAGGTGACGTATCGTCTCTATCGGCACACCAGTTACTGTGTGTACCTTATCTAGTCTCCCCCCCCCTTTAACCAGTACCTTGCAGCTCTGTATTTGATAGTGATATCTATGGGGCATATTCCGAGCACCACACACAGTGCATCCGCTGAGGTGGTGCCGAAGGCCCAAATAGCCTATGTAGGACACCTCTCTGCCCTTGTGTGACCGATGCTTTGTTGGTGACCACGTTCAGGCTATGTGAACACGTGCTAGCTGCGAAGCTGAGTACTGATTCGAAGAGCGCACAGTGGTATGTCCGCGTGACTGGTAGAGATAGTCTGTACTGGTTTTAATTTAGCCTCACCAGTTTGTGTAGTATTTGTTCTGCTTTGTCTGTTGTTAACCTTATGTGTTCGTGGAAATTCAATTTTTCATCTATGTGTACCACAAGATAGCGCGTAACGTGTGCTCGATTGATGTTTGTGTCCCCAATTTTAACCGAAGGCTTCCTTTGGAGTGATCCTTTCAGTAAAGTGTATGTTGTTTTGTTTTCGGCTATCCTGAGTTTGTTGTTGTGACACCACTGCGTAATTGTTTGTAGTGTTCCACTGGCTTTCTGGGTAGCCAAAGGGAAGTATTATAGAGAAATCGTGTGTTAACTGTGACCGCCGCCTGGAGTGCCCGTTCCATGCTACATGCCCTCTCTTGCCACAACTTCCAGCTACCAATGACGTGATTCCTTTCCTACCACTTTTTGCGGTCTTTGTTCCCACACCGACATTAACGCCTTCTGACAACTACCATGGCTGGCTAACGACTTCACAATACATCCTGGTGGAATCTGCTTGCATTCTGAACAAGTAATTTTTGTTGATGAAAATCTACACCTTATAATTTCGCGGCACCTAAAGGATGTCTACTCCATGCGTATCCTGACCAAGTAGCCTCTGCACCTATACAAACTGGAGTCGTATGCATAAAACCTCACCTTTCGGTCTATTATGGAGGCCACAATTTCGTAGCAACACCTGCCACGATTAATACATCAAAAGTTAGCGAAACCAATGAGAAATAGGCTAAGTTGGTACGCAAACACTTCACTGTCGTCCACCGCATCCTAATAAGCTACCAATGCCCTGTCATCACTTGCCATTAGCCATTGTGCTTTATTTGCCACCACGCACAGCAGTCGGCGGCTATCCGTCGGAAGACGAAATCGTCCAACTTGCTGCTTGCCTCCATAAAATCATTAAAACCCTACCGCGTCACTACCACATCAACATCGAGACGACAATTTTTAAATGCCTCTAAAGCACTATTTTACAGCTGTCGATTCGTCCATCCGCGGATTCCAAGTGTACAACAAGCACCGGAGAAAGAGTGCGATATTATTATGTTGGTATATGAGTACATTCAGGTGCGATGTCCAAGGGAACAAACTTACTGTAGTAGTACTTATCTTGTGTTTTAACGTGACTGCTACGTGTTCGCGATTGAAGGGGGCTGCAGAATCAGTCAGTGGAGACCCAATTAAAGGTTTGCAGGATCTGCCAGTGGTCATCGCCCGTAAGAATTTTGAACTGCAGGAACAACTGCAAGCAAAACAAGAGCCACTATCTTATCGAAAAGTCGGCTTATTTGTTCAGGCAACTCTTGATTCCGTTGTGCACGTTGAAATTCCTTCTGTTGTATCGCAGCCCAGTATGATAAACAGTGTCCAGACTGTAAACTTCGTACCGCCAGTCTCGGGGAAGACATCATAAACACACACATACACACACACACACACATATATATATATATATATATACGTTCGACGGGCGTTTCATAGGACGTGGAGGACGCATAAATTGGCCAGCCCGTTCTCCTGATATTAACACCTCTGGACTTCTTTCTGTGGGGTACGTTAAAGGAGAATGTGTACCGCGATGTGCCTACAACCCCAGAGGATATGAAACAACGTATTGTGGCAGCCTGCGGCGACATTACACCAGATGTACTGCATCGTGTACGGCATTCATTACGCCAGAGATTGCAATTGTGTCCAGCAAATGATGGCCACCACATTCAACATCTATTGGCCTGACATGTTGGGACACACTCTATTCCACTCCGTAACTGAAAACGGAAACCACGTGTGTACGTGTACCTCACCCCTCATGGTAATGTATATGTGTGTCAGTGACAAAGACCAATAAAAAGGTGTTAGCATGTGGACGTAATGTGCTGTTCCAGTCTCTTCTGTACCCAAGGTGCATCACCGTTCCCTTTGGACCCTACGTAATTCGGTGCTCTCCGATACACACGATCGAACAGCGGAGGAGTGGTACTCAAGCGTCAACTTTAGGTTACAATATCTCCGGATGTAATTAACAATTTACAATGCAACAAACAGCACTGATTACGTATTTGTTTATATGTTCAGATGTGCTAACAAAACTAACGGGGTTCCATTTAAAAGAACGTAGGTTTGTTTTAAAAAACATACTTCCGTACATTTTTTATGGTTTGTATTAACCAATTACACTAGCCCCTCTCCTCACGTTCGGTCTGTGGAATCGATTCGTCAGTATTTGATGTGGTTTACGAAATATATCTAGGGGTAACGTTAGGTGACTCACCCTGTATATATATATATATATATATATATATATATATATATATATATATATATATATATATATATATATATATATACAGGGTTGTCCAAAAGTCCGGAAACACCCCGATAAAATCTAAATGAACTAGCAAACAAGGGAACAGAGTCCCTACACACGAGGGACGGGAAGGGGGAAACTTTATAGGCTATGCCACAAACATGGCGGCCATCTTGAAAGCCGCCATCTTGGATTCAACTCCAAAATTTCAAATGGGAATGTGGTCATGTGACATATCAAACAGATAGAGAATTTCACCAGAAAAACAATGCCATTGTTATTTTAAACATAGCTTTATTCATTCTTGGGTTACAGCCAGTTACATGTGGCAGCGGTGGGATGCTCGACAGCATGTGTGTTATGTGCCGAAGAGACATTACGCCGATGTTACACAGTCCCGAGAGACCACCAACAGTCATAGGAATGGCTCGATATATTGTCCATTATGTTGGATTGTTAATGCTATCCTCTGAACCCAGTCCTGATGAACTTTGACCAACACATCTGACTGAATTTGACCACACACATCAACAATGCGCTGCTTTAGATGATGCAAATCCCGTATTTTCACAGAATAAACCAGTGCTTTGACATGACCCCAAAAATAAAAATCCAAAGGAGTCAAATCTGGTGAACGTGGTGGCCACTCCACAGCACCCCTACGACCATTTCACTTTTGAGGGAACTACACATCCAGGTATGCTCGCATATTGTGCCCATAATGTGATGGGGCTCCATCATGCTGGAAGAATTCCGGAAATGTCCCGTCCTCCCTTAACAACGAGGGAAACACTTCTTCATCCAATAACCTCAGATAACCGTTGGCTGTTAACGTACCATCAATAAAAAAAAAGGTTCAACGACTTTCGTACCCCACACACCACACCAGACCATCATTTTTTGTGAGTCGACCGTTTTGGAAGCATCAATCCAGTGCGGATTTGTGTCGGACCAGTATCTGTGATTCTGCTTGCTCACTTCACCATTGATAAAGAAATTGGCTTCATCACTGAACAGCACCTGATAGGGGAAACGTGGGTTTATCTGCAGCTGCTGTGTCACCCACTCTGCGAACTGCACCCGACGGTCTGGGTCATCCTCGTCCAGGTGTTGGAACAGCTGAATTTTGTACGGGTGCCATTTGTGCTGCGATAAATTTCGCAGCATGGAGGCACGGCTAACCCCACATTCTTGTGACAGGCGACAAGTACTCCTTTTCGGACTCTGGCTAAATGATGCCAACATGCTCAGTGTTGTTGCTTCATTGGTGGCGGATTTTGGTCTTCCAGCCTTAGGTTTATCTGCGACAGAACCTGTTGCTCGGAATTTGGCCAAAAGCTTGGCAACTGCGGTGTTAGTGATGGGCTGTCTGGTTGGGTGACGACTGTTGAAATCCTCAGCAATGACCCGTGTGCTTTTTCTCATGATATCAAGATGATTTCAATGCGTTCTTCATGTGTTAAGGACATTTTGTAACATTTAGATAAGGAAACAATGATTAAAACGTTAGCATGAGTAAATGATACCTAACAGTTAAACACATGTAACATATCAGGCATGGGATAGTCACTTTGCACCGTTTCAGACTCCATTTTATGACTTCTCAGTATGTAATACTCATGCTGCCGAGCGTCCCACTGCTGCCGCAAGTAATTGGCTATAACCCGAGAATGAATAAAGCTATGTTTAAAATAACATCGGCATTGTTTTTCTGGTAAAATTCTCTATCTGTCTGATATGTCACATGACCACATTCCCATTTGAAATTTTGGAGTTGAATCCAAGATGGCGGCTTTCAAGATGGCCGCCATGTTGGTGGCATAGCCTATAAAGTTTCCCCCTTCCCGTTCCTCGTGTGTAGGGACTCTGTTTCCTTTTTTGCTACTCCATTTTGATTTTATAAGGGTGTTTCCGGACTTTTGGACCACCCTGTATATTAACGTGTATGACCTTGGCTGGACGTGCTCTTGGCCTGATGGATTTTAGTTGACTGGAGATGTGGGTTCCTATGTACACTCATTTGAATCACTATGCAATAGTAGCAGGTTTAATGTGTTACCAAGGGTTTATCTGATCTACACACGTACAATATGGCCGTGAGCTTTTACAGGAACAAACTCTCTCTGTCAGTAAGAGGACAAGGTAGGATCTTATGATGTTTACCAATCGCATCCGATCAGTTTCGTATCATACTCACAAGGGGTGAACAAAAATATGGAAACACAAAAAATACAACACATTACGATGCCTAATACAGCCTAGGAAAAGTGTTGGCATTCAATATAGCTTCCAGTCGTCTCGGAATGGATAAATACAGGTCACGTATGGTATTCAAGGGACTCCTACAACATTCTTTTGCAAAACAGTGGCAAGTTCAGGTCACCGTGACGGAGGTCGATAATGATCACGCACCATCCTCTCCAAATTAGACCACAATGGCTCAATAATATTGAGATCTGGTAAATTTTGAAGCCAAGGATGGCGCGATAATTCATCCTTGTGCTCACAAAACCAGTCTTGGACAGCATAAGCTACATGAACAGGGGCCGTGTCGTCTTTGAACGCAGCATCACCACTCGGGAACAAACGTTGTACCATGGGATGCACCAGATCAGCCAAAATGGTCGCATAATCCTTCGTAATAAAGGGAAATTGTAGAGTAATCATGAGGTCTATGTAATACGATAACAAAGGTGACCAAATAATTACCGAACCAGCGTCATATTTCATTCTTGGGACATAAACTCAGCAAGAAGTTGGAAACTGTGTGAAACAAGACTCATCGGACCAAATGACATTCCACGGCTCCAAAATCCAGATTCTATTGCTTCGGCATCACGTTCTCCTGTTACGGGCATTTGCATCACTGAAGAGTGGTTCTGGAACTCCAGCTCACTCCGCAATTCCTTGCTTATGGAGCTCTCTTTGTGTCGCTGTGGCGGTGACAGGGCTCGCGAGTGTGACATTCAGTTCTATAGTGGCTTTTGCAGCTGTCGACCTCTTATTTTTTACCACAGTCATCTTCAATGACCGTCTGTCCGTCTGTCACGATCGCTCAACACACACTTTTGTCCACGCTGTGACTTAATGAATAATGTTTTCCGCTTTGCCTGTATGCAGTACAAAATCTCCGATACGATGCCTCTTGAAACACCAAACACTTCGTCTACCTTGGTTACGGAAGCACCCACCATATGAGCATCAACAATTTGCACACGGCCGGCCGAAGTGGCCGTGCGGTTAAAGGCGCTGCAGTCTGGAACCGCGAGACCCCTACGGTCGCAGGTTCGAATCCTGCCTCGGGCATGGATGTTTGTGATGTCCTTAGGTTAGTTAGGTTTAACTAGTTCTAAGTTCTTGGGGACTAATGACCTCAGCAGTTGAGTCCCATAGTGCTCAGAGCCATTTGAACCCTTTGAGCCAATTTGCACACGTTCGAATGCACTCAGCTCTGACATAATGCACTCACAACTGCACAGAACACTGTTCTGATCAGGACTTACACTTGCAATGCATTGAGGACATTGCACAGGCGCCGTTAGTGGTTAAATACAACAGGCTTGACTATAATCTGCATTTAACTTCAAGCATGCATTTCTCACGGTGTTTCCATATTTTTGGCCATCCCCTGTATGTCCCGGGGTGGAACAAAGTGAGAAATGATGTACCCCTTGAAGGGGCAAAGATGAAGTTTGTGAATGTGTTTACCAATGGGATAAATTTGCACATTGGTGGACAGATAAAATTTGCATCACTACCATCTCTACAAGAGGCTGTGTGCCTTATGCTGCTGAGAGAAGAACCTAATCGCTTTGTTTCGTCTTCCTCTCTTGGGAATATTTCTCATTATGCTTTAATGAGGGTGACAAGTTGTAGGTGTCGAAAGTGCCCAGGGTAAAAAAGCCAATAGACATTTATCCCCGTGTTTCCCTCACTATAGAATTTGTCACCTAAGTGCTGATAGTCACCGTTCGTGAAATAGATTAAATAAAGGCCACGGAGGGTTCAGAGCTACCGGAAGGTGTAATCAGGAAATGAGAGTGGGGCTGGTGTAGCTGCTGCTCCAGCCTCTCATTAAAATTGGCTAAGCGTGTTGGTTTTCAGCTACCAACAGAGGTGGAAAACGTGATTGTGAAAGCTATAAGCACTCGTTCATCTTCACCGCTCCAAAACACATCTCTTCTGCAGCAAGCTCTCTGCTTTTCATAGGTGGCAGTATGTACCAAAAGAAAATGTCCAGTTAACATTGCCTCTGAAATACATAGTTCAACAGCTATGAGTACTTGTTCATCTTCACTATGGTGAAACACATGTCTTGTACGGAATAACAGTGCTGACAGATCTAAGGTATTCGTTTTAGAGCCTATGTTTACTCAACATTTTTTATTGTTTTGGTCCATGTTACCAACTATCAAAATATGGAACGTAAAGAGTCTGCAATAGAAAAATTGTCTTTCACAGCAGCGAAGATGAAGTATTGTCCGTAGCTCTTAAGATATACATTTTAGAGTCAGTGTTTACTGAACATTTTTGTCATTGTTGACCTATATTATCACGTCTCAAAGTATGGAATATTTTTTTTAAAACCTGTATATGAGATCGGGCATCACGATACCCACACATCCTCAGGATAGACCCAAGTCAGTATCTGTCGTATGTTCTGGACTAAATGAATTCCATAGAATGCCTTTCAGACTAAAAATGCGCCTGCTAATTTACGTCGGTTTGCAGATTACCCATGCTGTGGACTAAAACCTATGAAATGCCACAGTGGAATGCTAACGTGGGAATTACCTGTTATTAATTTCTGCACTGGAGTGACACCTGACAAAGAACTACCCTCAAGATATACTACCTAAATGCGTATAAATAATGTGTGACCCTAGGAGTGAACCCTAACTAGGCCAATTCGTAATAAAAGAATAAACGACATCAAATACCCCACACAAAAAGACCAAAACTATAAAGTTGAAACGTAACAACTACGTTAAACAGCAATGTCTTGTTGTATCCTCCTCTATTTTTTTTTCTTTTTACTTTCATCTGATAATAACAGTAATAACTAAAGGCGTCACCGTCTTTGCGTAGGCAGACCTTTCCATCAACTTAAAAGAGCGCAGAACGGCTATGCCGAAGGGGAATCCCCATACTGCTCTGCTATGTAATAGACAGTGGCGGATTTAAAATTTTGGAGCCCCTAGGCACACTTTAATATATACACCCCTCCAAAAACATGTGTTAAATAATGACTGTATAGTTTTCAAATTACAGCGACTGTGCTCTAAGTTGCTAATAAAAATCACATTATAACGTGAAATTTTTAAAACTAACATGTAAAAATAAAAAAAACTCCGCGCTCAGCAAAGTTTATGCCTGGCTTTGATGGCAGCAAACTCGTTTAGTTATATCTTAATAGCTGACACGGTCATTAGGTAGGATGTGTGCTTCGATGTGAAGAATGGACCAGGCCTTCAGTCTCTCTTCAGACAAAGTAGAACGCCGATATGATTTCAGCCTCTCAGGAGCCGACGACGAACAATTTGTACCTGCCGTACGTAGAAATTTTCTAAGAGCAATATCATCATTCGGAAACATGGACTCTAAAAGCTCCTATCGTAGTAATTTACTCGTTTCGGCTGACACTAACCTCACAAGATATCAAAAGCGCCGCGAAATGTACACATTCACTTGGGGAGGAAGCATCAAAATCAGTGTATATGACTCTTGGAGTTTTTTCTGCACGTTCAGAAACAACGTCTGGTGAACTAGTCTTAAGTTTACCGAAAATTATAGAGGAGTCTAACAGTGTTTTATAACTTTCTTTCCTCCTCACTAATTCGGTGTACAAGTCGTCGAGTACTGGAAAAATGTTTCGATTCTAAATTTCTTTCTACAAGTCAGAAGAACTTCTTCAATTTCCTCGTCTTCATCAACATCAAGTTTGCGTTTCCTTGACCTTTTATATGTGCATTCGTAGTCCATATCAGTCATATTCTCCCTGGATTTATTTCCATACTAGACGAAAGTGCCACGAATATAGCTACTAAACACTAGAAGTGATTCATATAATTCATGCACTATTCAAATATCAATATTTATACTTTGCAGTTTCACATTTACTCTATTAAATCTCTGGGGTATGTCCTTCAAAACTGTCATCATGAATACTGCTTCTACTCTACTGAGTTGATTCAGTAAAGTTGAAACGTCATTTCGCGCAGGTGATTTCTCACAAGTGTTACTGGTATAATGTGTGAGGGCATTGATAACGATCTCCTAGTTTTCATTTAGACTTATATATGCTTCTTCTCTTGCTGACCGGCATGTTTTTGATAAACTTTTAACTGTTTTGTTTCCTGTTTTCATGAATGAAATAAGTTGATACCAGCGTTGTATAGAACAGAGAAAAAATTATAAAATTTTTGGACAAAACTGAAAAATGAACGTGCTTCCTGACAACAGTTTGCAGCACTAGCGCTGACTAAATTCAAAGAACATACTGCACAATGCACGTAAAGCGCTTTCGGATTTCGTTTTTTAATGTGTGCCTGTAAACCAGTGTATGCTCCTGATAAGCTGCTTGCATTGTCATATTACTGGCCTCTACAGTCAGTAATATAAATGGAATTTGTAGACAGAACTGTCAGTACGACCTCAGCTAGGTTTCCAGACTTGTGTCCTGGGTTTGTTATCAACAGAAGGAAATGTTCAACATACCCGCCATTCTCGCTGACATATCTTAAAACTAAATATAATTAATCAATATGTATAATGTCCGCAGCAAAATCTACACTTACAGAGAAATATTTGGCCTGTTTCATATAACTTATGACAACTCTTTTTATTCGTTCAGGTAGCACCTCTATTATTTCATCACAGGTTGTTGAATATAGATAACATGTGTGTTCCTGTCCCGGATTTCCACATCGTTCAGTGTGCCCTGGGAGAAAAGGATCGAACTTGGCTATAAGTTCAAGAGACATCATAAACTGACCGTTTGTAATGAATGGAATTTATCAGCGTGTCCACGTTAGGGAAGTCCACCACATCTTAGCTACTGCAGTGCTGGAAACACCCTTTTCAACAGATCGTGTCAGTATATTTTTTTCTGTCTCACAATATTACTCGAAATGGTTTTCTAGCGTTCCAAGTGATTTTTACTTGGTAAAAGTGGTAACCCAAAACTTTTGTGTTCGAGTGAATTTCCATGATGAGATAAAATATTAGAAATACACTCCTGGAAATGGAAAAAAGAACACATTGACACCGGTGTGTCAGACCCACCATACTTGCTCCGGACACTGCGAGAGGGCTGTACAAGCAATGATCACACGCACGGCACAGCGGACACACCAGGAACCGCGGTGTTGGCCGTCGAATGGCGCTAGCTGCGCAGCATTTGTGCACCGCCGCCGTCAGTGTCAGCCAGTTTGCCGTGGCATACGGAGCTCCATCGCAGTCTTTAACACTGGTAGCATGCCGCGACAGCGTGGACGTGAACCGTATGTGCAGTTGACGGACTTTGAGCGAGGGCGTATAGTGGGCATGCGGGAGGCCGGGTGGACGTACCGCCGAATTGCTCAACACGTGGGGCGTGAGGTCTCCACAGTACATCGATGTTGTCGCCAGTGGTCGGCGGAAGGTGCACGTGCCCGTCGACCTGGGACCGGACCGCAGCGACGCACGGATGCACGCCAAGACCGTAGGATCCTACGCAGTGCCGTAGGGGACCGCACCCCCACTTCCCAGCAAATTAGGGACACTGTTGCTCCTGGGGTATCGGCGAGGACCATTCGCAACCGTCTCCATGAAGCTGGGCTACGGTCCCGCACGCCGTTAGGCCGTCTTCCGCTCACGCCCCAACATCGTGCAGCCCGCCTCCAGTGGTGTCGCGACAGGCGTGAATGGAGGGACGAATGGAGACGTGTCGTCTTCAGCGATGAGAGTCGCTTCTGCCTTGGTGCCAATGATGGTCGTATGCTTGTTTGGCGCCGTGCAGGTGAGCGCCACAATCAGGACTGCATACGACCGAGGCACACAGGGCCAACACCCGGCATCATGGTGTGGGGAGCGATCTCCTACACTGGCCGTACACCACTGGTGATCGTCGAGGGGACACTGAATAGTGCACGGTACATCCAAACCGTCATCGAACCCATCGTTCTACCATTCCTAGACCGGCAAGGGAACTTGCTGTTCCAACAGGACAATGCACGTCCGCATGTATCCCGTGCCACCCAACGTGCTCTAGAAGGTGTAAGTCAACTACCCTGGCCAGCAAGATCTCCGGATCTGTCCCCCAATGAGCATGTTTGGGACTGGATGAAGCGTCGTCTCACGCGGTCTGCACGTCCAGCACGAGCGCTGGTCCAACTGAGGCGCCAGGTGGAAATGGCATGGCAAGCCGTTCCACAGGACAACATCCAGCATCTCTACGATCGTCTCCATGGGAGAATAGCAGCCTGCATTGCTGCGGAAAGTGGATATACACTGTACTAGTGCCGACATTGTGCATGCTCTGTTGCCTGTGTCTATGTGCCTGTGGTTCTGTCAGTGTGATCATGTGATGTATCTGACCCCAGGAATGTGTCAATAAAGTTTCCCCTTCCTGGGAAAATGAATTCACGGTGTTCTTATTTCAATTTCCAGGAGTCTATTTCTCCAGTATGAAATACCAAACGCGGTCTTGCCACCGAGCAATTTACATGGTGCACCATAAATAGCACCGGTGCTAAGCAATCACGCAAAGTTGATTCACGATTCAAAAGTTTACGATAAAATAAGTTTTTCTTTAAATATCTGCTTTTAGCACCTATTGACGTTTGTGAATTAGAAAAAAACCGTTACGATTTTGATTATTCCCACGGTGTAAAAGAATGTCGATTGGTGATTCATTAACACTCCAAATCGTACGAGCGTTATTTTTTTTTTTTTTTTTTTTGTCATCAGTCTACTGACTGGTTTGATGCGGCCCGCCACGAATTCCTTTCCTGTGCTAACCTCTTCATCTCAGAGTAGCACTTGCAACCTACGTCCTCAATTATTTGCATAACCTATTCCAATCTCTGTCTTCCACTACAGTTTTTGCCCTCTACAGCTCCCTCTAGTACCATGGAAGTCATTCCCTCATGTCTTAGCAGATGTCCTATCATGCTGACCCATCTCCTTATCAGTGTTTTCCACACATTCCTTTCCTCTCCGATTCTGCTTAGAACCTCCTCATTCCTTACCTTATCAGTCCACCTCATTTTCAACATTCGTCTATAGCACCACATCTCAAATGCTTTGATTCTCTTCTGTTCCGGTTTTCCCACAGTCCATGTTTCACTACCATACAATGCAGTACTCCAGACGTACATCCTCAGAAATTTCTTCCTCAAATTAAGGCCGGTATTTGATATTAGTAGACTTCTCTTGGCCAGAAATACCTTTTTTGCCATAGCGAGTCTGCTTTTGATGTCCTCCTTGCTCCATCCGTCTTTGGTTATTTTACTGCCTATGTAGCAGAATTCCTTAACTTCACTGACTTCGTGACCATCAATCCTGATGTTAAGTTTCTCGCTGTTCTCATTTCTACTACTTCTCATTACCTTCGTCTTTCTCCGATTTACTCTCAAACCATACTGTGTACTGATTAGACTGTTCATTCCGTTCAGCAGATCATTTAATTCTTCTTCACTTTCACTCAGGATAGCAATGTCATCAGCGAATCGTATCATTGATATCCTTTCACCTTGTATTTTAATTCCACTCCTGAACCTTTCTTTTATTTCCATCATTGCTTCCTCGATGTACAGATTGAAGAGTAGGGGTGAAAGGCTACAGCCTTGTCTTACACCCTTCTTAATACGAGCACTTCGTTCTTGATCGTCCACTCTTATTATTCCCTGTTGGTTGTTGTACATATTGTATATGACCCGTCTCTCCCTATAGCTTACCCCTACTTTTTTCAGAATCTCGAACAGCTTGCACCATTTCATATTGTCGAACGCTTTTCCCAGGTCGACAAATCCTGTGAAAGTGTCTTGATTTTTCTTTAGCCTTGCTTCCATTATTAGCCGTAACGTCAGAATTGCCTCTCTCGTCCCTTTACTTTTCCTAAAGCCAAATTGATCGTCACCTAGCGCATTCTCAATTTTCTTTTCCATTCTTCTGTATATTATTCTTGTAAGCAGCTTCGATGCATGAGCTGTTAAGCTGATTGTGCGATAATTCTCGCACTTCTCAGCTCTTGCCGTCTTCGGAATTGTGTGGATGATGCTTTTCCGAAAGTCAGATGGTATATCGCCAGACTCATATATTCTACACACCAACGTGAATAGTCTTTCTGTTGTCACTTCCCCCAATGATTTTAGAAATTGTGATGGAATGTTATCTATCCCTTCTGCCTTATTTGACCGTAAGTCCTCCAAAGCTCTTTTAAATTCCGATTCTAATACTGGATCCCCTATCTCTTCTAAATAGACTCCTGTTTCTTCTTCTATCACATCAGACAAATCTTCACCTTCATAGAGGTTTTCAATGTATTCTTTCCACCTATTTGCTCTCTCTTCTGCATTTAACAGTGGAATTCCCGTTGCACTCTTAATGCTACCACCGTAGCTTTTAATATCACCAAAGGTTGTTTTGACTTTCCTGTATGCTGAGTCTGTCCTTCCGACAATCATATCTTTTTCGATGTCTTCACATTTTTCTGCAGCCATTTCGTCTTAGCTTCCCTGCACTTCCTATTTATTTCATTCCTCAGCGACTTGTATTTCAGTATTCCTGATTTTCCCGGAACATATTTGTACTTCCTCCTTTCATCAATCAACTTAAGTATTTCTTCTGTTACCCATGGTTTCTTCGCAGCTACCTTCTTTGTACCTATGTTTTCCTTCCCAACTTCTGAGATGGCCCTTTTTAGAGATGTCCATTCCTCTTCAACTGTACTGCCTACTGCGCTATTCCTTATTGCTGTATCTATAGCGTTAGAGAACTTCAAACGTATCTCGTCACTCCTTAGTACTTCCGTATCCCACTTCTTTGCGTATTGATTCTTCCTGACTAATGTCTTGAACTTCAGCCTACTCTTCATCACTACTATATTGTGATCTGAGTCTATATCTGCTCCTGGGTACGCCTTACAATCCAGTATCTGATTTCGGAATCTCTGTCTGACCATGATGTAATCTAATTGAAATCTTCCCGTATCTCCCGACCTTTTCCATGTATACCTCCCCCTCTTGTGATTCTTGAACAGGGTATTAACTATTACTAGCTGAAACTTGTTACAGAACTCAATTAGTCTTTCTCCTCTTTCATTCCTTGTCCCAAGCCCATATTCTCCTGTAACCTTTTCTTCTACTCCTTCCCCTAAAACTGCATTCCAGTCGCCCATGACTATTAGATTTTCGTCCCCCTTTACATACTGCATTACCCTTTCAATATCCTCATACACTTTCTCTATCTGTTCATCTTCAGCTTGCGACGTCGGCATGTATACCTGAACTATCGTTGTCGGTGTTGGTCTGCTGTCGATTCTGATTAGAACAACCCGGTCACTGAACTGTTCACAGTAACACACCCTCTGCCCTACCTTCCTATTCATAACGAATCCTACACCTGTATAGCATTTTCTGCTGCTGTTGATATTACCCGATACTCATCTGACTAGAAATCCTTGTCTTCCTTCCAGTTCACTTCACTGACCCCTACTGTATCTAGATTGAGCCTTTGCATTTCCCTTTCCAGATTTTCTAGTTTCCCTACCACGTTCAAGTTTCTGACATTCCACGCCCCGACTCGTAGAACGTTATCCTTTCGTAGATTATTCAATCTTTTTCTCATGGTAACCTCCCCCTTGGCAGTCCCCTCCCGGAGATCCGAATGGGGGACTATTCCGGAATCTTTTGCCAATGGAGAGATCATCATGACACTTCTTCAATTACAGGCCACATGTCCTGTGGGTACACGTTACGTGTCTTTAATGCAGTGGTTTCCATTGCCTTCTGCATCCTCATGTCGTTGATCATTGCTGATTCTTCCGCCTTTAGGGGCAATTTCCCACCCCTAGGACAAGAGAGTGCCCTGAACCTCTATCCGCTCCTCCGCCCTCTTTGACAAGGCCGTTGGCAGAATGAGGCTGACTTCTTATGCCGGAAGTCTTCGGCCGCCAATGCTAATTATTTATCAAAATTTAGGCAGTGGCAGGGATCGAACCCGGGACCGAAAACTTTTGATTATGAATGGAAGACGCTACCCCTAGACCACGTGTACCCTAATCATCAACGACGTTATTAATTTTGTAATATCTGTTTCGACATTTAGGTTTTTGTGAGACTGGATTTTTTTTCATTTTTAACTATTGTTTCTTTCGCGTTTACTTCTTTCACTACAGCTATAGCGCTAGACTTATAATCAGTACTACTTGAACTCGAACTAGCAACATTTTTTGTGAAAAATTTGTCTACTTTTTCAAGTGTGTTTAGACATTATCTTCTCGTTCTCGCTTTTCCTTCGTTAATTTCCGAAATTCCGCCCGTTTGTTTTTGTCACTCTTATCCATATTAAAGACACTTACGAAATTGTCAGCCTACACCAACACAAAATAAAATGAGGTAGAGAATCAAAAGTATCCAGTTCAAACTCGTACCACACGGCAAACGAGCACAAAGCTTTTTTCTTTAAACAAGACAGTCAACCAACACAAAAGAAAATTGGTTCACAAATAAAAAGTATCCATTCGTACCGCCCGCATTCGTGGTCGTGCGGTAGCGTTCTCGCTTCCCACGCCCGGGTTCCCGGGTTCGATTCCCGGCGGGGTCAGGGATTTTCTCTGCCTCGTGATGGCTGGGTGTTGTGTGATATCCTTAGGTTAGTTAGGTTTAAGTAGTTCTAAGTTCTAGGGGACTGATGACCATAGATGTTAAGTCCTATAGTGCTCAGAGCCATTTGAACCATCCATTCGTACCACGCAGACCGCGGGCACAAAGCACTTTAAACACGACGGTGATCAACTGACCACCTTGGATTACTTGCCCGAAATGTGCAACAAAATAACATCGTTACATACACTGAAGCGCCAAAGAAACTGGTATAGGTATGCGTATTCAAATATACAGATGCAAACAGGCATAAGACGGCACTGCGGTCGGCAACGCCTATATGAGACAACAAGAGTCTGGCGAAGTTGTTAGATCGGTTACTGCTGCTACAATAGTAGGTTATCAAGATTTAAGTGAGTTTGTACGTGGTGTTATAGTCGGCGCACGAGCGATGGCACACAGCATCTCCGAGGGAGCGATGAAGGAGGGATTTTCCCATACTACCATTTCACGAGTGTACCGTGAATATAAGGGATCCGGTTAAACATTAAATCTCTGATATCGCTGCGGCCGGAAAGAGATCCTGCAAGAACGGTACCAACGACGACTGAAGAGAATCAAGTGAGAAGTGCAACCCTCCCGCAAATTGCTACATATTTCAATGCTGGGCCATCAACAAGTGTCAGTCCGCCCCGGTAGCTGAGTGGTCAGCATGACAGAATGTCAATCCTAATGGCCCGTGTTCGATTCACGGCTGGATCGGAGAGTTTCTCCGCTCAGGGACTGGGTGTTTTGTTGTCCTAATCATCATTTCATCCCCATCGACGCGCAAGTCGCCGAAGTGGCGTCAAATCGAAAGACTTGCACCAGGCGAAAGGTCTACCCGACGGGAGGCCCTAGTCACACGACATTTTTTTTAAACAAGTGTCAGCGTACGAGCCACACAACGGAACATCATCGCTACGGGCTTTCGGAGCAGAAAGCCCACTCATGTACCCGTGATGAATGCACGACACAAAGCTTTACGCCTCGCCTGGGTCCGTCAACATCGATATTGGACTGTTGATGATGGAAACATGTTGCCTGATCGGACAAGTCTCCTTTCAAATTGTATTGACTGGATGGACGTGTACGGGTATGGAGACAACTTCACAAAACCCTGCATGTCACCAGGGGACTGCTCAAGCTGGTGGAGGCTCTGCAAGGGTGTGGGGCGCGTGCAGTTGGAGTGATGTGGGACCTTGATACGTCTCTGACAGATGACATGTACGTAAACAGCCTGTCTGATCACCTGAATCCATTCATGTACATTGTGCATTCCGACGGACTTGGCCAATTTCAGCAGGACAGTGCGTCACCACCCAAGTCCAGAATTGCTATAGAGGGGCTCCGGGAACACACTTCTGAGTTTAAGCACTCCCGCTGGCCACCAAAGTCCCCATGCCCTTCAACGTGCTATTCAGAAGAGATCTCCACCCCCGCATACTCTTACGGATCTATGGACAGCCCTGCAGGAATCAGGGTGTTAATTCCCTCCAACACTACTTCAGACATTAGTCGATTCCATGCCACGTCGTACTGCGGCACTTCCGTGTGCTTGCCGGGGACCTAGACGATATTAGGCAGATGTACCAGTTTCCTTGGCTCTTCAGTGTAGAAGCCGACAGCATTCTCGGAATAGTGTTTCAGAGTTTGCAGTGTCGACTGTCGTCCTGATAGCTTACTTTAAAATATTATTCAATAATTTCATAAATACGATTCGAAACGGAAATTAAATTTTTGAATTGCCATTCAGTCACCAAGTAAAGTAATAATATTTCAAAGCTTATATTGTCGATTGTAATTCTTATGGTTTGTTTAAACTACCGATTTATTCCACAATATTAATAATTTTTGCCATTTGTAAGTGCAGTTATCTTAAAACGTAAAATGTTAAAATAAATACAGTGCAAAAAGTGCCGTACTCTAAAGCCGCCACGCCTTCGCCAGTGCCTAGTGGGTCTACATGTAAATTCTGCTCTGGAAATAGATCGAGATACCGCAAAAAGACATAAAATAGTCCCAGGAGTTCTTAACGCTTCACGTTAAGTACTATTTATGTTAACTGTAGTCTAAAGAAGGTAACAGAGGAAAATACGTAATGGGTTATATTCCTCAGTTTCACTTCGCATGTTTTCATTCATTTTCAGAAGCAGATTTTTTTTTTTTTTTTTTTTTTTTTTTTTTTTTTTTTTTTTTTTTTAACCAGTGCAAGGGGCACCAGCAAAGCTGTTGGAGCACTTGGAACATAAAGTCGTTGCTGGGTTGGCTGGGAGTGGGTCATGAAGATGAAAGGTCGGCAGAAATGTTCATTTCTGATGTAATATAGGACTTTCACCCGCCAGGGTAGCCGAGAGCGCTAACGCGCTGCTTTCTGGACTCGGGAAGGCGCGCTGGCCCCGGGTCAAATCAGCCCGGCGGACTAATGACGAGGGCCGGTGTGACGGCCAGCCTGGATGTGGTTTTTAGGTGGTTTTCCACATCCTGATAGGTGAATACCAGGTTGGTGCCCACGTTCTGCCTCAGCTACACGACTCGCAGACATTTGCAACACGTCGCACTATTCCATGGATTACACTAGATGCAGACAGTTGGGGCACACACATTCCATCCCGGAGGGGGGGAGGGGGGGGGAGAGGATACGGGGTAGCGACAGGAAGGGCATCTGGCCACCCCTTAACATAAACATGCCAAATTCGGTTAACCATAACAGCAGACCCCACCAGTCAGGATAAATGCTTGGAACGAGAGAGATAGGACTTTCGGAGTACTGTCGCTTTTCAGAAAGTGCTCCAAGTGTCCAAGACAGCATCTGAGTAGTAGCAGGTTATTCCAAAATACTGCACATAGTACCTTGTATGAGAAGGAAGTGACTTTGAAATTGTGTACAAGTACCGTTTGCAACTATGACGACTAGCAGAATGACGTTGGTACCGCGTTCTCAAGTCATTATCCTGTATCAACATGATGGGTAAGCGATTTCGGGGATTAGTTTGGTGCTTGTGTGATTTATAATGGCTGTGTCTTCAGGGTTTAACCACGTAGACGGCTGACTGGTTGCGTGATGAACATACTGAATCCCGATTCTTTATTCTGTTTATTATGCGCAGACAAGCAAGAGCCTTCTTTTAGAACCATTATTGAAAGGCCCACTTGCAATACAAAATTAATTACTGCAAGTTCTATTACATATTATTTTTCTGTGTTGTACCTGTCTTAAATTACAAAGTGCTTCAGAGAGATTCTTGGAGTCCTAGAAATTGCTGACGTGAGTAAAGTTCCCTTCTTAGTGATTACTTGATTAGAGAAAAGAATCATATCAACATGATTGATGGTAGTAATCGTACAAGGTGTGTAAGGGAAGACATTCACCTGATATCGCTGTCTTTCGTGTGCTGTCGTCTTAAACAATAGGTGCCAAACGCAATTGTAACTATCAATCCCTTGCCAATGTAACTGCTGTATATTACAGGACAGTGCACTTCTCAATTACATGTGAAGGTTTGTTGCAGTTCTGTCTTATTTGTTAGTGGCTGGCCATTCCTTATTTCATTATGATTTGGATAATTACAGTGAGTACCTAAGAGAGCGAGTTAGCAGGGCTATCCTTGACTTCGTGTTCAAAGAGATGATGAAATATCGAAGTTTGTGGCGCTCGTGGCATTTTACAAATGTGAGATCGCCGTTAGCAAGGCCCAACTAAAGGGATTGTCAAAATCCTCGGGGCCCAAACCTCATTAGGATCCAACGTCTCTCATGTGTTCTTATCCCCCAGGGTGCTAAATTGCCAAATATCAGACTCCTATTGTAAAATAGATTTTCTATCACATAATAAGTAAACGAACATTACACTAGCGCCAGTATAGGGAATCTAGCTCTTCCTTCACTTCGGTTCTTCAGTTTTATGAGTCATAAAGACAAATTGCATACCATTATATTTCGTGTTTAATCTTGAATGCATAACATTTTCTTTAAATATTGTACACTAAAAATATCCTGTGATGGAGCCGAATTTGCGCTTTCTTTAATGTTAGAAAGCTACCAAAACATTGCCCCAACAAATTTACACGTCAACAGCTGTGAATCATCTTTATAAATTGGTAGGTTTGCCAACAACATTCAAAAATTCCACAACAAGGCAATTTTACACGAAAAACGAGTATACAGAAAATATTTAGTATTCAAGGGTAAACGCAACATAAAATATTTCTGTTTCTGGTATAGTTGTCATGGAATAATCGTAAAAGTGAAGACATGAAATGTGAACTGACATGAAAGAGGTACAATTGGCCACGCTGATGCTCTGAAGTGTACAGGTAACGTTCTCCTTTTGTTCGTCTGTAAAATAGCCAATCCACATGGGTATGGTAATGAGACTTGATGTGACATTATTTCTTGGTCAAACGGGCTTGGCCTTCAGAGGTTCAGCTCAGAAAATTGGAGATCCAAATAATGGAAATTTCCTCGGAATATTGGAACTCTTGAGTCACTATGATCCAGTTATCGCAACATACATTATCAAGATCAGAGACCGAAAAGAAGCTGGAAAGCGTTTACAAGTGCATTATCTTTCAAGTGATACTCAAAATTAATTTATTTCTAGTTGTTCACATCATGCAGGGTGCCAGCTTGGAACCGATAGAAAATGAGAATATTACTCAATTACTGTTGGTGCAATTCCTCATTCAAATCATATTGAACATACAACATTCATCCTGCGTTATATTTACTCAAGAAGGAAATTGATAAATATGTAAAACGTTAACGGTTTTTGGATTGTTACATCGTAATCCGACTACGAGAGTTGCTATTGCACATTTAATTCGATCAACACTTGCGAAAAGAACAATGACTATCAGTGAATACCATGAACAAGGTTATGATAACGAAAGCAATATTATAGGGTCTCATAAAGGATCTAAGAGATTACGTAAGATCTTAGAAGTGGTTAACCACGGCAACAATGTGGCTAAAGTTGTCGGTACCAATTGACTACAGAAGCAAATTAGCTCAATCTCGAAATACTACCACTGATGTTGCGGCAAGACACTTCGAGAGCTTGTTAAATGACTTAAGATATCTTCGCGAAAATTGGGACGTCATTCTCCCTGATCTAAAGTTGTTTACAGTGCAATTAATATCGATCCTGAATTTCCGTAGATGCCCAGTAAGAAGAAGAAATCATTGTTCTATGAAATTAGGAATGAAGTGAAAGATTTGAGTTCAGAAGATTTATTCAAGGAAAATTGATTTTGTCATTGTTGAAAATCTATACCCAACTTGAAAACCCGATATGAAACAGTGAAGATTTTAGATGAAACATTTAGGTTTTATAGAAATACTCAAAGATGAGTGACCATCAGGTCGCTGAGGCATGCAAGTTACTTATCAGTGAACACCATAATGATGTCACAACACATTTAAAAGAAGAAATTAAATATTTGCAATGAATTCATGCTTCTTACTTTGAATGCATTACTTTGGAACCATTATAACTCTTGAATATTTAGCCTTGTTTCCGAATGTATGTGTAGCTATGAGCATTTTTTACACTCTTCAAGTGACTGTAACTGAAACATTGAAAGAGAAACGTCATTTAGCACTCTGTCTCGTCTTAATATTTGTCTCAGATCCACTATACATCAACAACGTCTCACAGATTTGGGAACATAGGCAACTGAATATAGTCTGGCAAGGCGACCAAACTTTGATGCTGGGACTCAAATATTTCCCGAACGAAAGGCTCGCGAAGCGCCACTGACAGTGTTATAGGCAAGAACATTATAATACGCTCCCGGTTGCACGTCTCATGGAGGCTTACATACGAGAGCACTGGTGTCTACTGAAATATGGGCACTACAGGGAACGAGTGGGGACACTACACTCCATATCGCAGCGTTACTGGCACCAGACATTTCGTCAATGTACGAATCAATGTAAAACTTAGGCTTTTGTTTTAAGTGAAGTGAATGTAAATTAAACCAATTTAAAAAATATAATTAAATGGAGCACACAGACATTTTACAATAATTCGTTATTGAGTAGCATTTGAAGCCAAGCTTGCAAGTTGGTCAGTCATATCAGTTTTCTACCTTCCCGCGTGGGTCTCGGTCGCCCTGTTATCCAGTTCCCTAGCTGTTGTGGCCTTGGACTCCTGATAACAGTCTTCGTTACTACTTTTTAAACCAATTTATTACATTCTTTCAGTCTGCTGCTCCGTGAAAGCATCAAGGCGCTAGCATACTTTCTCGATATATTTAACCTCTGCAGATTCATACATGATTCATCTGACTGATGTATCTCTTCTTTCAAAGCCGCAGTGGGAAACTACAGACATGGTTTACGACTGTTTTTTGTTTAAATATATTCCAAATAATTTTGATCGTACTAGAAAATTATACAACGTGTATCATAATAGCTATTACTAGTTTTCTGAAATGATAGAGCGCATGAAACAAAACATTTTTGTTAATACAGCAATTATCAGTAATGAGTCGTGTAGAACTTGCACTAGGCTGAAGGAAACTATATGAATTATTGCAATAAAAGTTTTAGAAGGGCATCATTACAAAACGAGTGTGAAATTTGGAGCATGATCCTTAGCTGAAGGAAACTATATGAATTATTGCAATAAAAGTGTTAGATGGGCATCATTACAAAACGAGTGTGAAATTTAGAGCATAATCCTTAGCAAGAGCACATCACACAAATGTGCTACTAACTGCTTTCTTTCTATGAACTTGTCGTCATCAAATACAATGAAAATTGCTATTATATTTATAAACATTGTTTATATTTGTAGCTGCCGCAATCTATCTGATTGAAAATGCATATAGAAATCAGAAATGTGAATGCAGAAAACGAGCTCGGAAAAAATTGCACACTAGAGGCATCAAATTTAACTTTCAGTGTCAGTTCTGTAGTTAGGAAGCCTATCCTTCCCCACTTTTGTAGAAAAACGATGTTACGTAATTTAATACTCGAAACTAAGTAAATAAACTTCTTACAAGATATTATGTAACCAACAGTAACAAACTTAGTTCACTAGTTCATTGTTTCTGTGGTAAGAATAACAAAATCAACAACATTTTTAACGATGAGCACTAGCTTTTGTATAGAAAACGAAACATTTGCAGACACTGTGCCACTGTGAGTAATGTTTACATTCCTGTCCTCCATTATATTAGAGAATTGGAAACAGTTACTCTGATACATCTGTATTGAAATTTTCTGCTCTGAGTCTGGACACTTCGGGCTACTTCTTCTACTGGGCTACCCCGTTTCTAAATACAATGCAATGACATGTCAAAGCCTGTACGATATACTCGAATGTTCATATGTTCCGTAACACGGGATAACACTGCATCCTGCAAGCAACCGAAGTTAGTACTGTGACTCGATGGTACACTTACGTATACTATCGCGCGCTCTGATTCCACCTATTGCCCCGTGAACAACTGTAAATTCGCTCGAATTCTGCCGACAGTATCTCGTGCAACATATAGTACCATAGTATAAACCAGCAGCAAAACGTTACTGCCGGAGCACAAAAAGACGAATATGCCCCTCTTTAAAAGAACCTCAGAGAAAAGCGTGGAACCAGCTGCCTCAATCTTCATTCCGCTTTCCTCACAAACAGTTTTAGCAGGCGAACATATTGGCACCCTTTTAATACAGAACATTGTAAATCCTTTTACCCTTTCTTTCTTTATAGTTAAGCTCTCATATTTAACATCCCCTTTCTGACTGCCACTCTCTATATATGTCTCTCTCCCACTATCTCCTTTTTCTCCCATTGATTTACAGTACATTCCATTGCCACTGTCTCCTCTCTCGCTCATACTATCCCCTTTTGTCTTTGTTTGCCTTTGCTTCTGTATTCTTCATACTTGGGCAGCATAAAAATTCTAGAGGGAGGAGGGATCGAACTTACTTTTTCCCCCCATACCCAAGTGTTTAAAATATCGGTCCAAAATGCACCCTCCCCTAAGCATACGTATTGGAGTTCGCCGATCTGGGAGGCTCCAGACTCCCCCCGCCCAGGCGAATGTATGGTCTACACTCATCTGTATTTTCCACTGTCTCATCTTTCTTTCGCTCACATTGCTTCTATCTCCATCCACCTCCCTTTCTCTTTTACTGTCACTGTCACTCTCTAAACATCAGTCGGTTATGAAGTTCTATTGGTGAAAAATGCTGACTAAAAACACACTTTGGTGATCTCCGAACCTTTGCGACGACCCTTGAACCCTTTCCATGTATCCACAACGTTAGTTAGAACTACATTTACGTGTCAGACCAGACATTACGCGCGTATTTAATTGCATAAGTAAGAAAACTTTGAGCATCTGTATCTTGGTAGCGGATAACCTGTCGAAAAAAGATTCGAAGTCCCTCGGGAGTATCATCTTAAGAACATACGGTAAAATTTTCGACGGTATACCATGAATAGAAATTCTAGAAGTGGCAAACCTCTTATTTGGTATTTTAGGTACCCAAAAACCGCGTTTTTTCGGGTGTAGCTTGATAACAGATACAGATTTTCGAAAGCTGGAAAACTGTGCCCCTAGCTGAATGTATCAAGAATGTACGGTTAAAATTTAAGTCATTTGCTACAGTTAATTGTTTAGATAAGTACGACCCATAGTGCAAAAACGTCTAAAAACCAGTTTCTACGGTTTTCTGCGTAAGTATGCCAACCCTGAACCTCTGGATATCGGTAACGAATAATGATATCGAAAAAAGTTTCTAAGTTCCCAGAGATTATCATCTTCAGAACCTATGGTAAAATTTTCGACGATATGCAGTGAATAGAAATTACTTAAGTGGCCATCCGCACTTTCCGTACCCAAAACTCATTGCTTTTCGGAATTTGTTTCAGGACCTTGCCACGAACAAATAGTGCTTTCATAAGCCGCCTAAGGTCCAACCCAGACCACACCTAACGAAAAGGATCCAACCGTTTTGCTCAATATGCCTAAGATGGTGGAAGTGTGTAATGCTTAAATTTTAACCCTGTACTGCAGGGTAGCTACAGCAGGCCAGTTCTTCCGATAGGTATACAAATGGTCTAGGCCGACGGCTATCGACAACAGTTGGCCACTTATCTCTGTGATTAATAATGCGTGACATATGACACCATGAAAAATCACATGTCGCAGCGCGGATTTTTTGGAACGTATTGGTACTGTGCACAGTCGTGCGCTATGTTTAAATCATGTCAAACCTACTCTAAATTAACATTAAAACTGAGTTGCTATATTTTTTCGATAACACATGTTGCCCCTGGCCCAGTACTGGCTCTTAGTGGTCTTACTGTTGGCATGCTGCCAGCCCTGGTAAATGAAGAGAGTGGCACCTTTACAATCAAGTAACTGGTCACTGGCATTCAACTGCTACGATTGAAACACATCTACATTTAGGTTTTCAAATTAAAACAGCATTCTTCGAGTTACCGACGCAGTCAACTGGAACTAATTAATACATTTCATGTTACAATAATAATTCGCCACTGTGTTGGCTAAGTTCCAAAATGGTGCAGTTGGCCTGAAAATAAATTGCTAAATAGTGCAACGGAGTCAATTTCCAGCAACTGTGAGACCATATTATTGAACATATTTATGTGTGGTGTCTGTTCTCTCTGACATGTCCAACAGAACAGACACCAATGTACTATTCAGTAGCCATGTACACTGAAGCGGCAAAGAAATCGGTTTGGGCATGGGTATTCAAATATAGAGTTACGTAAACAGGCAGGAGACGGCACTGCGGTCGACAACGCCTATCTGAGACAACAAGCTTCTAGCGCAGTTGTTAGATCGGTTACTGCTGCTACTATGGTAGGTTATCAAGATTTAAGCGAGTTTGAACGTGGTGTTACAGTCGGTGCACGAGCGATGGCACACAGGATCTCCGAGATAGCGATGATGCGGAGATTTTCCCAAACAACCATTTCACAAGCGTACCGTGAACATAAGGAATCCGGTAAAACATCAAATCTGAGACATCGCTGCGGCCGGAAAAAGATCCTGCGAGAACGGGACCAAAGACGACTGAAGAGAATCGTTCAATGTGACAGAAGTGCAAACCTTTCTCAAATTGCTGCAGATTTCAATGCTGGGCCATCAACAAGTGTCAGCGTGCGAACCATTTAACGGAACATCATCGATACGGGCTTTCGGTGCCGAAGGCCCATGCGCGTACCCCTGATGTCTGCACGATACAAAGCTTTACACCTCGACTGGGCCCTTCAGCGCCGACATTGGGCTGCTGATGACTGGAAACATGTTGCCTGATCAGACGAGTCTCGTTTCAAATTGTATCGAGTGGATGGACATGTACTGGTATGGAGACAACCTCATGAATCGATGGACCTTGCATGTCAGCAGGTGACTGTTCAAGCTGGTGGAGGCTCTGTAATGGTGTGGGGCATATGCAGCTGTAGTGATGTGGCACCCCTGATACGTCCAGATACGACTCTGACAACTGACACGCACATAAGCATCCTGTCTGATCACCTGCATCCATTCATGTCCACTGCGCATTCCGACGGTCTTGGCCAATTCCAGTAGGACAATGCGACGCCACACACGTACAGAACTGCTACAGAGTGGCTCCGGAAACACGCTTCTGAGTTTAAACACTTTCGCTTGCCACCAAGACATGAACATTATTGAGCATATCTGAGATGCACTGCAACGTGCTGTTCATAAGAAATCTCCACCCCCTCATACTCTTATGGATTTATGGACAGCCCTGCAGGATTCATGGTGTCAGTTCCCTCCAGCACTACTTCAGATATTAGACGAGTCCATGCCACGTCGTGTTGCGACACTTGTGCGTACTCGCGGTGACCCTACACAATATTAGGCAGGTGTAGCTGTTTCTCTTGCTCTTCAGTGTATATATGCAGAATGAAAGAGAAATTCCCAGATCTCGGCTGAATATAGGCATTGCAGTAACAGCTTTGATATGTGAAAATTTGTGCTGGCCCAGGATCTGAACTCGGATGCTCCACGTGCGCACATCGGTTGCCTTTACTGCCTCAGCCAAGCGAGAACGTCCCCTGTTGAGCCCAAATTCTCACGTAGTGCACACTACAAATGTAGTGTGTGGATGCACTGACTTGTCCAAACCCTTGTGGGACTCAAGTGAATAGCTGCGAGTAAATGAAGGTAATCTTCAGAGGACACTACATCTGTAGCGTGCGGCATGTGAGAATCTGGGCTGGCCAGGAGCAGTGCTCCGATGGCCGAAGCCCCGGCACAGTAGCTCAAGGTGTTTGTTCAGAAGGCTGTCTGGTCTCTGTAATAAGAAAAACTGGTGGAAGTATGCAACAATCAACTTGCCCAGTAGTCATTTCACGTCCGCCCAGACCAAACGTAAGGAACAATAACAATGAAATGAAGGGAAAAATAGTGATTGAGGCACCGATCTCGAGAAGCGAAGCATCTGGGTTCGAGTCCCAGTCCAGCACAAACTTTCACTTGTCGCCACTCCATTTAAAGCAAAGCACGTATGCAGCCGAGATCTGAAAATTTCTCTTTCACTTCATGTTACAGAATTAAGTACGAAAAACGTAGGTTAGCGTTGTTGTTGTTGCGGTCTTCAGTCCAGAGACTGGTTTGATGCAGCTCTCCATGCTACTCTATCCTGTGCAAGCTTCTTCATCTCCCAGTACCTACTGCAACCTACATCCTTCTGAATCTGCTTAGTGTATTCATCTCTTGGTCTCCCTCTACGATTTGTACCTTCCACGCTGCCCTCCAGTACTAAATTGGTGATCCCTTGATGCCTCAGAACATGTCCTACCAACCGATCCCTTCTTCTAGTCAAGTTGCGCCACAAACTTCTCTTCTCCCCAATTCTATTCAGTACCTCCTCATTAGTTATGTGATCATCCCATCTAATCTTCAGCATTCTTCTGTAGCGCCACATTTCGAAAGCTTCTATTCTCTTCTTGTCCAAACTATTTATCGTCCATGTTTCACTTCCATACATGACTACACTCCATACAAATACTTTCAGAAACGACTTCATGACACTTAAATCTATACCCGATGTTTCTGAGGAAAAGTAGTGAATTGGCAACTGTAGGAAGTTAGTGACACAAGCATCAGAACTCAGCAGTACGAATCAATGTGCGGAATTATTATTCTATAATGTGACAGAACACTGAGCAACAGCCGTCAGCGTAAAAATTTCGATCTGGCACTGCGAGCGGAGCGCATCACCAGTAACCAGCAGAAGACTGGCGCAGAACAAGGTTTCCAACAATTCTTCGTGTCACCATCACTGGTGGATAGATGTAGTCAAGCTGCTAGACGGCTGAGTCATGGGATACGTTGAGTGAACGAGATACTCGCACCAACTGCGATGTCCGACACACAGCTCCAACACGTCACTGTGAGGCGGCACACCAAAAAGTTTCGTGACCAAACATTGTTTTGTTTGCTGAGAAGAGTCTTATTAACGAGTAGAAAAATGGCTGAGCAAGGAGACAAGGATAGGTTTCCAACTCATTAGGAGTAAAGTGAACTCTGTAAATACATGTTCCAATATTAGGAATAAGTAAGAACCGCTTGATACTAGTATAGAGGTCACAACAAACAATGAAATGGGGTGTGTGCATATAGCTGACCTCAGAATACAGTTTGAGAAGAAGGTATCTGAGAAGTGGACAATAAATGGTTCATAGAATTGTCGTGATTAAAGTACTGAGATTCTGGAGGAGTCAGAAGAACCGAGGTTTCCTGAACAAATTCTTGCTGAGGATGGAAATAACCAAATTATGTCATTTCTGAGTGAATTGAGTGCGCAAATAACTGCTGTAAATAATAATTTTGCTGCTGTAAATTCTACTGAAGAAGCGGAAACTGTAAATTCCAGTGTCGAGTCAAAAGCGGAATCCATAAAACAAATGGAAAGAGAATAAGAGCGAAAATTTTCAAAAATAGATGGAAAATTACGTGGAGGGATAAAAGTGGTTCGTGATGAATGCGAACAATTTGTTACACGTTCTGCAACTGTAGTGCTGAAGGCTTTTAATACTCATGACTAGGAATGTGATGAATTTCATCAGTAAATTATATTTGAACAAATTGTCCTTAGCAGGCTGTTGAGCGACAATTAGTAAGTAACTTTGCATACCGAAGTATCAAAAGAAAACACGGGAATGCTTAAGCGAGCAGTGTCACTGTCTTCTACAACACTCTACATACCTTTCTTAATAGTACGGTAACTTTTCTCACAACTTCCGATATAGAGTACGACATGTCCGTCCGAAACAGAGATACACGTCCGGCTCTGAAGAATACCCGAAACAGAGTGACAAGAGCAGCCGAAGTACTTCGTCTCCCACGAGCGCCAAAGCCAGCACTTAGGCTGTAATATCATTACTCTTATGTTTCTGAAAACTAGCGAAATTTAATAAAAAAACTGTGCACTCTTAGGGTAACCATGAGAGATTGTCATACTGAAAACTGGGTTAAATACGACGAAAAGTATATTAATAATTAATAAGAAAAGTTAGGTGTTTTGGCGCCTAACAGCCGATTGTGGTGACCAATCAGAAGCAAGTTCAGTACAATTGGCGGACTCTCCCAGGGGATGGTACATACTGTACCATATGCTGCTTGTTGCTCGCTCCACATTTGTACCATATGCTACTTTACGTGTATCAAGTTGCATCAAGGTGAGCTTCTAGCAAGATAAAATACTGCCAGCCACATCCAGTAATATCACACATCCCCTTCCTTCTTCGATTTCCGAAATTGGCCTGTTCTCGAAGTTTGGAAATGAGAAAATTTTGCCCAATATTTAAAAAGAATTGCAGTTTCCAATCTCTCAGTAGCTCCCCTTCTCTCATTCACGGAAATTCTTTAAAAAAAAAAAGAAAAAAACTAGGAAATTGTTGTTCCAAAAATATCATCTCAATTAACCTTAACCATTGTCTTACTAATGCCAAACATATAATTTCTCATCTTAATTCTACCAAAAAACCTTAACTAAACACACATTACATCATGAACTTCTTCTTATCACAAAATATCATTTACAATTTTCAGCACATAACCGTTCTTTAAATTTTCTGTAGTTTTGTTATTCAACAGTACACATCGGCGCCTGGGCCATTAAATCTCCTCATAAACACACACTACACTTATTGTTGTTTATATATGATAGGAACTAAGCAATATATGTTGTTGGCGCAATGCCATCCATCTTTACACAACACACGTTTTTCGCCTAATACCTAATAACACATTATTTTAATCTAACATCGGGGCAGTGCCATCCACTTTTACCTAATAACACTCACTTTTTGTTTACTTGCGCCAGCACTAAGCCGTCCATACATATTGTTTACGATCACATAATTCATAAATATTCTAAATTATATCAGTATGTAAGTGTCACTACATAGAATTCATACGTATATGTTAAATGGCTCTGAGCACTATGGGAATTAACATCTGCGGTCATCAGTCCCCTAGAACTTAGAACTACTTAAACCTAACTAACCTAAGGACATCACACACATCCATGCCCGAGGCAGGATTCGAACCTGCGACCGTAGCGGTCGCACGGTTCCAGACGGAAGCGCCTAGAACCGCTCGGCCACACCGGCCGGCTACGTAAATGTTACATAGTTATACAATATATACAATGTTGCATTGATCATAATACAATAATATTTACAAAGTCTTTGTTACTGCTATGGTGACTAGAGGGCTTCGATTTGAATTGTCTCCTCGTGCGGCTAGTGTTCCTAACTTTGACTCATCGGTCAGTGCACACTCGCACCACCTGTTAATATTTTGCCGTTACGTATCACGAGTGACTCATTCCAGTCAGTGCTTGTTTTCGTTCAAGTTAACAACGACGCTTGACGCATCGCTATCTTACGTCTACGTATTGAAAATGGAAATGATATGAGAATAGCTCTTATTTTATACTTCAGGTCTTATTTTCATTTCATTCGATAACTTAACCAGGCATTCAAAAATATTTACAGGTCTTTTGAGAGAACTAAAGATACCCTTGATCATGATAACAGAGAAAAATAGCGAAACAAATCCTGTTGGAAATACTTTGCCTACTAATCCCTAAATGTGGGCAACTCTCACGTCGCCTATTACCTTCTTATTCCCTGTCATCATATACGAGTAGCCGACTTCTTTGGTCGATCCAAGACTCTTTCATTATCATTTATATACGAATGGTCTTCTTCTATGGTCGATCCAACACTCTTTCATCATCATTTTAACTGTGGCTGGACTCATCCTAACATATATATATATATATATATATATATATATATATATATATATATATATATATATACAGGGTGAGTCACCTAACATTACCGCTGGATATATTCCGTAAACCACATCAAATACTGACGAATCGATTCCACAGACCGAACGTGAGGAGAGGGGCTAGTGTAATTGGTTAATACAAACCATAAAAAAATGCACTGAAGTATGTTTTTTAACACAAACCTACGTTTTTTTAAGTGGAACCCCGTTAGTTTTGTTAGCACATCTAAACATATAAGCAAATACGTAATCAGTGCCGTTTGTTGCATTGTAAAATGTTAATTACATCCGGAGATATTGTAACCTAAAGTTGACGCTTGAGTACCACTCCTCCGCTGTTCGATCGTGTGTATCGGAGAGCACCGAATTACGTAGGGATCCAAAGGGAACGGTGATGGACCTTAGGTACAGAAGAGACTGGAACAGCACATTACATCCACATGCTAACACCTTTTTATTGGTCTTTTTCACTGACGCACATGTACATTACCATGAGGGGTGAGGTACACGTACACACGTGGTTTCCGTTTTCAATTACGGAGTGGAATAGAGTGTGTCTCGACATATCAGGCCAATCGATGTTCAATGTGGTGGCCATCATTTGCTGCACACAATTGCAATCTCTGGCGTAATTAATGTCGTACACTCCGCAGTACATCTGGTGTAATGTCGCCGCAGGCTGCCACAATACGTTGTTTCATATCCTCTAGGGTTGTAGGCACATCACGGTACACATTCTCCTTTAACGTACCCCACAGAAAGAAGTCCAGAGGTGTAAGATCAGGAGAACGGGCTGGCCAATTTATGCGTCCTCCACATCCTATGAAACGCCCGTCGAACATCCTGTCAAGGGTCAGCCTAGTGTTAATTGCGGAATGTGCAGGTGCACCATCATGCTGATACCACATACGCCGACGCGTTTCCAGTGGGACATTTTCGAGCAACGTTGGCAGATGATTCTGTAGAAACGCGATGTATGTTGCAGCTGTTTGGGCCCCTGCAATGAAGTGAGGACCAATGAGGTGGTCGCCAATGATTCCGCACCATACATTTACAGTCCACGGTCGCTGTCGCTCTACCTGTCTGAGCCAGCGAGGATTGTCCACGGACCAGTAATGCATGTTCCGTAGATTCACTGCCCCGTGGTTTCTGAAACCCGCTTCATCGGTAAACAGGTAGAACTGCAACGCATTCTCTGTTAATGCCCATTGACAGAATTGCACTCGATGATTAAAGTCATCACCATGTAATTGCTGATGTAGCGGCACATGAAACGGGTGAAAGCGGTGACGATGTAGTATGCGCATGACACTACTTGGGCTCAGTCCACCGGCTCTCGCAATGTCCCGTGTACTCATGTGTGGGTTCATGGCAACAGCAGCTAACACACCCACTGCACCCACTTCTCCTGTGACGGGCCTGTTACGGACCCGTTTGCGTGCTACGACCATATCTGTTGCATACAGTTGGCGGTAGATGTTTTGCAATGTGCGGCGCGTTGGATGCTCTCTGTCCGGGTACCGTTCTGCATACACCCTTCAGGCTTCAGCTGCATTTCGTCGACACTCGCCATAGATGAGTATCATCTCCGCCTTTTCAGAGTTCGAATACACCATGGTCACAGTTCCTACAACACTACACTATCACAGACGTCTGGTAACACGGTATACTACAGTTGGTCTGCGTGCGGAGACGAATGCAGAATAAACATAGCAGCAAGCGCTACATGCGGACACTGCGACAGCTAGACCAAACCACAACAGTGCACTATAGCCACACTCGTAAGCACAGTCGTCATGGTAAACATGTACCTGCAGATGCTGCTCGCCGACCGTGGCCCGTTTTTGTTGCAACACGCAACTGAACGTCGGAAGTTTCAAGCGTCAACTTTAGGTTACAATATCTCCGGATGTAATTAACATTTTACAATGCAACAAACGGCACTGATTACGTATTTGTTTATACGTTCAGATGTGCTAACAAAACTAACGTGGTTCCATTTAAAAAAACGTAGGTTTGTGTTAAAAAACATACTTCCGTGCATTTTTGTATGGTTTGTATTAAACAATTACACTAGCCCCTCTCCTCACGTTCGGTCTGTGGAATCGGTTAGTCAGTATTTGATGTGGTTTACGAAATATATCCAGCGGTAACGTTAGGTGATTCACCCTATATATATATATATATATATATATATATATATATATATATATATATATATATATATGGGGTGAGTCACCTAACATTACCGCTGGATATATTTCCTAAATCACATCAAACACTGACGAATCGATTCCACAGACCGAACGTGAGGAGAGGGGCTAGTGTAATTGGTTAATACAAACTATAAAAAAACGCACGGAAGTTTTTTTACACAAACCTACGTTTTTTTTAAATGGAACCCCGTCTGTTTTCTTAGCACATCTGAACATATAAACAAATACGTAATCAGTGCCGTTTGTTGCATTGTAAAATGTTAATTACATCCGGAGATATTTAACCTAAAGTTGACGCTTGAGTACCACTCCTCCGCTGTTCGATCGTGTGTATCGGAGAGCACCGAATTACGTAGTGATCCAAAGGGAAGGTGATGGACCTTAGGTACAGTAGAGACTGAAACACCACATTACGTCCACACGCTAACATCTTTTTATTGGTCTTTTTCACTGACGCACATGTACATTACCATGAGGGGTGAGGTACACGTACACATGTGGTTTCCGTTTTCAATTACGGAGTGGAATAGAGTGTGTCCCGACAGGTCAGGCCAATAGATGTTCAATGTGGTGGCCATCATTTGCTGCACACAATTGCAATCTCTGGCGTAATTAATGTCGTACACGCCGCAGTACATCTGGTGTAATGTCGCCGCAGGCTGCCACAATACGTTGTTTCATATCCTCTGGGGTTGTAGGCACGTCACGGTACACATTCTCCTTTAACGTACCCCACAGAAAGAAGTCCAGAGGAGTAAGATCAGGAAAACGGGCTGGCCAACTTATGCGTCCTCCACGTCCTATGAAACGCCCGTCGAACATCCTGTCAAGGGTCAGCCTAGTGTTAATTGCGGAATGTGCAGGTGCACCATCATGCTGATACCACATACGTCGACGCGTTTCCAGTGGGACACACTCTATTCCACTTCGTAATTGAAAACGGAAACCATGTGTGTACGTTTACCTCACCCCTCATGGTAATGTACATGTGCGTCAGTGAAAAAGACCAATAAAAAGGTGTTAGCATGTGGACGTAATGTGCTGTTCCAGTCTCTTCTGTACCTAAGGTCTATTACCGTTCCCTTTGGATCCCTACGTAATTCGGTGCTCTCCGATACACACGATCGAACAGCGGAGGAGTGGCACTCAAGCGTCAACTTTAGGTTACAATATCTCCGGATGTAATTAACATTTTACAATTCAACAAACGGCACTGATTACGTATTTGTTTATATGTTAAGATGTGCTAACAAAACTAATGGAGTTCCATTTTAAAAAAACGTATGTTTGTGTTAAAAAACATACTTCCGTGCATTTTTTTATGGTTTGTATTAACCAATTACATTAGCCCCTCTCCTCACGTTCGGTCTGTGGAATCGATTCTTCAGTATTTGATGTGGTTTACGAAATAAATCCAGCGATAACGTTAGGTGACTCACCCTGTATATATATATATATATATATATATATATGTATATATATATACGCAGATCGCAGACCGTCTACCAGTTGTTGCTAATAAAGTTTAATCTAATCATCTCAGGAACATTGCATACTGTTTGTTCTAATTGTGCCCACTTACTTGGTTTGGCGCCGTCCTCTACGTCAGCTGCGAGCTAGCTACATAAAGAAATAAGAAGATTGTTTTCTCTCTCTCTCTCTCTCTCTCTCTCTCTCTCTATATATATATATATATATATATATATATATATATATATAATTTCTTTGTGTTTCATAACATGTATAAAAAATTTCTGTACATAGTTAATAGGGTGTTCTGCTGCCTGTATGGATGATAATTTCAGGTCTTATAGCCTAGGTTCTGTACTTGTTTTTTCAAACTTTATGCTGCGTGTTATCTTCTGTGATATGTAACTATAGTCTATCATCGGTAGCTTAACTATTCAATTAGTACGTCTTTCGTTTCAATTGATCCCTTTTTGTCTTTTTTTTTAATAGAGACGAAGGGTGAAAGACAGATTTTAGTTCAGAATTATGAAGAGGGAATAACTAACAGCGTGAAAAGAAAGGAAGTAAACTGTTACTTAAGAGGGAATTTAATGGATTTTGGTCCAAAAACTCGATTTTCCAAAAATGTTATTTTGCTCGTCTACACAGTTTAATCTGTGTTGTGTGTGAATTTATCGTCATAGCAGCTTTAGAAACGCCTTTAAGTTAAACTGATGAACTTCGCACTGGCGGGCACACCTATCTTTTCCAACATTTGGGAAACTGCTTCAGTGGAATTTTTTTCAGTGTCAAGGCTTTTTGCTTTCGATATCTTTCTTTGGCTGAGATCTATATCTCTGGCTGAAAACTATCTTGCATGTGGTTTATTTACATTTTGACAATACTAACACATATTAGTAGGTGGAAGGTTTAATTCCTAAACCTTTAAGTGGAAGTCAAGATTTATACATAACGGTTGGTGGAAAAACTGTGTTTACGAAACAGAGGTTTCATGGAGTTTACCAACAAAAGAGAGGAATCACCTCGAAATGAAGAACATAATCTCTCACAAGGGAACCTCCCCATCGCACCCCCCTCAGATTTAGTTATAAGTTGGCACAGTGGATAGGCCTTGATAAACTGAACACAGATCAGTTGAGAAAACAGGAAGAAGTTGTGTGGAACTGTGAAAAAATAAGCAAAATATACAAAGTGAGTAGTCCATGGGCCACATAGGCAACATCATGCACAATGTAAGCTCAGGAGCGCCGTGGTCACATGGTAGCGTGAGCAGCTGCAGAACGAGAGGTCATTGGTTCAAGTCTTTCCTGGAGAGAAAATTTTACTTTATTTATTTTTGCATAGTTATTATCTGTCCGTTCGCTCATTGACGTCTCTGTTCACTGTAATAAGTTTAGTGTCTGTGTTTTGCGACCGCAGCGCAAAACCGTGCGATTAGTAGACGAAAGGACGTGCCTCTCCAATGGGAACCGAAAACATTTGATCGCAAGGTCATAGGTCAACCGATTCCTCCACAGGAAAACACATCTGATATATCCTATACGACACTGGTGACGGCATGTGCACCACATGACAGGAATATGTTGTCGACCCACCTGACTTGTACACTTGGCGATTCTTCTACCTTGCCCGCTTTAGATTTTCTTGTGGATGTGATAATCACTCCCAAAAAAGTGATGAAAACATAAGAGTTTGTCACATAAACTGAAAATACAAAATAAAAATTTTCACCCTATTGAAGATTTAAACCAAGGACCTATTGTTCCGCAGCTGCTCACGTTACCACGAGACCATGGCGCTCCTGCGATCTTATTGTCCTTGATGTTGCATATGTTCCCATGAACTACTCAGTTTGTATATTTTGCTTGTTTTTTCGCAGTTCCACACAACTCCTTCCTGTTTTCTCAATTGATCTGTGTTCAGTTTTTCAAGGCCTATCCACTGTGCCAACTTATAACTAAATCTGAGGGGGGTGCGATGGGGAGGTTCCCTTGTCAGCTTCAGCATCGAAACTTGGGACAGGAGAACTGTACAGGTGCATGAATGATGTTGATATGGATTCCACTGGGTTTAGGCTTACTGATTTAGTGCTTCTCTGCCAGGCTATAAGGTTTTCATGTTCATGTGTTAGCTGTAAAAATACGGAATGCATGATTGTTGTTGAAGAAAGAAGAGTGGGAATAGCTTGTGATTTTAAATTAATTTGTAATTCGTGTGGTTATGAATTTTCACTTTCCTCAGGCAAAAAAACTGACACTGTTACCTATGAAAGCAATTTTAGGTTAGCATATGCTCTGAGATGCCTTGGACAGGGCAGAGAAGGAGGTAATTTATTGTGTGGTTTTCTGAACATGCCTCCACCTTGTGCAAGATTTGACAAAATAAATACAGAGATGTCCTATGCTGTATGCAATACTGCCAAAGTTTCTATGAAGAAAGCAGTGGAGTAAATGGTGGAAATAAACTAAAAAGAAATATATCCTGGGGTAGATATGCTTGACAGTGAATCTCCTACAAATGCTACTGACCTGTGTGTGTCTGTAGATGGGACCTGGATGAGAAGGGGTCACACATCTCTGTATGGAGCTGCATCTGTTATTGGTATTGACTAAGGTAAAGTTTTGGATGTAGAAATTATGTCTAAATACTGTCACCACTGTGCAACAAGGAAAATGTCCAACAACGGAGACTCTGAGGAACTGTGGAAAGAAAAGCATGCAGTAGCATGCTCTAAAAATTATAGTGGGTCGAGTGGGGGCATGGAGGCTGCTGCAGTTGTGAGGATGTTCTTCAGATCTGAGGACCAGTAATGTGTTAGATATCCTAAATACCTGGGTGATGGGGACTCCTCTTAGTTCAAAGCTGTAACAGATAAAAATCCGTACAATAAAACAACAGAAAAGTTGTAATGCGTTGTCCACATCCTACAGAGGCTTGGTGGTAGGCTTCGTAGCTTGCAGAAAGAGTTGAGAGGTGAAGTACTTGAGGATGGGAAACCACTAGCAGGAAAAGGCAGGCTTACTCAACGAAATTGATTGTCTTCAGTAATTTTGTGGGAGAGCTATCAGGAAAGACACACATAATTTAGAGGCAATGAGGCGTGCTGTGTGGGCAATTTTTTTCCACAAACTATCCACTGACCAAGCACCAACGCACGATCTGTGTCCGAAAGACAATTGGGGTAACTTCAGCGACAGAAATGAGACGTATTCACAAACCACTCATTACCAGAACCTGTTATGAATACAGTTAAGCCCACATTCAGGCTTCTTGAAAACCCTGATTTATTGAGGAAGTGTCTTCTTGGAAAGACACAAAATGCAAATGAAAGCCTGAATAATTTAACTTCGATTAGATGCTCAAAAAGGACATTCTGTGGACATGAAGTACTCAAAATAGTTGTCTGTGATGCAGTTTTATGTTACAATAACGGAAATAATGGCAGAATTGAAGTGTTGAAGAGAGGTGATATAGATCCTGGTGTGTTTACAACAAAAACATCTTACACCATCGACGAGAGCAAGGTCAAGAAAGCTAACAGATCAATGTCTTACCTGGAAACACAGGCCGGGCAGATTCGAAGAGGAGAAAAGAAAAACCTGGAGGATGAGGAGTATCAGTAGGGAACCTTAGCTTCTCTGTTTTACATTTTCTACGTTATTACAAGCCTGTTCTCAAAAAGTATATGCGCTAATGCTATGAAATTTTCAGGAACTGCTCGCAACACGTTGCTGTCTCCCTGGAACTAAAAAATACGAGATCCTGCAATTACATTCTGATTTTTAGATGACTGTATGTAGAAAAAAAGTTAATTTTAGATGTGCAAAATTAAAAACTCTGTTGATGGTACAATTTGTACCATAAATTAATAACTGTAGTTCAGTGGTCTTATAACCTTCTCAGTACACTACAATAAAATTTTCAGATTATTGCATGATTAGAATTTGAGTTATGGCTTTTTATAAAAAAGACAATAAAAAAATTAAAAATTCAAATTTCTGGCAAAATATTAATCCTGCATATTTTATTATATTTTTTCGTTAAAACACAGCTCTTTCGCTTTACGAATGCAAAATTCTAGATTTGTACGTAAATAAATACGGTTGTAATAATTTTTTTTAAATAAATGTTTACATTTCTCGTTACATCTCCCCTCAACTTGGGTACCTGGAAGGCGTCAGCTACCTAGCAATGCAAATAGTGCTATTGCCCCCTGAGTTTTCTCAACATGCTATTCCTGTATGAGTCACGGTGGATGCGGTGGTCTGTATGGATGCGGTGGTCTGTATGCCACCTGTTTTTACGCCAGCCTGCCGGCACTTGTCTGTTGCCTGAAAAGCGTCCAGCAGTTCTTAGACATACAGGAGGGTTGTTAACCTCACTATTGTTGACATGAATTAGTTTATCGTGTACGGACACTGGAAACTTGAGAACTATTATTTCTACTAAGTCAGATTCACGTAAAGGATCAGTTAAATACTTGTTCTTTCACCAGTAGTACTGAAACAACTCCTTATAACTATTGCAGCCACTGTTTTCAAAGCTCCCAGCTTCAAATATTTCTGTTTTTATACTGTTTGACGTACTTGTGGACCAGTATTGGTTTAAGAATGTTCTAATAAATTCTTGGTATGTTTTACATGTGTTACTGGCTCCTGTTCCCCATGATATTGCGTCCCCTTTAAAACTATTGGCTATAAACTTGATTTTCTGCTGTCCTGTCATGTTGTCATGTATGATGTCCTCAAGCTGACGAATGAAAGCAACAGGATGTATACAACCTTTGCTAGAGAAGTTACGAAATTTGTAATCAATGGCATTACTGACTACTTCATTAATATGAACAACACCCTCACGTTTTTCCCATTCAATCCACGTTTGGAGTTTCTGTTTTAACGCAATTTCCACTTTACCTACGTTTTTACTCAACTCACTTAGTTGTGGTATGTTTTCTACCTTCTGTTCTACTTCTCTCAAACAACCGTGAAACGTAGTTGTATTACCATTACAAACAGATTCCATTCGTGATACCTTATGGATGAGGACTGCATTTTCGTCCTTTTTAGGCTGCGTTGACACTGCCGGCCGGGCCGGGCCGGGCTGACGCGTACTGGCTCGGCTCGTGCCTAGCCAGCTCAGGCCGACGAGTAGTGCATTCACATTGCGCGCCGCGCCGAGCCGGGACGGCGAAATGGGGGAAAATCCACTTCTCCGATTTTCGTGTTTTAAAAATTCTTAGCGGTATATAAGACTTCGCCACATCGTTTTATGAACTTATTTTTTCCTTAAAAGCGTTACTTACGTCGTGAAAAAAGAAAAAGTCTACTTTTCGTTTCGCGTGATTTCTTAGTTTCATAACGCTTCCCAACCGATTTTGAAGAAAGTATGCGGCTAAAGAATCTGATTTTTGTACACGTGGTAGTGCAACATCTTAGCTTCGTATTGAATCATTTATCTTTCCATATTTCTTAACAGTCATTGTGAAATGATGCTATTTGTCAACGTTGTGCACTTGATTTACAAATCTTGTAGTGAAAAAGTTATGTAGCGGGTAGCTTACTGTTATATCAGTTTTAAACCATACGTTGTTGGGAATGAAATGTAGCTAAAAGTACCAAAAAGTTTATGAAATGATAATGATACTGGTATCTGTCTCTGGTCTCAAGTAATGCGAGCTATTCAGTGGCGTCAGTGCCGCGTCCGCAAGCCACGGAGTTCGCGTGGTTACAGCTTGGTTTAGTGTAGTCATATAATGCAGGACAGAAAAAAACTAATCACTAGTCATCAGCGCAGACCTAGTGCCGGTCCCTCTTATTTTTTTAATGGTCTCATTCTCTAGATAAATCCAAATGTATAAGAAATTTTCCCTTGGCTACTGGACAATCATCTGCTATGCTTTTATAATTGGCCACACGTTGCATCACAAAAGACAAACAATTATTTGTCATCAACATCCTACAATTAGTATGATGTGCATTTCGTATTTCGAACTAAAAGATAACTGAAGCGCAATTCTGTAGTCTCGTTGTCTACTTTGACAGAAAAAATAATGGTTAATGAAACTACTGTAGATCGGCACAGATGTGCGTTTCCTTGTTCTTCATTGTTTTTTTTTTTTTTTTTTTTTCCTTGGCGGGCTGCGCTGCACTGTCAAGGTAATCCCCACTCTTTGGCTAAATGGCTGGCGGGAGGCCAAATAAATAAATTTAAAAAGATCTCCACCCTTCGACAGCTGACAAGCAAGTCAGTAGAAAACGCAGCTGCAGTCAGCAGTTGCTCTCCTTTAGCTGGTCTGTGCTGTTGTGTAGAACAATGTCTTCACTCTTTTATTGGTATTGTTTTGACTCTGCAGTAACTCGTCGAGTTTTGAAGTACAGAAGAACTAGGAGGTTATGGATTCATCCCATGAATAGCGACAGACATTTAGGAGAGTTTTTTTCTTTATATGAAGAACTTAAAACTATCCTTAAAAATTTTATTCAAATTACAGAACGAATCATAATACATTTCAGTATGTGCTGCAGAACATTCAAGACAAAATTTCTAAACAGAACACAAATTTTCGCAGAAGTATAACAGCAGAAGAAAAATTTTGTATAACGATAAGGTAAGATTCGTTAGTAGACACTTTTTGGCTCGCAGCAGAACTTTGTACAGCATTCACTACCTCCAGTTAATTGTAGTCATGCTTTTGTATTTTAAATTCCACAAACGCTTACCCTTACCTCTGACGGGAAGAGAGTTTATGGGACTCCTGAGAATCATTAGGAAGTAATTAGCTTCGTCATTTTAGGTAATGTCTTGCTGTGCCTTCAACGAAGAATCGCAGAAATACTCCTTCAGAATTTTGTAACTTTTTTCTTCTTTTTTCTTCATGATGCAGCGCTTCGCAGTGGTGATGGTTCATCATGTGGAGCCACTGATGACCTCACAGAATTCTTTTCATTACCTTGTAAGATAGACAGATTGATAGGCGAAGAGTTTTGAGATAATGCTCTTTGGCTCAGTGGTTCTATTTCTACTGATAAGGAACTGCCACAGCATGACTTTACAATGCATTATCATCTGGTAGGGACACATTACCGTCCCTCAGTGACACTCATATCTGTCTCCGTTTACAAGTAAATGCGAACTATTCAGTGGCGGCAATGCCGCGATCGCTGGCAAGCTATTGTTGTAAATGCATGTAAATACGGTAGATTAAATAAATGAAATAAAAGTAATTTCGCATGTATCATTATAATAAACGTAATTTTTCCTCACTGATTGTGAAATGTGAGGTAACACCTTAAAATAAAAGCCGTGTGCAGTCACACTTGTGAAGAAAGCAGAAGGGAGACGTGTGATGCGTGTACTGCAGCAGCTGTAGTGCTGCTCCACAGGCTCGCGCCTGCGGTCGGCTCGCGCCGGCAATATTAAACACTCCGAATGTCGCCGGCTCGGCTCCGGGAGGCTCACGCCGTGTCGGCGCGGCCCGGCCGCCGGTGTGAACACCGCAATTCAAAACCATGTGTTTGATATCGAAGCGGGCGGCGGCCCGGCCAGGCTCGGCTCGGCCCGGCCGGCAGTGTGAACGCAGCCTTTAAGTCTACAAGGACTGCATTTTCGTCCTTTAAGTCTACAACCTGTTTGTTTTGCTTTCATGGGTATTTTTACATGTTTTGTTTATTTTACACTGATGAAAGAAATGAAATGGCGTGTGACGAGGGCCTCCCGTCGGGTAGACCGTTCGCCTGGTGCAAGTCTTTCGATTTGACGCCACTTCGGCGATTTGCGAGTCGATGGGGATGAAATGATGATGATTAGGACAACGCAACACCCAGTCCCTGAGCGGAGAAAATCTCCGACCCAGCCGGGAATCGAACCCGGGCCCTTTGGGTTGACAGTCTGTCGCGCTGACCACTCAGCTACCGGGGGCGGACATTTTACACTGATCATTACTTAATTTCATGATTTCATCCCTAAAATACAAAAGTATCTTGAGCTTTCATGAGATCATTTATTTTTGCTACTTCATCATCAATCTTATGATTAACCTCTTGCTTACACTTATCTAATTTTTGACCCCATTCCTTACTCTCATGCTCAATTCTTTTTTCGCAAGCCCCTATTCTAGTTTCATGAGAATCTACCCTGGTCTCTAAATGTTTAAACTTATTATTATTTTTTGCTATCTCCTCGTTTGTTGCTTCTATTTAATCAGCAAGTAATTTTTTGCCTTTTCTTTAATTAATTTGAATCCTTTATTATTTCTTTTTACTCAGATAATAACTCCATTAACATTTCAACCACACTTTTATTATTATTTTGTGTAGGCAATGTATCAGCTGATGCTGTTCCGTGGATTAACCTACTTGTTCTACTTGTTGATTCATTAGCAATGATGGTGTCAGAGTCATCACTTCTGACATCACCATTCACCTTATTTAACTTATTATTAACATTCATGTCATCTACAGCAGAATCCATCTCTCTAATTTCATTATTGCTACAGTCTCAAATTGTGTTTTCTTGGAAAACTTCAGTTTCTGCATCAGATGACTCTGGTAAATAGCTGTAATCCATTTGGGTTTGTACACTTTCCTCTTTACTTATATTACTAATTTCATCTGGCATGCCCTGTAATTGGCTTGCCTCTTCAATTTCATTACCCTGAGGCTGCACTGCCTATCTACTTCCAAGATTGTGCCACGTTTCGCTATCCCACGACATTTTGTTATTATGGAAATTATTACGTTACAATTTAACATTATTCTTAAAAATCCGTGTGGTTGCTAATACTAGCTTCCTCTCGCAAGCTGTAACGTGATTACCGTGCATCAGTACATGCTACCTTATTCTCCAGCGCAATGCTCCTGCTAGTCGCATTGTCTTTGTCGTGTTGTGTGTCTTCGGTTGCCGTAGTCGACCACAGACGCCTACCCCCGCTGTTCGCCGCTCTGAAGCTGGGCTGCGGCTGGTAGAGGCGACACTTGTTGCTTCCAAACAATTCGCCTCACCTGCCGTGCGCTGCTCTACTAACTCCCCCCTGAAGCGTAGTTTCTCGTGGCGGTGTAGTAAAACGTTATCCGTTTGGACAGCGCACACACTTATAACTTTACACTTCGATTAGCGTTTTCGCGTTTTCACTTTCAACTATGCGACGCGGATTAACTAGGGGCATTTATCGATTTTGTTGCATAACAGTTCAAAGAAACTTACAAAAGTTCAAACGGGATATAATTTCACAGTTCATACAGTGTCGCATTTTATCTTTTTCACTGTTCATACACTATTGATTCGGGCGTTTTATGATAATCATTACAGTTCACTGTTCTCACTGTGATTTTCACGTCTCACCCGGTTCACAGTTCTCGTTAATGGAGAGTAGCCTCTTCTTTAAACACACGATCTCCACCAGGGATGCCACGTATAAATTATACGTTGTTGTGTTGTAAGTCAGATCTGAAAGCTGGAGAGATCTGTAGATATTGAATAAGAGTCCCTAACCGTTCTTTCCACCAACCTGTCGTCTTCTAAGTTGTGTCCCCAGCGCAGAAGACACCTCGTGGGATCTTCGGCGGAACCTGCTATGCTGTCACCTCGAACTTGAACCTGTGCTTGTGCTTTTTTGGTGGGATGCCACTGGCCCAGGCTAGTCTCTGTATCTACAGAAGGCAAGATCTGTAGTACTGACAATTATGGCGAGCGACACCTCTAATTAATGTATCCAGTTTGTTTATATTTTAAAATATCATTTTTTACACTATCTTCTACAACACTCGACATAGCTTTCTTAATAGTACGGTAACTTTTCTGACAACTTACGATATAGAGTACGACATGTCCGTCCGAAACAGAGATACACGTCCGGCTCTGAAGAATACCCGAAACAGAGTGACAAGAGCAACCGAAGTACTTCGTCTCCCAGGCGCGCCAGAGCGACCTAAAGGTGTCCGAAGCATTTCGGTTGTAATTACTCTTATGTTTCTCAAAACTAGTGAAATTTAAGAAACAAAAACTGTACACTCGTAGGGTAACCATGAGAGATTTTCATATTGGAAACCTGGTTAAATACAATGAAAAGTTTTTAAATAATTAATAAGAGCAGTTAAGCGTTTTGACGCCTAACACCCGAATTTGCCGACCAATCAGAAGCAAGTTTCAGTACAATTGACGGATTCTACCAGGGGATGGTACATTCTGTACCATCTGCTGCTCGTAGCTCACTCCACTTTTCTACCATATTCTACTTCACGTGTATCAAGCTGCATCAAGGCGAGCTTCTAGCAAGATAAAATACAGGCAGCCACAGCCAGGAATATCACATTGTGCATAGTTCAACTTCTGGATGCACAGACGTGGTATTAATTAGATGTAGAAAATAGGAATGCTTTATCCATATGGGAAATTTGCATCCAAAAATATCCATTTAAAGTTTTGACAATGTTTAACCAAAATCTTGGAAAGTGAATGAACAGATATCCTTCATTATCGGATACTTACAAGAATATGCCACTATATGGGCAAATGGTGTCACAAGTTCCTGTGAAACTGTAAAGAAATTTCAGGAGACGTTTTCTCGGGCACTGGTCTAGAGAAACCCAGGCAGAAATGGTTAGAAATTTCTTTAATGGAAATCCTTATCAATCAAGGTACGGCTCATTAGTTTATTTCTGTGAACATTGGTGGGCAAAGGTGTAGTTAATACAGTGAAGCCATTCAGTTGTAATTTGGAGTGACTTCTGCCTTGTGCGGTACAAGAAGTTATGCCACCAGCACCGCGTGACACGTACGAGAACTGCAGTCAGACCCAGTATACTGCAGCTGAGTCATTTAAGTATTGGAGACAGTGGACGGCAGCACAGTCGCTCAGTCTGTTCCAATCGCAGTGCATGCGGTGAGACTCACCTCTGATCAGCAGCTAAAGCTTTGCGATAACACAAAGATATATAAGAGGATTAATATGATGGTAATACAGATTTCAGATAGTATTTATGACATTTTTGAATTATTCAAAGGATCAATAACAGAAAAATTGGTTGACGTAAATTTAGAGGAAGACACAGTGGGTATCAGTAATTTCAACAAGTAGTATGGAGTATGTGATCTCTTGAAATTGAAGAACAGTTGCAAGAGGAACGTGAAGAGGTAAGTGCTGGTGATAACAATGTGATCGGTGTACATTAGGGTACGGTACTAATAATGAAGTGTCTATTAGCAATAAGGAAGATGTTAGGGAGTATTTTTTGGAAGAGGAAGATAGTAATGGATATGAATGTGTTTATGAGAGAGTAATTAGTGATGGGGAGCTTCAGACTTCGAATGCACAAGAGGTGTGGCGTCAGGCTCAAAACTCTGCAGCATATCTTTTCACAATTAGTTGGCCAAATTTCAACGTTGTTTAACCTTGTCTACCAAGAATAAGGGCTCAAGCGATTGTTCTGATTTTAATAGGAAGGAAACAATTAAGAGTGTTTCGGAAGAAGAGGCTGATAATGAAAATATTATGAGTCATGTAAATCCTGTTGTTACTGCCCAATTAGTAGACGTCACTGCTGATATTTTGGTGGGTAGTGGTTCAGAGGTGTCTGCTTTTTCCAAAGAGTTACATGGATCTGTCCAAAAGAAAGAAAATTTTTCAGTTTTTCAAGCTAGGGGTCTGAAAATTTTAGGTGCAGCAGTAAAACAGTCTACAGTAATAAAATATGAAGTACTACTACCTATGGTACTGAACTGAAAGATAATAGAGCATAACTTTTTAACTATTCCAAATTTAAGTACAAAATTATTGGTGTGTGGAGATTTATTGAATGAATTCAAATACTCTCTAGACGTTGAAGATTGAAAAATGAAGCTGTGCGTGTAAGGTAACGAGATATTAGTTTCATTTAAAACCTCAAATTAAGTTCGAAAGGGACAACTCGGATTTTTCTTCATTCAGCAATTCCAGGACAATAACGTACCATGCCAAGCAAATATTTACAACATTCAGAGAAGTAACAAGGAAGGAGATGTGCACAGAGCATATGAACAACAGAACACTTGTGAAGAAATAAAGGGAAGAGTAGAAAATACCGAAGTTTTGTCTGATAGCGAGAAAGAGGATTTGAGGGAATTGCTTATAGATTTTGAGGAAGTGTATTCTGAATCTCCAGGGCAGGTTAATGACTCTGATGTCGATTAACTCTAAAGTCACATGAAAAGTTTGTGGCAAAAGTATATGTTATTCCATAAGCAAGGAGAGGGAGAGAAGCAGTAAAAAAAGAATTAAATAGGATGTTATCTTGGTAAGTCATTAAACAAGCTAGGAGCTAGCACATAAATCCATTTGTAATTATTCTTAAACCTGATGGAACTGAACACTTAGTTTTAGATGCAAGGAATCACAATGGCGTAGTCAAAGGAGAAAGGAATCGCCTAACGCAAGTTGATCAGTTGTTTCAAAAGTTTCATTGTGCTAAATTTTATCCTCATTGGATGTCACCTGTGGATATTGGAACTTAACTTTGGCCCTTGAGTCAAGGAATTTCTGCATGCTGGTAAACGTCACTAGTTTTATGAAGTGCCATTTGGGTTTAACATTGCTACATTTGTGTTTGTTAGCACCATGAGACAGGTGTTGAGTCCTGATCTAATGGCCTTGTATGTGGACAGCATTCCTATAGACACTTAAGAGCCACTTAAGAGAAATGTTGAGTGACATGTTACAAGGAGGGATGAGATTAAAGCTGAGCAAGACAGAGTTTATTAAAACAGAAATAAAATTTTTAGAGTGTGTTATTAGTGATCACAGTTGTAAGGCAATAAGATTTTGACACAGTATATTCAATATTCGTTTCAATTTGTATTTCTATTAGCTCGTTGTTTATGATACGCAATTGGGCTATTACTCTTTTTATTGGCTTATTCTGGCTAGCACAACTTCTGTAGTACTGCACGTCTGGTAGTTAATTAGAACTGAGCACTGACAGAAAGGGCGAAGTGGGTCACATGTTCTTCAGAAGCCGATATCGGCTAATGAGGGGCTGGAAAGCGACTTTTCATGTTTTGCGGGAGTGGACACTTACTTCCCTGAGAGAGAGCAGAAAGTGGAGATGTCGGCTTTCAATGCTGGAGGCCGCAGAACTTCCTTAGCGTGGACAGAGCAGGGAGGAAGCTGCTCTCTGGTGGGACGAAAAAAGTTTCAGCATAGCTTGCCTGGAGAAAGAGCATCAGGAGCGAAACATGGCGGAAAGACATCCTTTAAGTGTGAAGGAAATCGCTGGCTCACAAACAATGGTCGTGAGCTGACCTCCGAGGATTCTTTTCACGGAAAGCGCCGGGGTATGCGTCCTGCTGAAAAGCAGAAATTCGTTTTTGATTGGCAGAGTGCTAAGGAAGTAGGAGGTGAAATGGGAACTTCCATAAAATCTTCTGAAAGGAGTATGACCTTCAGGTTCATTACCCATGTAGTGGGAGGTTATGTTTTGTGATGACCGTTGGGACTCGTTGCCTGAGCGCAAACGTAGACGCCACATGTCCAGGTGGGAGTGGGGTAGGGTGTGAAGAGAACATTTCCCTCTGGGGATCGATCGAGGGCACCTCTTTATCTGGACCAATGGAACACAGTTCTCTCTGGTGATCGACCTAGAGACTTTGTTGTCTAGAGCGACAGTGGAGAATCTGGCGGTTAGTCTTAGAAATGTTTTGATTTTGACACGGGGAGCATGTGAAGTCCTTTCTCTGTAACAGGATTCTTATTCTGTTAACCCGACTGACAATTCTTTATCTCTCCATGGATTCAGACACACACTGAAGTGTTTCTTTACGGGAGAATACTTGAGGCTAATTTCTGTTTCTGGCTAGTGATAAAACAGAAATCTTGACTCGTGTTCTGTTTTGTACTGAGGTAATTCCAACCCTGGGAGTTTTCAGATAGCATATTGTGTCCACCGTCTAGACAGAAAATTGCAGGTACGCAACATACGTCGCTTGCACAGCAGCCAATGCTCCAGTGAGCAGATCATCGGTGCAGTATATATGTTGCCCGCACTTCGATATATGATACAGGCACTCCCGTTCAGTGGATAGGGAACACCCACAGCCGATGTATTGAGTTCTATTTGTTTGTTCACTGACCGTTTTCTGAAAGTGCCACTCAGGGTGAAGACCTTCTGTTTCTCACTGCTAATGAGTATCAGCCAACTTAGTGTCTGTATGATAATGGGGGCAAGGGAGGGGTAGGCCCAAAGAAATTCAAACACATATTCTACCAATTTTATGGAGGATAGAGTCTGACATTGTGCACTCCGTATTTATACAATTTATGTGACATTCCACCTTTGGTGGGTAGTATGATGTGTTAGGTTAATAACCATGTGAGTTGAACAGACTCATGTTTTAGTTATAAGTTCCCAAGGCATAACTTTTTAAAAGTCTTCTTCTAGTCAAAGAAGAGTAAATCTCAGCAAACACTAAACAGTGTGACGTTGAACAGTGGTCAGGACAAGATACCTGGCTGTGAAAAAGAATAAGAGAATGCCGATCATGAAAAATTAGAAAAGTGTATGAGAAAGAAAAAACAAGCAGCTCAGCCATTAATAATTTTTAAAGAACTTTGGAGGGATAGATTTCAGTTGTTATATTCGTCAGAATGTTCTACTGATGAAAAACCTGAATTTCATTTAACTCTGTAGTATTAGTGTGTACATAACACAGTTTTTCCTTTTTTGCCTGGCAATCATAATGTGGTCAGATGGGTTCATAAGCTGTTCCCTAACATTCTTTTGGGAGATGTACGAAAAGCAATTATTTTCAGTTACATGATATGCACATTTATAAACGGTTAAGGTATTTGACTTCATGATGGGTTGGAGGAAAAGAGTCAACCCTTAGATCGTATATATAATTGGCCAAAAAATGGGCCAATATGGTGCACAAGTTGTCTGTTTATTAGACTGATTTATTAATATATGTGTGTAAATTTTCAAAAGTGGCCAAAATAGTTCACGATTTGTTCATTCATTTCAATTGATTTATAGATATTATAATTTTCATATGTGTGTAATTTTCAAGGGTGGCGTAAATGTTTCATAAGTTAGGCATTAATTATTTAATTTATTTAATGTCAAATGACGAAGTCAAAGTTCTGGTGTAAAAATCTTGTATCATATTAAGCAAGCAACGAGTTGCATGATCACTTTGGTGGTTTTCAGCATAATTCTCATATGATGTTAATGGAAAATATTAGAAAAATAATTTGATTGTGTTTTTGGAAAGTTAATTAATTTCAGCTAGTCAGTATTCAATGGTATTGTAGGAAATTCTAAAAATTGGTTCAAGGTATAATTTTTTTATATTTATTTCAAAATTATTCCATACTGATTGCTTACTGAATTAAATGACTTTCATCTTTTAATACAATGTAGGTGGGATGTAACGTACTGGTAGCAACTACATTATGTAGTAATGTATAAATATTTCCTCCTCTGTTTTTCTTTTTAGTTACATTTGATAATAATAGTGATAATTAAAAAATGCACCTAAATTTAAGGGCAAGAATTTCACGCCAACCTGTAAGGTGACGTGAAACAAACTCTTTAACTGTGTGCCAATCAAAGTAAGAGGGAGCACTTGAAATTACACTAGGCAGGTGTATGAGTGAAAGTTATGTATGGAAGGCGGTGAGTTAATTAGAGCGGGAGGTCGCGAGAGGGATGTAGACGGAAGTTACGTGGGTGTAGAGTTTGCACGGGAATGCACAAAGCGTCTCGACTGTTCTAGAAGAATTTTCGCGCTGGCAGACCTTTCCATCAACTTCGAAGTGCGCAGAACGTCTATGCCGAAGGGGAATCCCCACACTAGTCTGCTTTGCAATAGATCGACATATCGCACAAAGCCGTAGTCCCAGGAGTTTTTAACCATTCAGGTTAAGAACTATTTACTTCAACTGAAATTGGAACAAGGTAACAAAGGACAATACCTTATGGGTCAGAGTCCTCAGTTTCAGTTCGTATGTTTTCATTCATTTTTCAAAGCGGATACATCTACTGTGACACACGAGCGCAGAAGCATATGTTTATTGGAGGGGGCACCAGTTAAGGTGTCGGCCACTCGGAACATAAACCTGCTAATGGGCCGCCTGAGAGGCAGGTCACGTAGATAAATGCTCGGCAAAAATGTTTGTTTCTGATGTAATATAGTTTTTCGGAGTACTGTCGCTTTTTGGACACAGCTACAAGCATCTGAGTAGCGACAGTGTATTCCGGAAATATTACAGTGTAGTATTATGTGCGAGTATCTCCGAAGTCTTTTACAGTGGCATACTTCAAGCGTGCGAGTTTGTGCAAGACGACGTCTAAGCAATGTTCTAAGTTTGACCGCTTAACATACAAAGGTGCCGATCTGGAGTTCACGGAACAGAAGACCCACAGAATCAGTTGTTAATATTTCCAACCAAGAACTGAATGACATCTCTGTTGCAGCGCTGAGTAAAGGCCTCAGTTTTTTCCCAGTACCACGACATCTGCCAATAGTGGATATTGTTAGCAGAATGGAACAGTGCATTTGGTATCTCTCACATGACGAAACTGAGGACTTCAGACTAACTACTAGCCGTATCCTAGCGAAAGTTAAGCCACCAAACTTCAGTATTAGTAGGGAGGAGCGACATGACCTACGTTTATTACATCAGAATGAGGACTTGGTTGTTTTGCCAGCCGATACAGGAAATTCCACTATGGTCCTGATCACTGATGAGTACCGCTTGAAGGTGCTGCATTCATTAGAAGATGATACATACCGGAAGTTTAGTTGTGATCCAACACAGACCATCGTGGGGAAGACAAGGAAGTTAATAAAGAATTTTGGTATGGCAGAAGTAGTGACGAAGAAATTAATGCCGCGTGCTGCCAGATCTAACAGGCTTTATGGATTGCCAAAGAGACACAAGGAAAATGTTCCTCTGTAGTTAATGCAATCAGTTCACCCACCAACAGATACGCAAAATATCTGGCATAATTATTAGCGCTCAAACTGGGTCACTGCGAACATCATGTTGTTTACTCCCATTCACTCATTGAGATCCTCAGGAAAATAAAGATAGGCCAAAACGATATAATGGTTAGTCTCTTTTTAATAGGGTGCTAGTGCAAGATACGTTGGATCTTTTGGCCCAACATCTTCAAGCTGTTCCGCCATGCTTTAACGACAACGTACTTCTGTAATGCAGTGAATATTATGAGATGACAGATCGCGCAGCCATGGGATCCGCACTGTCTCCGGTCATCGCGAACATTTTCATGGAGCGCTCTGAAGAGCAAGCTCTGATTTCTGCGAGGTTGCGTCCATCTTGCTTCCAACGGTACGATGACAACACATTGTTGATGTGGCCCCATGATTAAAATGTACTGCAGAAGTTCGTCGAGCACATGAACAGTGTCCGTTTTAAGATTAAATTTACTGTCGAGCTGGAGAGGGATGGCAAGCTTCCGTTCTTGGATATTTTAGTTGGTCATTCAGTGTACAGAAAATGTAGCCACACTTATCCGTACTTGAACGCAAAAGGTTTTCACCACCCTGTACATAAGACAGCGGTCCTGAATACGGTAGTACACACGACAAAGATGATTTGTGACGACATCCATCTTGATTCTGAATGTCACTGTTTCAAGTGCGAGTTTAGATAAAATGATATAGCGAGGAAAAAACTGAAAAAGCTTTAAGGCGCAACCGACGAAAGACGCTAAGCCGGCTGCATTCCTTTCATACTGTGGAGCAACACCTAGCAAAAAACGACACATGCTGAAGACACATGGACTGAGACCAGTGTTCTGGCCCATCTTCAAGAAAAGAGAAATGTTACGACCCATTAAAAACAGCCTAAGTCTTCTAGTTCCTGGTCTGTATAGTGTCCCTTGTGAATGAGGTAGCATCTGTGTAGGTCAAACTATTCGCATTGTTGCTGTCTGTTGTTGTGCAGAGCGCTCACGACACACTAAACGAAAGGAAGTTGAGAAGTCGGCGGTGGCTGAACATTGCGGACATGTAACACAATTTGAAAAGACGAGGGTTCTGGCTCAAAACATAATCATACTGGGATACTGTTATAAAACAAGCGGCCGAAATTTGAATAAACAGCAATAGTTTTACCAGGAACCGGGGATAAATACCTAGTAGGGCATGGAGACGAGCTTTCGACATTGAGCAAAAGCAAAGACGGTGGCTTGACGCATGTAGGGACGTGGGAGCGGCAGTTAGAAATGTGCGCCGGCCCGTCGCGCTGTGTGATGTCACTCGTTCCCACAGCGGGACAGCTGCTAAAGTGCGCGTCATTTATGTTGGCGGCCGAGTTTAGGTTCCTTCTGCGCATCTGACGTCACAAAACACAGTCAGCCAATGAACAGAGAACGACGTTGCCAGAGCTCGACTGCAGTGCAGAGCACGGACGAGTGTCTTCGGTTTTAGAAACGTTCAATCATAAATAAAGTAATAGAACAAAAGCAATGTCTTGATAGCAGACATTCTTTTATAGAAAGTTTGGAAAAAACATTCTTTATACCAATTGCTTCATGTTCTATTAATTAATTAAACCAAACAAGCAATAAGACTCCTAATTCAGGCGATAGCAAGGAAAGGTGTTTGTATCACTCTCACGAACCGCTTTTTCACAATAAAGAACAGCGGTAATTGTTTATTTCCTATTGTACTTCGACGAAGCGTGAGTAATTCATAGTCATACCAACAGTGTTTGTCAGTATTTTGCGTGCAGTGTTATAGTCCTCATGGCGTTATGTCATCAGACAAGGTGCGATAGCGTCACGGTGAAGGAGTTGGGCTGCTATGCGAAAGGTTATGAGTGCAAACCTTGTGTGGTGCTTAAAATTTTCATTATTTAAAAACAATATCGAAGTGCCTTACTTCACGAATTATATTCGTTTGAATGCAATTTTTTGAAATTTCTAGTGCTTTGTCTCTTCATTAACCCTTTCGCTGCTGCAGACACATGCTCCCCGCATTCCGCGCTGTGCGCGATTTTATCATCACTGCACTGCTCGCCTGTGCAGACACATGGTGTTCCCACTGCTTTGACACACTTATCATTCGATTTCACAAAAACTATTTGGCCCAAAAATTTGATTTTTACACGTCTTCTTGACTGATACCTTCCCCCCATAAATGACTTAATTTTGTTTCGATGTTCAATGCAGTTATTATGCAGCATTAAATGTAGTAAACCATTGCACGAAATTTTGAAGAGTTTGCGGAGGTAGAAGTCCATAGTGTATACTTTCCGTATGGTCGATTTTAGTTCCCACAATGTTGAGAATGAAATGTGGGCAAGATACCTAAATTTCATATAAAATTTACTGTATAACAATATCTCATTTAATTTAAGTACGACATAGGTGTCGTATGTAATATTCAGAAATATTCCGTCTTTTGCGACTGTAATGAAAGTATTATTTACACCTGACGTGTTTGGCTTTATTTTAAAGCACTTCAATCAAGGAAAGGTACGGCACATACACAATGATACTCATGTTCTCTTTCTTGTTTTTGTTCCACAGTCGCAGTTTTACCAATGGTACTGAAATATATTCCTCTTCTGCAACTGTAATAAGGGACTTATTTAGATCAGACGCGTTTCTCTCTTTTGAAGCATCTTCAGTGGACAGTATTTTGTCTCCTCCATTGCCAAGTCACCTTTCGTAGTTTTGTGCTGCGGTAACACAATATTCAACGTTTGTGTTGGCAGATTAGTGTTTTAGCAAATAAATGATGTTTGTGTGTGCCACACACAAAAATTATATTTGACATAGCTCAGAGCACTTCACTGATAGACGGTATATTCAAGTCCTAATGATTTTGTAAGTCCACAGTTTTGTTTAATGTATTTTGTCTACTTCCTTTTGATTGATTGAAGTGCCGTAAAATAAAGCCAAACATGCTCAGTGTAAATAAAACTTTTGTTACAGCCGCAAAAGACGGAATATTTCTCAATATTACATACGACACCTATGTGGTACTTAAATGAGCTATTGTTATACAGTAAATTTTATATGAAATTTAGGTATCTTGTCCACATTTCATTCTCAACATTGTGGCAACTAAAATCGACCATACGGAAAGTATACTCTATGGACTTTTACCTCTGCAAACTCTTCAAAATTTCGTGCAATGGTTTACTATATTTAATGCTGCATAATAACTGCGTTGAACATCGAAACAAAATTAAGTCATTTATGGGGGGAAGGTATCAGTCGAGAAGATGTGTAAAAATCTAATTTTTCGGCCAAATAGTGTTTGTGGAATCGATTGCAAAGCAGTCGGAACACAATGTGTCTGCACAGGCGAGCAGTGCAGTGACAAAATCGCGCACAGCGCGGAGTGCAGGGAGCACGTCTTTGTAGCAGCGAAAGGGTTAATGCGGCCGTGGTGGCTTTACTTCATGAACTGCGCGCTCCCCCCTACACGTAAGCATGCGAACTATGCTATACTATGGCACTGCTTCTATTGGCGCGTGCGTCGTGTGCAACTGGCAACGCAGCAATCTCCCGCGTCTGGGCGGGCATGCGCGAGCCGCCAATATAAAAGAATTGAACTATAGTAGCTGCCCAATTTGTCATCCGTGCATGCGTCACTCCAGCCCTCTCTGTAAGGTTCCAGACGCTGCCTTTGCATCTACGCAAGGCTCCGTGCACAGTGGCACCGACAACGGTCGTCAGACACCGTCGCCAGATGCCGCCTGATAGCATTGACCGATAGCATGGTCGTTGGGCATCCGATCTTCTTCGTCAGTTTTTGGCGGGTTGTATTTTAACCTCTAAGGGGGGGGGGGGTGGATACAACGACGCCTCTGTGCTTCGATACGAGTGCTGCATAGCGGCTTCTGCTATTAAAGAAACGCCAAATGCATGTGAATAAGCTTTCCTGACTCGTAAGAACGTGTCGAGTACTATTCACTCTGTCGTCAGTTATCAGAATAACCAGACAAGCTTTACGAATATATGAGATGACAGGAGAAACGTTCTGTTACATACTCGAGATGACACGTCTTGAACTTGAAAAGCGAGCTATAAACACTCTGTTTCGCTGTCTTTATTTGAAGTTGTGCTGACTTACGTTAATTAACATTCAGTGACCATCATTTAGCACACGAGTGCAAGACAAGCATAAAGTGCAGCATAAACGCTTAAAAGTGGAAATACTACATATCGTATAACATATTTGCAAACCACTTCGTATTAATAGAATTACTACCCTACTGGCATAGAACGCCAGTAAGCAGTAATAATAATTTGTAGACAACTGATGACAATCTACCAAAAAAAAAGATTCAGCACAGTAACCATAAGCATATAAGATACGCCACCCGTTTCACTTTAACAAATTATTTTTTGAAGTTATAATCTATGCCTAAAATTTCTAACGAAGATTTTGCACTTTTGAGGTTGCAAATAAACCTGCGATTTCAGTCCATAGATACCGAACTATATCCCAATTATGATATTTTCATCTTCTGGATGCCACAAACTCACCTTTCTTGGACTAAACTTACTAGTTTCTCACGCTCCATATTTAGTGTGCGAGAACGTTAGTCGATTTGACCGAAGAAAACAAACTGATTTGAATATCACCGATTGTTGTCCGAAGTCTGTACGTCTGGGAGATAAGATTGGCTGTAGTGTGATCGCGCACGTACTGGCGCACTGATTTGAAAAGATCGGCCAATGTCGGACATCGGCGGAATCCACCGATATCAGAGACTCTGCCTTCAACTGGATATAGTACCTTCTGTGAACTACGTCACTTCCCGTGTTTCGCTGTCGGTAAAGTATTATCTAAAGTCTTGCCCACTGTGCCAGCTGCGGCATTCAGTGATTGTAACTCGTGGTGGCAACGACGGAGACAAATATCGAAAAATCGAGTGTTTTAATCGAAGTGACGCGGCTTGTAACCCGAGAAGATTGTATTGAAGTGATCTTGAATTTGTGTACAGGTATCATTTCCAACTGACGAGTATTAGAACAACGGTAGGACCGCCTTCCCAAGTCATTATGCTGACTGATCGTGATGGGTAAGTGATTTAACCACGCAGGCGGCCGACTGGTCACGTGATGGAAGTGCTGAATCCCAATCCTTTATTCTGTTTAATATCCGTAAACGAACAAGAGTATAGTTTAGAATCATCATTGAAAGAACCACATGGCGTTGTAAAATTAATTATTGCAAATGAAAGGTCTATTAAACATTTTTTGTATTGTACCTATCGTAAATTACAAAATGCATGAGATGGATTTCTGGAGTCCTATAAATGGCTAACGTAAGTAATTTTCTCTTCTTAGTGAGTACTTGGTTAGGAACGAACATTATGTAACTTGACTGATGGAAGAATTAGACAAGCCATACAAGGGATGTTGTTCGCCTGATAACGCTGTCTTCGTGTACTCTCGTGCTATGCAACAACTGTAACTATGAATCCCTCGCCTCTGTAACTTCTGTTTCTTAGGGGAAAGTGCACCTCTCAATTACATCTGAATGTTTATTGTAGTTAGGTCTGATTTATTCGTGGCTAATGTCTTCCTTCCTAGGCTAGTACAATTTATGTTTTAGATAATTACAGTGTGTACCTACAAGAACGGATTAGTAGGGCTATCCTCAGTGCTTTTTAACGAGCTGGTGAAGTTTCGGGCGTTTGTTGCGCTAGCGGCTTTTCACAAACGTGAGATTGCCTTTGGCGCTGCTGCCCCTTGGAAATGAAGTGTGTGTCATCTTTGCACTCGAGTAACTTATCACTGGCATTCAGACACTTTTACGTCTAGGTTTTATAGATTTCTTCAGGTTACCGAGATAACCAGGTGGGATTGATTAATACATTTTATAATCCTCCAACGCGCCTACTAAGTTCTAAAGTGAACGAGATATATTACCTGTTGAAATGAGTTATGTTATTCACTGTGACGATGACTTTATTTGAAAACAACGTGCATGAAGTAAGACATTCAACCACAATAATAATAAAGAACAGATATGCAATTGAAACATCTATCAATCACAATCATATAAGTACTCATGATGAGTTGGCAAAGTTGGCGGGAAAATTTGGAATTCCTAACATGACGCCTCCCTCCTTCATCATGATGATGGACGACGACGACGACTGGTTTGTGGGGCGCTATCAGCACCCATACAAATTCCCAGTCTTTACTGTGTCCACTATTGCCGTTTTCCATATCCCTCTTTGAGTATCAAAGTGCATTAAACTAACTTTCAGATTGTGCCTTAAGTGACAGTGATTGTGAACCACTAAATTTTAAGACTGGACAACTGCTACTGTGAGTAATAATAAAACGCTGCAGATGGTGTAATGCACCTAGAAAACCTCCTAATGTGCCGGAGCTGCAATAAGTCTCACCACAGACAACTGCCCATCATGAGTAAACCCTGCACTCGGCATTGCAAGTCTGCAACCGTCACTGTGCCCTTGCACAGACTCAGACGTTGGACTCTGCCTCGATTGCTGCCGCTGGAAGAGTGTTCTCCCAAAACCTCCTCCTCCAAAACATGCTGCACGTGGAGCACCTCGGAAAACTTTCACTACCAACTGCTCATGGCAACATTTCACGACACCAATCTCATAATTAAATATTGGTGCTCAGTCTCCCTCCATGACATAAGTGAAAATCACTCCCCCAATTGAGTGGCTTGTCACTATCCAACGCCCAGTCATGACTTATTTTCAGCACATGCTGGAAATCAGTTGGCATAGGAACCCAAATATCTCAAGAAATACACCGGCTGTGCAGGCGACACAGTCAGGCACCCAGCAGCACGGGGCTATTTCAGGCTCCGAGGAGATATGTTTTACAAGCCTAGCAGATAAGATACTCTCAAAGGTCCTCTCAAAGCCAACTCTCAAACATCTACTGATTCTAAAAAAGTTTAAAAGTTTACCGCCAAACAGGGAAAAATTTCCAGGGTGATAAATCATAAAAGTTATAAAAAAAGACCTATAACTGACATTGGGAACAATACACCATAGTGCATTAACAGCAGGGCGCTGTCCATTGCTGTTTGCCTCCCTGTAGCACGGGCCTTCCACAAGCCACTGCCATGATGTGAAAGCAGTGACTGGACAACCCCAAGATCCCTGCCATTGTATCTACAGCTTAGTCCTTTCACCTTCCTAGAACTGCAGCCCATTAAGGCTGCTCTGCAGTAAGTCACCAAGCTGTGTGTCTCTCCCCACACAGCAGCTACACAAACAAATCATGAGGTTTTAGTCAACAGAAATGAAGACCCATCAACTCCAATTACTCAGTGCAACTAGATACTGAGGCAGGCAATATGCAGTCACTGTTAACCTAATTTATTAAACCGTACTAGTGCCTTCCTGTTTAGATACTAGTGCATCAAATGCACCTGTAATGTGAACTAATTGAAAAAATTAAACAGAATTAATTAATTTATTTATTACAAATTAAAGGAGGCAAGCCCTCAGGACTTGCCATCTTTTGTTACCCTTCATGCACAGTGAGTTTTTTGGGTACGGAATATCACATAAATTATGGTAGTGGGGCATGGACAAGCCAGAATTATTGATAATGTAATGTGAATGTTATGGTCAATCATCTTGAATAACTGTGGAATTTTATAGTAAACTGTGTTGACCTCAAAATAATAGCAATACTTAGTAAATCAGCATCCAACACCCAAGGACCACCCAGGAATACCAACCAGTCATCCGCACAGTATCTTAATTGCTGTACACAAGGCTTAGGGCTTTGTGGATGTTGCTGTCAATTAATATAGGACCTCCTGGTCTCCACAATTATCAGAGACACAAATTTAGACAATCAAAAACAGGCAAAAGATGTCCAGCACAACAACTCTCACTCCTTTACTGAGGCCAGTATTAAAAATTTTAAATGCAATCAGAAACTCACATTAGAACTTCTGTACCTCTTCATCATACTATTTCTCTAAACAAATGCAAAAATGTATATAAAAGTTTAATTTGAATGAAGATCCACACAGTCGAATTTCACCACAAGAACATGTTTACGTAATTATGGCACTCTAAGCAACACTCATACATACTAGAGATGTACAATTAAAAGTACATCTGAAATGTGACTTGTACAAAAATAATAAAATGAAAGCAGACAGGTAAGCATCAGCAAGATGAGTCAAGATGTGTTGTGGTCTGAGAATAAACACGTGAATAATTTACTAAAAAAGGGGGGGGGGGTCTTGCTTAAAAGTAAAGCCTCCAAATTCTTTATGTGAAAACTCTTAATGTTTTTCAAGCATTGCTTTTTTTTCCCCCTCACCTCGTCTGAGCTGTTATCCATGGTAATCAGAGTAGCATCATCAGCATATATTATAGACTTGTGAGGCAAGAAAATAGGCATGTCATTCTTGTACACCAGAAACAGGAAGGGGCAAACACCAGGTCTTGTGGCACACCTCTAACAAATGGTAGGGCATTTGATTTACAGTTATTTACCATAACCACCTAAGTTCTGTTAGTCAAGTATGGTATAATTAGCACTAGTCTGTTGTCTTGATACCATAGCACTCTAGCTTATTTATGAGTATTTCATGTGACACAGTGTCAAATGCTTTACACAGGTCTAGTAGTGAGGCACAACTAAAGACATTTTTTCTCAAAACCATTGAGAATATCAGTAACAAGAGTTTCTACTGCTTTCACTGTAGACGAGCCTGGCCTAAAACAAACAGTTAAGTGGACATTAGATTGTGATCCTCAAAAAAGCTGCAAAATTGTAATTTAATACATTTTGTTACCTTGGATATGATAGGTATGAGCAATACGGGGTGGTACTTTCAGGTCTGTTTTTATCCCCTTTCTTAGAAATTGGGATAACAGTAGTAGCCTTCAGGACCTTCCAAAATTTTCCAGTTTTAAAATTATTATTCATCAGAAAAGTAAGAGTGCAACAATAACATCAAATGTTTGTTTCAGAATGATGTATGAAATGCCTCAGAGACCTTCTCTACGAGAGCTATTTATGTATGTGACTACTTTGTGTACAGTCTCGCTGGAGATACGCCCACCATACTTGCAGATACAAGAGTGGTGAAATTTTGTGAACTGTCAGGCCTCATCCCTAAATTTGTGGGGAATGGTATCAGACTTTCATACATTATAAACTGCTTTCCATGTGGGGACAGCCTCGATCCCCACCCATGAGATTTGCATGCTGACTTTTTGTCAGGGTGCTAATGACCATGATGTCGAGTGCCCCATCAACCCAAATCATCATCATCATCATACTTTGTGTACAGTTTGGCAGATAACCTGTTCCCAGTTAAAAAATAAATTATGTGAGTCATGTATGTTATGCAAAGTACTTCCAGAAGTGTCATCATCTGGTGTGAAGGTAGTAGGAGTTTCACACTTCGTGCTATTTACAAAGAATTAATTTTGTATTTCTGACAATATTGGAGTTTCTTGTCCATTTTTATGTCTCCTTTTATTGTGTTTATTACCTGCCAGGCAGCTTTACATTTGTCACTGCAATTTTAATTCAAAGCATTACGGTCTCTTTGCTTTGATGTCTGTATTTCAGTTCTTTATTTCTTTGTGGCTTCTTTGTACCTCTGTTTATACTCTAGGTTACCAGTTTTAGCCTTTTTATGCAAGATAACGACAGTGTTACTCTGGCTACACAGTTCAGGTGTCAACCAGTCTTTTTTCATCTATTTTCATCTTTTTTGTTACTTCTGGGCTACAACTTTGAACCAAGCATGTTAGTATGTTAATAAATAAGCTAAATGCAATATCATTGTTGTCATGCAGTTTTTGTTTACAAAAATAGTAACTCCTCCATATCTGCTTTTGCTTCTACAGTATGAACATGCTAATTCATATCCTGGGATACACAAACCATTCTCTGCAGGTGTGAGCCCATGTTTATTTACACAAAAAACATGGCATGCGTTTTTTTGAGTTCAGGAAGGCATTTATTTCATCTCTTTTGTTTCTCACTGACTGCACATCTAGATTAATAGACCCCTACCACTCTGTGTTTGTTGCCTTGACACAGGACACTGCAGGTATCCCAACAGGTGCATCGAATCTCACTGGCTCTGTTTTGGTGTCAGTGGAAGACAGAACCTCGAACTTGTTGATTAGATGGATGGATGCTACATCCTGACTTGTCCCTGATCTCTGCTTCCCCTATACAGGACACCTTGACCTACCATCGACATCCCACCCACTGACAACTGGTAAGTAATGAAGGGTTGTGTATTTACTGCAGGAGAGACAGTATCCACAGCAGAAGACAGTACTTGAGATACCTTTGGTATCTCTGGTATTCAGATCGTGGTAGCCCTCTCAATACACCCGTCCACAACAGCTTCTATTGCTTGGCAGTAGTTAGGGGAATTTCCAGCTGCTTATGAATAGCAACCACTCAGCCCCAGCCCAGTCACAGCAAACACATTGGGGCTGCATTATGCCTGGTGCAATATTTTACAAAACAGTGAACAAATAACTTATGACTGGTGCAGCATTCTATAGAATAGTAAACAAGTAACTTTATATTATGCTTGCTGATTCTATTGTAATTTATGAGTCTGATATGCTACAAATATTATCTGCAGATTTTTGGAATTAAAGTGATTTACAACCAAAAGCAAGATATCTCTTTTGATAACAGAAAACTTGGTATAAGTTTTACTGTTTCTCTGAAATGCTTTTCAGATTATGGTCACTAAGATGATCTGACAGTAGCCTCTCGCAGGGAATCAGTTGTCCCCTGCTGGCTCCACATTTGCCATGCTCGGGCGAACCACAGTTACCTCTTGCACCATGAAGACCCACCTCAGCGTTGGCGTGGCGCCCGGTTGTCAGTGGTCCATATTCTGGTGCACTGTCCCACGTTGACTGCCCAGTGATGGAATCTTGGGTTACCGGACTCGTTGCTGCTCATTTTATCTGACAACACCTCATTGGCTGATTTAGTTTTACATTTTATTCGTGAGGGTGGGTTTTATCATTTGATCTAAGTTTTAGCTCATGTCCTTTGTCCCTCTGTGTCCTCCATCCTAGTGCTTTTAGGGTGGAGGTTTTAATGTGTTGCAGAGTTTCTGGCTTTTCCTTTTTATTCCCGTGGTTGGCCAGCCACTGTAATCTGCTTTCTTGTTTTACTGTCTTCTGTTTCTAGCATCTCTCTGTTGTTTTTGTGTCCTCTTTTGTTCCTTTTAGTGTTCATTGCCTTTCCTCATTATTGTAGTTTTTCCTTTCTTTCCATTTTGTGTTATATGTCTTGTCTGTTTTATTCTCACAGTTGTGGCATTGTTTTATTAGGAACAAGGGACCGATGACCTCGTAGTTTGGTCCCTTCTCCCCTCTTTTAAACCAACCAACCTTCTTTCAGTGATGTCACTGTGCCAAGTGAGCAGTTTTAAATTTTTCAGTCAATCAAAAACTACTACATGGTGATAGTGGAAAGTATTCAATAAAATGATAGTCAGCAACATTGCAGTACGGATTGCCACTCAGCATGTATAGCCTGCCATGATCAAGGGTATCTGAATTTTTTTAACACCATACTCAAAAGTATCCAATTATACTATAGTACTTCCACAACCTCCTCCTTACATTTTCACTCATAGTTTGAAATCACAGTGAACTTTGATTTCCAGTACAAATCATTAGTTTTATACTAGCATGCTGAGTAGAAACATAAAAATTTGATACACATTCATCTCCAACACTTTTTAAAATAATTTCTATTTTAAACTATAGGTTCTTACCATTTTAGTAAATGGTTGAGTTATGTCCACCAGCTAAACAAGTTCTGGCAGTTGTAACTCTCTTAATAATTTAATTTGATCCATTAGGAATGGTTTGAGAAAACCTAAGACTGTAAAAACAATCGACTGTATAAAAATAACTTTTGTGCTAGCAGTCACAATTTCCTTTTATTTATATTTTTTGTGATGCACTTCAGGAAATGATTCTCATTTTCAACAGCATTTCTCTTGTGTGTACTGTGCAATTTTTTGTGTTGTTTTTGATGTTTTGTCATCGTTTTGTCGTCGTTAAGTTTTCTTATGGTTTCTGCACAAATGGACCACAATAAATCTTAAAGACAACAGAACACATCAAAAACAATACAAAAAATGGCACAACACACAGAGAAAAACTCTCCTGAAAATGGGAGTCAGTTCCAAAAATGTCATGTAAAATATAAATGAAAGATCATCGTGACTGGTAACAGAAGGCCGGCCGGAGTGGCCATGCGGTTCTAGGTGCTGCAGTCTGGAACCGAGCAACTGCTCTGGTCACAGGTTCGAATCCTGCCTCATGCATGGGTGTGTGTTATGTCCTTAGGTTAGTTAGGTTTAATTAGTTCTAAGTTCTAGGCGACTGATGACCTCAGAAGTTAAGTCGCATAGTGCTCAGAGCCATTTGAACCATTTGGTAACAGAAAAGTTACTGTTAAAAAAACATGTTGTGTATGATTTTGTATACAACAGTAAGGAGACATGGGCTACAGAGTGGTATGGCCACTATTGTCATAGAAAAGCAGGATGGGAGCAGAAATTATTAGCAAATAAGGTAACACAATAAACAGAAGATTTACTTAACTTGTATTACTCCGATCATACCAAGACTCATTACAAATTATGCAGCAAGAAACAGTCCAACTATAACAATGTCAACAAGGATGAGGCTCCCTGAACTAAGCATGAATGATGGAGCCGAAGCCATGAACAAGTGGCATTTGTGTAGCATCTCATAGCGAAGAGGCCACAAGTGCAAGGGGGATGGTGGCTGCTATCAGCCATCCTATGTCATGACTGCAGAGGACACTAACGGTATGGAGCCACTGCAGGCATGGCTCAGTGGGCACACACCATTCTGTCTGCCAGATCCCACGCCACTGCTGTCGGCGACTTACAGAAACTTGCAACCCCAAAACCCACTTTCGTGATAAAATCAAAATGAACTGAATTAAGTTTTGTGGGTAAACAGTAAACAATATGAATAATGTAGCTTTCCTGTAACAATCTTCCAGTTTTTTATGTTGATACTGAATCACTGCTGTGGAATAAATGTATTCATATTTATCATGCACTTCAAAAGCAGCGAAGTGTTTAGAATCTGTCGAACACTTCTTGCGAAACTTTATTATTTCCAATTCACTTCTGAAAAATGGTTCAGTTCAGAGCCAAAACCATTCATTACATGTGAAAATATAAGTCTTACAAATTAAACACAAAACTACAATAATCTTCTTTTAAGGTCGAACATTAATATCTTTTAGATTTCCAGTGTATAATAAGTCATGAATAGGAACTAACCTTTTTACATACACTGTTTTTCTACTAGGTACACATTAAAAAAATACGTTAATTCATACTACTATTTCCAAAATCGACTGTGTCCATTTTGTTTGGTCTTGCACGAGATATGATGCACAAGGTGCTGCTGCTGAGAAAGCTAAGTTTGTCATCACTGATAACTCAGAATATTGACAGTAAGTATATGTTGCAGTCCTTCATATAAACTAGCACTGATGCTCCAAATTAAGTGTCGATACATCTCTCTGGATCGGTTGCTGCTCCCCCTTCTCCAGTGCTGAAAGTCTTTCAGTGCATATTGCACTTCCACCATAACCCACATGTTTGAAGTTCTGCAACATGGAAGAAGAAGAAGAATCCCTAAGCAGAGTACAAATTTTATAGGAGGCAGTAAATATTAGACATAAATTCTTTGTAACGCGATGATTCACATAAAGATGACAGCAGTGGGAGCAGCAGCACCAGGGACTTACTTCTACTACTAACTGTCTTGTATTTATATATATTTTCCTTCTGAAGCAGCAATTGCTGACTTGTTTGACAAAATCAAAAAAGCAAAAGTGCTTACTTGACAAGTCAAGTTCTTTAAACCATTCACTCCTTAATTAAATAGCAAATATTTCACTCTCTTAGTCTGTCATGTATCAACTATGACATACTGCAACTCATTCACTCTTTAATTATCTAGTAAATAGTCCACTCTTTGTTTATTTTTTGTGTACATTTTTAATCCACGTTACTTGTATATTGCCAATGAAAGAACACATCTGCAACTAGCGAGATTCACTTAAATATTACATTATCTGTACTTTTAAATATTTATTTTGTAATACAATGTATCTCAGGCCAAATATCATGATGCAGCAAAGTATTATATCTATTGTATACGTATTCCTTGTATTTACATCCAATGTTTATGTTCTGTGAATAAGTGTGAAACCAAGTGCAGCTAAATACTGTGTGCTTTTGTGTATACACCTGGTAAAGTACATTATGGGAATGGATTTTCTATGGATACCATGATGCAGTGCACTGTAAGTACCCAAAATGTAACAACATTAGCCAGCCGGAGTGGCTGAGCAGTTCTAGGCGCTACAGTCAGGAACCGCGCGACCGCTACGGTCACAGGTTCGAATCCTGCCTCGGGCATGGATGTGTGTGATGTCCTTAAGTTAGTTAGGTTTGAGTAGTTCTAAGTTCTAGGGGACTGATGACCACAGCAGTTAAGTCCCATAGTGCTCAGAGCCATTTGAACAATTTTTTTGTAACAACATTTCCGTTTGATAAATGTTTCATTACCAATTATTAAATTTGTCATTTTTCTCCCACCATCACCACAATGTCTAGCTACACTTGCTCCATGAAATAATGTTCCTGTAACACCTCCACCTGATTATGAGCCTGCAGTGGCTTGAAAAATAGTTAATGGTGCATTAAATCATACCTAAAAGCCAAAAGAGTGACTAGTTGCTTATTCATACACAGCTAAATTGGCAAGTCAATATGTTACCCAATCTCCAAGCATATCATACTCCACCAACAAACCAGGGCAAGTTTCAGCTTGTCCCACCAATAAAAACACATTATCAATGGGATCAGCATGCATGTCATATTATGCCAAACCGACAGTTCGTTGCATTGGTCTCCCATTGCCAGTGAGCTATCATTGTTGTGGAGCAGTGATTTATTTTATGGTTTTAATAATGACATTCACTTTATTTTTTATAGGTATTGTACGCTTCAAGCATAAGTGTTAAGGCTCACCGTCCACTTGACCATCTTCTTCTTCAGTGCAGATGCACGAACAGTGCCCGAACTCTTATGGGAATCAGCAATGCGCCGCGAGTAATGAATATGATGGGCGGGGTCACTACGAATGTAGTGCGGGACAATATGTTGAGAATGTGGGTTTTGCGGGATGCATGTCAGAGATAAGTCCCTGCAGTCGCACTATCGTCTGTGTCCTCGGTGACTCAGATGGATAGTATCTGCCATGTAAGCAGGAGATCCCGGGTTCGAGTCCTGGTCGGGGCACACATTTTCATCTGTCCCCGTTTATGTATGTCAACACCTGTAAGCAGCTAAGGGTTTTCATTTCATTGTAACTTGGAAAAATATTGCGAATGGTGTGAGAATTTCTTAAATCACAGGGCATTTGACTCTCATTTAAAACTTCATATTTTGTGGAGCAGCCACTTACAAGAATTTTCTGCCAAGAAGACGAGACATTTATGTCATTGTTTTAAATTTTACTGGAACATTTGTGTGATGTCTCTTAAAGTGTCACACATGAAAAAAAAAAAAAAAAAAAAAGACCAAAATTAATGTAAAAGCTTAGCTTTTCTTGTAGCTATACTGTGCGTATTAACTTAAACCTTTAACTTTTCAACTTGTGTGTTGGCACTAATTAACAGTGATGTTGCTATTGACTCTGAATATCTAATACCATCTGCTGGTGAGATCAAGTGAGATGATCTTTGATTGGCTAACAAAAGTGCATTGCTATCTCGCTTTCAGTGCTTCAGAATCTAGTGTGCTGTGTTTGGTGGTATTTGAATTAATAATGTCATAACATGAAAGTATGCAGCGTACACATTACCGCACATGAAAGAGCTTTCCAAAACTTTTCTTTCTGGGTTTCGTTTTCTAAAGTGCTGGGAAGTTCTATGTCAGTGTATAAAACGTTAACCATTCAAAGGATTGATAAGTTTTACAATTCTGAGGGAATGTATACTGTCACTTTACAAGAAAAAAGTGTATTTTCCCCCAGAAAGTGTATTTTTTAATCTGGACATCTGGGAAAAATTCATGAATTTTTTATCCTTGTCCATGTATACACCCCGTAGATCAAGCCACAAAGGAATTAATGACTTTTAGCGTCATTTACGTCAATGCAGAAAGTTTCAAATTTGTGTTAGACCAGGTTTCAAACCAGGGCCTCCTTCTCGGCGATTGCTCTGACCACTAAAACATCCAGACACTGTGATCATGACAAGTGTGGGGACTACCCTAGCATACCTCCCATTGCACCCAAATTCTCAACTTATCCACACCCTACTGATATAGTGCACCTGCCCATTATCCTCTTTACTCACAGCGATTTGCTGATTCCGTAATAGTTTGAGCATGGTGTGCGTCTGCACTGAAGGGATCACTGGCCAGCCTTGCCTTAATTATATATGTGGTGTCTGTTCTTTCAGACATGTGCAGAAGAACAGACATCATTTTGATTCTGCAGCCATTATGAACCAAGACACAAAGAAATTAATGACATTTAGCTGGTAGTGAATATTGATTTGTCAACAGGGAAAGCTGAAAATTTGTGCCAGACCAGGATTTGAATTCAGGTCCCTTTCTCACTAAGCTCCCTTCAGTGCAGATGCACACCATACTCAAATCTTATGGGAATTAGCAAAATTCCACAGGTAAAGAGGACATGTGCAGGGGCACAATGTCAATGGTGTGTGGATAAGTTGATAATTTGGGTCTGACAGGAGGTATACCTAGGGTAGTCTATGCAGTTGCAATGACCATTGTGTCCAGATGACTTAATTGTTAGAGCATCTGCTTAGTGAGCAGGAGACCTGAGTTGGAGCCCTGATCCAGCATGAATTTTCAACTTTTTCGCAAAGATATAAATCAATGCCCACTAGCAGCTAAATGCCATTTATACCTTTGTGTATTGATTCATAAGGGCTTCAGGATCAGAATGGTGTCTGTTCTTTCAGAAATGTCCAAAAGTGCAGACACCGTATATGGAAATAGATCACCACATTCACAATTTTCTAGTTCGAACCCATTTTCATCAGTAATAGGACTGATGAGAAGTCAAAATTTGTGCATGTTTGAATGGCGTCTTCAAACACACCAATTATTCTTCCATCTTGCAGCAACTAATATGTACCTATACAGGGTGATCCATTGATCATGACCGGGCTAAATATCTCACAAAATAAGCATCAAATGAAAAAACTACAAACAATGAAACTTGTCTAGCTTGAAGGGGGAAACCAGATGGCACTATGGCGCTGCCATAGGTCAAATGGATATCAACGTTTTTTAAAATAAGAACCCCCATTTTTATTACATATTTGTGTAGTACGTAAAGAAATATGAATGTTTTAGTTGGACTACTTTTTTTCACTTTGTGATAGATGGCGCTGCAATACTCACAAATGTGTAAGTATGTGGTATCATGTAACATTCCGCTAGTGTGGACGGTATTTGCTTCGTGATACATTACCCATGTTAAAATGGACCATTTACCAATTGCGGAAAAGGTCGATATCGTGTTGATGTTTGGCTATTGTGATCAAAGTGCCCAACGGGCTTGTGCTATGTATGCTGCTCGGTATACTGGATGACATCATCCAAGTGTCCAGACCATTTGCCAGATAGTTACGTTATTTAAGGAAACAGGAAGTGTCCAGCCACATGCGAAACATCAACCATGACCTGCAACAAATGATGATGCCCAAGTAGGTGTTTTAGCTGCTGTCACGGCTAATCCGCACATCAGTAGCAGACAAATTGCACAAAAATTGGGAATCTCAAAAACATCGGTGTTGAGAATGCTACATCAACATCAATTGCACCCAAACCATATTTCTATGCACAAGGAATTGCATGGCGATGACTTTGAATGTCATGTACAGTTCTGCCACTGGGCACAAGAGAAATTATGGGACGATGACAGATTTTTTGCACACATTCTATTTAGCGACGAAGCGTCATTCACCAACAGCAGTAATGTAAACCGGCATAATATGCACTATTGGGCAACGGAAAATCCATGATGGCTGCAACAAGTCGAACATCAGCAACCTTAGCAGGTTAATGTGTGGTGCGGCACTATGGGAGGAAGGATAATTGGCTCCCATTTTATCAATGGCAATCTAAATGGTGCAATGTATGCTAATTTCCTACATAATGTTCTACTGATGTTACTACAAGATGTTTCACTGCATGACAGAATGGTGATTTACTTCCAACATGATGGATGTCCAGCCCATAGCTTGTGTGTGGTTGAAGTGGTATTGAATAGCATATTTCATGACAGGTGGATTGGTTGTTGAAGCACCATACCATGGCCCACACGTTCACCAGATCTGACGTCCCCGGACTTCTTTCTGTGGGGAAAGTTGAAGGATATTTGCTATTGTAACCCACCGACAATGCCTGACAACATACGTCAGCGCATTGTCAGTGCATGTGCGAATGTTATGGAAGGCGAACTACTCACAGTTGAGAGGAATGTCATTACACATATTGCCAAATGCATTGAGGTTTAAGGACATCATTTTGAGCATTTATTACATTAATGTGGTTTTTACAGGTAATCACACTGTAACAGCATGTGTTCTCAGAAATGATAAGTTTACAAAGGTACATGTATCACATTGGAACAACCGAAATAAAATGTTCAAATATACCTATGTTCTGTATTTTAATTTAAAAAACCTACCTGTTACCAACTGTTCATCTAAAATTGTGAGCCATGTGTTTGTGACTATCACAAAGCAAAAAAAGTGGTCCAACTAAAACATTCATATTTCTTTACATACTATATGAATATGTAATAAAAAATGGGAGTTCCTATTTAAAAAAAAAAAGGCATTTGATATCCAATTGACCTATGGCAGCACCATCTAGTGGGCCAACCATAGCGGTCCATCTGGTTTCTCCCTTCAAGCTAGACAAGTTTTGTTCTTTGCAGTTTTTTCGCTTGACGCTTATTTCGTGAGATATTTGGCCTGGTCATGATCAATGGACCACCCTGTATAATGACATTACCTAGATTTTATCACATCGCTCCTGAGGTGGAAGTCAAACAATGAACAAAAATAAGAAGAAGAAGAAGAAGAAGAAGAAGAAGCACATTGCATCACTCCTTAATTGTTATATGAACAACTTATCTGTGGAATTTCATATAACTGTAGGCCTACCTGGCCACTCATACTCAGCAACAAAGTTGTCCGAACAACTGTGATGTTGGATTCAGTCCACTGTAGGCAAGGAACATAACATTGCTCATTCAATACACACAGACAATTTGTGAAATAGACATGAAGCAGACTGGATCCTGGCTGTAAAAGCATGGTATAGGGTGAAGGCAATAGACACTAAGTCAGTGAAAAATTAGTTGCTTTGGCAGTGACTGGTGCAATGATAGCTAAAATTGAAGTGGATATGTATATGAAAAAGATGGGAATGAAGAAGAAGAACACAGAGAATGTAATGAAAAGTATGATAAAACAGTTTGAACCAGTCTAAAGTGTAAGAAACCCAACAGTAATCTCACAGCATTTGTGAAGATCACTCACAAAATTGCTTCATGAGTTGCTCTGAAAGCAAAATTTCTTCACAAGGAGCATATGACACTCATCCCCATAACAGCTGGAAAATCATTGTGCACCCCTTCTTCTGCTAAAGACAACCTTGATGTGAGGTAATAAATGTTATTTTTCCTTCTGGTACCGTAATTATGTACCTCATTGGTTCTCTTGAACTGTAGCAGATTCTTTGCAACAAACTTCACAAGGGAAAAGTATACTGTGAAGCATTAGTCAGAATGCCCAACTTCTTAAACAAATATCTATAGAATGATCATGGGTGAGCACCATATATTATTCTTAAAGCACGTTTTTGCACAATGAAGACTTTCCTTCTTAAAGATGAGTTATCCCAGAACATTATTCCATATGATACTACTGAATGAAAATATAGAAAATATGTCAACTTATTGATATATCTCTCCCCAGGATTTGCAATGATTCTAAAGGCAAGTGTGGCTGAACTAAGTTGTTATAGGAGTTTCAAAATGTGTTTCTTCCAATTTAAAATTTCATCAGTATGGACCCTTATGAATTTTGAAGTTTCCACCCTATTTATTATTTCCTCACCACGTGTTACACTTATTGGTGTAGTACCTCTAGATGTACAGAACTGAATATGCTGTGGCTTTTTAAAATTGAGAGTGAGACCATTTGCAGTATTTTTAGGAAAAGAAAAAAAAAAACTCCTTAAGCAATCTTCCAACAAGAGTGCTTACTAACACTGAATGACAATATTGTGCTGGAATCTGCAAATATGACATTTTTTAGGTTTGTTCTGAGGTATTTTTTGCAAGATGCCTAGATGGAAAATGAACCTGGTTCACACTGGGTATCTTGAAATAAAAAGGGTAATGTTGTGTATTATTTTGATAGCTTCAGCAACTTACAACCTTCTCAAGAATTAGTGAGGTATTTAAAAACTATAAAGTAATTTACAACTACAAAACATTTCAATCACCTAAAAGGCTGAGGTGTGGCTACCTTTGTTCAAAGTTTTAAACTCTAAATAAATTAGTGTGTTCTTCAGTTCATATTGACAGTATGGGATGGATGTCAACAAGCATAGTATAAAATTTAGACTACTAAAGTAAAAAGGCAGTTACACTGAATATTATGTTAAGAAACAATAACTTCTACTTTTATAATCAGATAGGTAATGTGGAAATTCTGGCAGAGTTACTTTAAAACATGCATCTTATAAACTCAATGACATTATTTCCACCATCTTGAGGGATATATAGTCAACAAGATCAAGGAAGACCAAGAAGGTAATGCAGAGGAAAATAAAAAGTATTGTAAACTTGAACATCAGTTACAATAACACACTTAGACAATACAAGTTGAAGAATAATGTATATGTTGATTTTCAGCTGGATAGTAATGTAGAATCAGTTTTCAATTTTTAGAGAAGTATAGTTGAAAAATAAATATTAAAGACAGCAGAACATAAAAAATGTATATTCAGACCATCAATATCTTATTCATTAACTGTAATATTTCTCAAGGTTCATTCCAAAATGCTACTTGTACACACACATGTTACATTAGTTGTGGCCTACACTATCACCTGGATATAAGATTGTGGAATCCCCAAATCTACTGTTTTACATGCCAGTCATGGTAAGATATATTGAGGAATTAAGTTCATAAAGTCAATCAGAGACCAAAATTACTGTTCATTTACATCTAAAGGAAACATAACAGGCATAATATTAAGGCAACATGTTATGTCTGAAGAGAAAAAAATTGATGCAAAAAAGGTAGAGGAGAAGGAATTGAAGTAGTATATGATAGTGAAAAATGTTGACTCTGCACCGTTGAGAGATACTAGTGTCTCTATGATAAACAGGGCAACTCTCATCAGTCATTTTACTGAAGATAAAAGGAAAAATTTCTCTTAGGAATAGAGCTAGTTTGGTAGTGAAACTGCTCATTGCAATGTTTTTTCCCACAAATATATACATCAATCTCTTTCATTGTCATTGAGTATGTTGTGGACACATCAAGGAGCTGTATGTAAGTTGCAAGTCAATTTACAGTTGTGTACACATTGCAGGAGGCAGCTCTTACTCAATGGAATGAAATTCTTCTCTCATGGTTAGGATTTTTGTTGTTGCTAACATGAGATTGCTTTTTGTCCATGGATTATTTTTACAGACCAATGTACTACGTCCTCTTTGATTGTCAAGGATTCCACACCACAGGGAATCTATTTGTTCTGAAACAACTTACATTTCAGATGTGTGGTACTCAAAGTAGCATAGTTGTATCTGGCAGTTTCATTCTAGAGTGGGAAATATTAGTTGGATACAAATTCTGTAAAGTGGTTAATGGAAACTCACCACCATTACAGCATGGGCTCAGTTACTGTGCCATTGGAGACGGCATTGAATGATATACACTCTGTCATTGCAACTGAGTCACCTGTCTTCATGAATGCTTTTGAAGAGTTTAAAAGACATGTTACAAGAATATGGCCTCCATAATATTGATGACAAGGGCTGCTGGTCACTTCCTGAGGTAAAATTGAAATATATGTTGACAAATATGAACCAGTGATTGTTGAGTTAAATGTGAGGTTGTTTTCACAGTGATGGTATGACTGTTGCTTGCAAGGTTTTCCTTATATCTCCAATGATCATATTGGGCGTTGTTATTGAGCAATGAAAGAAATGTAATGTATTTATTATAAAATTTGAATCTAGAGTATTTTTGTCTGTTTTTATTTTCCACGCCCTCTTCCTTGATAATATAGGATATAAAGAAATACTTCATTGTTGATCCCATATTTTGATGAGATCTTGCTCTTGGTACTAACTTAATTGTAATCAGCAGGAAAGCTGAAACAGTTCAAGAACTGCGTAACCCAGCACACAAAGTTTATCCGAGAACAGTGGTTATCACAAAAGAAATTGATGACTTTCATCGAGTCAGTTTGGTTGACTTGATTGTGGATTCCAAATACAATTCTGGTTATAACAGTAGTTGACATTTACTCCAAATATGCATGGTTCTCTGCTGTAAAGATTAAAACTTGTACTTAAGTTGCAGATTCATTTAGAAAAATATACAGAAAAAGTAATAGTGCAGGCATTCTGAAAAATATACAATACTTGTTTCAAGAATATAACTAACAAGCATAAGATTAATCACTACTCATTGTTTTCCAATTTGAAATCTTCAGTTGTGGAGCAGTTCAACAAAACACTTAAAGAAAAGCCGTTTAGTGTTTCACTGGTCAGAGTTCTTTCACATTAATTGATACTATGCAAGATCTAGGCTATCAGTATAATCTCACAAAACATAAAACAATATCAGACCCATTGCCATGAAAGATAAGACTTTTTTTACTGGGCGTAGTATGATCAAGCTAAATTCAAACTCATGATTTTGTAAGAATTTGGAAACATAAGTTGATTTTTGAGAAAGGCCTCACCCCAAACAAGTGTACTGATACATTCAAAATTTTAGCAGTTCAGGCAAACTCAAGAACATATCTGCTAGAAGATCACATGCTGTGGCCAGTAAGAGGTTTTTCCATCACAGACATAAAACCTACAAGTAACACTTATCCATCCACATACACTCCTGGAAATTGAAATAAGAATACCGTGAATTCATTGTCCCAGGAAGGGGAAACTTTATTGACACATTCCTGGGGTCAGATACATCACATGATCACACTGACAGAACCACAGGCACATAGACACAGGCAACAGAGCATGCACAATGTCGGCACTAGTACAGTGTATATCCACCTTTCGCAGCAATGCAGGCTGCTATTCTCCGATGGAGACGATCGTAGAGATGCTGGATGTAGTCCTGTGGAACGGCTTGCCATGCCATTTCCACCTGGCGCCTCAGTTGGACCAGCGTTCGTGCTGGACGTGCAGACCGCGTGAGACGACGCTTCATCCAGTCCCAAACATGCTCAATGGGGGACAGATCCGGAGATCTTGCTGGCCAGGGTAGTTGACTTACACCTTCTAGAGCACGTTGGGTGGCACGGGATACATGCGGACGTGCATTGTCTTGTTGGAACAGCAAGTTCCCTTGCCGGTCTAGGAATGGTAGAACGATGGGTTCGATGACGGTTTGGATGTACCGATGTACCGTGCACTATTCAGTGTCCCCTCGACGATCACCAGTGGTGTACGGCCAGTGTAGGAGATCGCTCCCCGCACCATGATGCCGGGTGTTGGCCCTGTGTGCCTCGGTCGTATGCAGTCCTGATTGTGGCGCTCACCTGCACGGCGCCAAACACGCATACGACCATCATTGGACCAAGGCAGAAGCGACTCTCATCGCTGAAGATGACACGTCTCCATTCGTCCCTCCATTCACGCCTGTCGCGACACCACTGGAGGCGGGCTGCACGATGTTGGGGCGTGAGCGGAAGACGGCCTGACGGTGTGCGGGACCGTAGCCCAGCTTCATGGAGACGGTTGCGAATGGTCCTCGCCGATACCCCAGGAGCAACAGTGTCCCTAATTTGCTGGGAAGTGGCGGTGCGGTCCCCTACGGCACTGCGTAGGATCCTACGGTCTTGGCGTGCATCCGTGCATAGCTGCGGTCCGGTCCCAGGTCGACGGGCACGTGCACCTTCCGCCGACCACTGGCGACAACATCGATGTACTGTGGAGACCTCACGCCCCACGTGTTGAGCAATTCGGCGGTACGTCCACCCGGCCTCCCGCATGCCCACTATACGCCCTCGCTCAAAGTCCGTCAACTGCACATACGGTTCACGTCCACGCTGTCGCGGCATGCTACCAGTGTTAAAGACTGCGATGGAGCTCCGTATGCCACGGCAAACTGGCTGACACTGACGGCGGCGGTGCACAAATGCTGCGCAGCTAGCGCCATTCGACGGCCAACACCGCGGTTCCTGGTGTGTCCGCTGTGCCGTGCGTGTGATCATTGCTTGTACAGCCCTCTCGCAGTGTCCGGAGCAAGTATGGTGGGTCTGACACACCGGTGTCAATGTGTTCTTTTTTCCATTTCCAGGAGTGTATTTAGTTTAAAAACATCATACAAAGAAAATGAAACAAATCTGTTGTGAAATTGTTGGGTTTTGATAAAACACACAATTTCAGAGGTACTTTCTAAGAGTGTGTACATAGTAGTAGTAGCAGTAGTAATTTTGTACATCTGTAGATTACATCTATAAAGATTTTGGACATATCTTGGTATTGCAATTTAAGAACAGCAAAAATTATGTAATTCATATACACAGGCATTTACATACTTACAGGTCAAATTTGGCAAGGATAGGACAGGTAGTTGGCCATGACCCTATAGAGGGAAACATTCCACATGGGAAAAATATATCTAAAAACAAAGATGATGTGACTTACCAAACGAAAGCGCTGGCACGTCGATAGACACACGAACATACACACAAAATTCAAGCTTTCGCAACAAACTGTTGTCTCATCAGGAAAGAGGGAAGGAGAGGGAAAGACGAAAGGAAGTGGGTTTTAAGGGAGAGGGTAAGGAGTCATTCCAATCCCGGGAGCGGAAAGACTTACCTTAGGGGGGAAAAAGGACGGGTATACACTCGCACACACACACATATCCATTCACACATATACAGAAACAAGCAGACATATTTAAAGACAAAGAGTTGGGCAGAGATGTCAGTCGAGGTGGAAGTGCAGAGGCAAAGATGATGTTGAATGACAGGTGAGGTGTGAGTGGCGGCAACTTGAAATTAGCGGAGATTGAGGCCTGGTGGGTAATGGGAAGAGAGGATATATTGAAGAGCAAGTTCCCATCTCCGGAGTTCGGATAGGTTGGTGTTGGTGGGAAGTATCCAGATAACCCGGACGGTGTAACACTGTGCCAAGATGTGCTGGCCGTGCACCAAGGCATGTTTAGCCACAGGGTGATCCTCATTACCAACAAACACTGTCTGCCTGTGTCCATTCATGCGAATGGACAGTTTGTTGCTGGTCATTCCCACATAGAATGCATCACAGTGTAGGCAGGTCAGTTGGTAAATCACGTGGGTGCTTTCACACGTGGCTCTGCCTTTGATCGTGTACACCTTCCGGGTTACAGGACTGGAGTAGGTGGTGGTAGGAGGGTGCATGGGACAGGTTTTACACCGAGGGTGGTTACAAGGATAGGAGCCAGAGGGTAGGGAAGGTGGTTTGGGGATTTCATAGGGATGAACTAACAGGTTACGAAGGTTAGGTGGACGGTGGAAAGACACTCTTGGTGGAGTGGGGAGGATTTCATGAAGGATGGATCTCATTTCAGGGCAGGATTTGAGGAAGTCTTATCCCTGCTGGAGAGCCACATTCAGAGTCTGGTCCAGTCCCGGAAAGTATCCTGTCACAAGTGGGGCACTTTTGTGGTTCTTCTGTGGGGGATTCTGGGTTTGAGGGGATGAGGAAGTGGCTCTGGTTATTTGCTTCTGTACCAGGTCGGAAGGATAGTTGCGGGATGCGAAAGCTGTTGTCATTCGCATCCCGCAACTATCCTTCCGACCTGGTACAGAAGCAAATAACCAGAGCCACTTCCTCATCCCCTCAAACCCAGAATCCCCCACAGAAGAACCACAAAAGTGCCCCACTTGTGACAGGATACTTTCCGGGACTGGAACAGACTCTGAATGTGGCTCTCCAGCAGGGATACGACTTCCTCAAATCCTGCCCTGAAATGAGATCCATCCTTCATGAAATCCTCCCCACTCCACCAAGAGTGTCTTTCCACCGTCCACCTAACCTTCGTAACCTGTTAGTTCATCCCTATGAAATCCCCAAACCACCTTCCCTACCCTCTGGCTCCTATCCTTGTAACCGCCCCTGGTGTAAAACCTGCCCCATGCACCCTCCTACCACCACCTACTCCAGTCCTGTAACCCGGAAGGTGTACACGATCAAAGGCAGAGCCACGTGTGAAAGCACCCACGTGATTTACCAACTGACCTGCCTACACTGTGATGCATTCTATGTGGGAATGACCAGCAACAAACTGTCCATTCGCATGAATGGACACAGGCAGACAGTGTTTGTTGGTAATGAGGATCACCCTGTGGCTAAACATGCCTTGGTGCACGGCCAGCACATCTTGGCACAGTGTTACACCGTCCGGGTTATCTGGATACTTCCCACCAACACCAACCTATCCGAACTCCGGAGATGGGAACTTGCTCTTCAATATATCCTCTCTTCCCATTACCCACCAGGCCTCAATCTCCGCTAATTTCAAGTTGCCGCCACTCACACCTCACCTGTCATTCAACATCATCTTTGCCTCTGCACTTCCACCTCGACTGACATCTCTGCCCAACTCTTTGTCTTTAAATATGTCTGCTTGTTTCTGTATATGTGTGAATGGATATGTGTGTGTGTGCGAGTGTATACCCGTCCTTTTTCCCCCCTAAGGTAAGTCTTTCCGCTCCCGGGATTGGAATGACTCCTTACCCTCTCCCTTAAAACCCACTTCCTTTCGTCTTACCCTCTCCTTCCCTCTTTCCTGATGAGGCAACAGTTTGTTGCGAAAGCTTGAATTTTGTGTGTATGTTTGTGTTTGTTTGTGTGTCTATCGACGTGCCAGCGCTTTCGTTTGGTAAGTCATATATATATATATATATAGACACACACACACACACACACACACACACACACACATACACTCACTTACGAAACGAGAAACCGCTCGTATGTTACACACACACACACACACACACACACACACACTTACGAAACGAGAAACCGCTGGTATGTTGATAGACACAATATAATAAAAAACACATAAATATTCAAGCTTTCGCAACCCATGGTTACTTCATCAGGAAAGAGGGAAGGGGAGGGAAAGACGAAAGGATGTGGGTTTTAACGGAGAGGGTAAGGAGTCATTCCAATTCCGGGAGCACAAAGACTTACCTTAGGGAGGAAAAAAAGACAGGTATACTCTCGCAGGTATACCTGTCCTTTTTCCCCCCTAAGATAAGTCTTTCCGCTCCCGGGATTGGAATGACTCCTTACCCTCTCCCTTAAAACCCCCATCCTTTCATCTTTGCCCCTCCTTCCCTCTTTCCTGATGAAGTGTGTGCGCGTGCATCCTTGCACAAAATTTCCCATCACCTTGGGGGTACCCTCTTGCATTTTTAAAGCATTGTGACTGGCTGAAAAACTTAAAAAAATTCTCACTAGCACTATCTTGCAATTTTTTTAATTCTCTGCCAGTGTGATGATGCACATTATCAATGACATAGTGGCTCCCATCAGGTGACAACAGAGCCACCATTTACGTGGTGAGAAACCTGAGTTCGAGCCATATTCAACAGATCGTGATCTATTGGGGACAGAAGAAGAAAAGGACATCATGAAGACAGCAACTGTGTGCCACCACATGAGACATCCTTCCGTGTTCTCTGGTGATGGTGGCCAAGATCCAAACAAGTGTCTTAAGGTACATGAGCGTATAGCCAAATTCTACAAATGGGATGACACCATGTGTTTGGCTAATGTATTTTTCTACTTGGAGGGCACAGCCAAGCAATGGTATAAGAACAATGAGGAGAAGTTCACAAGCTGCGAAGTATTCCAGGTGGGACTGCACAATTATTTCGGCGACACACAACAACAGAAGTGCAAGGCTGAAGATAAATTAAAGTGCAGGGGACAGCATCCAGGAGAAACAACAGCATCGTACATTCAAGACTTCTTGGAGTGGTGTAAAATAGTGGATCCTAGAATGAAGGAAGAAGATAAGCTTGCACATCTCATGAAGGGTGTTACGGACAACATGTATCAAGGCCTACTCCTGAAGGAGGTTTCGACAGGAGATGACTTCATAAAATGGTGCCAGTATATCAAGACAATGCATCAAAATAGAATTACATGCAAGAAGTTTGAACGGCTCCCAAACATCATATCGATGTCTGTGATCAAGGAAGGAACTGATTTCACAAGTGTTCTTCGTCAGATAGTGAGAGAGGAAGTTCAGAAGGCACTTGGATTGCACGGCGAGCAAAAAACCGAGACACTTCAAGAGGTCATAATGGAGGAAGTGGAATAGACATTGAACCCAATCTCTCATCCTCCATTTCCCTTTAAAACTGTGAAAAAGTAAAGACTCAGGCAAAGGTACGTTCCTACAACGCCGCATGAGGAACCTGATTGGGCACCAAGGAAGACTGACGTCTGGAGGACCCAGGATAACTAACCAGCATGTTTCCACTGTGGACGACCAGGACATATGGTGGTCAAGAAAGGTGGCGGATATTTGATGACGCCAGCGCTAGAAGACAGCAGACCGATCTTAGCTGACTCCAACTCCATGACAACGAAGATGAACAGGAAGATGTGTCATTCGTGTGCGTATAAGTGGCCATACACAGTCCTTAGAATTCATCGTCTTAACAAGAGTCTAGTCATGACATCATTCTCAGATGGGACTTTTTGCTCTCTGGCTTATTGGTTGATGGTCTCCAGTCCCAATCCGGTGCTTAAGTCGATTTGTCTAATTTGCTTTTCACCTGTGGATTGAAGCATTCGGAGAACTCTTGAAGAGTGACAGGTAGCTTCTTCTGTTGTTCCTTAGTGAAATCTGGTGATAGTCGAGCTACAAGATCTTGTCTCATAGTGGTAGCAACAATTTTGCCCACAGACTCGGCATGGGAGGTTTCTATGACACTCAGCTGTTTGGCAATTAATGGCTCAGCATTTGCTATGCACACACATCTTGGAAGCATCTGCAGTTCTTGGCAACAGTTAACTATTCACAGTTCACCGAATCCACTCTTAAACGAGATGACAGAGGCTGGGATGACCAAGTTATTCTTCAGTGGTATGCTTCTCCCACGTTCCACTACAAGATCCATGGGTTGATGCATGGCATGTCACATGACAGTTACCTTTCTAGCACTGACTGCAGGAATGATCACTTCATTGAGCACACATAGTTTCCACACACTCAGATGCACATCTTCCTGTCCAGAGTATCTCATCTCGTCTAGCATAATCTTCGAGCGATCATGATCTATAATTTCCTGAGAAGCTTTCAAAAAGTCCCATCCAAGAATGACGTCATGACTACACAAGACCTATTCAGTTGCTACCTATATGAGTAAAAGTTTAATTATTCTAGTTATTGGATTTCTGTGTTGCTCCAAATGTAATTATTGTAAATATTTGTAAGAAAAATTGTTTGATAGGACTGAAGTACAGAACTGCTGTCATTCTATTTGTGTAAAAATAACTAGTTCACCAGAGACAAATAGATGGTCTTTATGAGCAGGAAACAATAGAAAGTGTCAGTTTGTTTCCCATTCCAAATAAAATTATTTTAAAACTGGTCTTTCATGCACCTTTTTGACAGAGCATGCCCACATTAGTGTAGTCCGATAATCGTTTTATCACTATAAATGTTAAAGGGAAATGAAGAATAAATAGCAATCCAGCAGTGACTTAGAAGCACTGCATGCTTGGTGGTAGCAGTCAGTGTGAGATAGGGTGGTAGTGTTGCAGCTGGAGTCCTGATTATTTTTTGAGTTTTACTGTCCCTGTTAATAAATATCAATAACATGAATATTACACTAGACTGTTCTTGGACTGTACTGCTGAATTGAGTAGTAAAATTCCACCTTAAGCAGTCAGTGTGAGATAGGGTGGTAGTGTTGCAGCTGGAGTCCTGATTATTTTTTGAGTTTTACTGTCCCTGTTAATAAATATCAATAACATGAATATTACACTAGACTGTTCTTGGACTGTACTGCTGAATTGAGTAGTAAAATTCCGCCTTAAGCAGTCAGTGTGAGATAGGGTGGTAGTGTTGCAGCTGGAGTCCTGATTATTTTTTGAGTTTTACTGTCCCTGTTAATAAATATCAATAACATGAATATTACACTAGACTGTTCTTGGACTGTACTGCTGAATTGAGTAGTAAAATTCCAACAAGAAATAAACCAGTACTTTCCATCAGTGCTTGGTATCGCATTAGTACTTGATGAGCACTATTTGTTTGGGCTGACTCCAGCTGCACAACTTAAAAAAGAAATTGCAAATATCTGATGAAACACTATGCCATCCTCCATTGACATTAGTTAATCCCCAATACCACAGATGCCAAAAGGTTTGCTTAAGCAGAACAGTAAAGGGGACTCCACTAACAGAGAGGAGACCCTGCTAAATTTAAGACCAGTGCTTGAAAACAAACATTTTACAGCTGTTACTGGTCCTCTAGCTCATTGCTAGAAAACTTGCTTACTTTAGGAGGTGTGCTGAATTCAGTTCCTTGGCTCGAGAAATGTGTCTATGCAGAAGAATGATTGTCCCTGACCAAAACAATATGCACAAGGGAAGGAGCATATCAATATATGACAGTCAATTTATTAACAACACATAATGCACCAATTCATGCTTCAAACTTGCCAGTATTACATAAATGCTATCATATCTTTGATTGCAATAAAGAACAATGAATATAATGAATATCATAAGTGCTGTTTCTTTAAACCTATGTTGTTATAGACTGACAGATCTTTATAATTGCATTATTCATAATACAAATGTTCAAATGCATGTCCAACTTGTTGGATGCATTGCTGTAAGCACCTCTCAGTATTAGCATGCACCTCTTGGTATTAGCATGGACACCTCTTAACATTTCTGTAGATACTTAGGCACAAGCATGACATATTCCTTCTTTTAATGCATCTGGATTTTTCAGTTTCATTTCGCAAACCCTGGCTTTGATATAACCCCACAAGAAAAAAATCCAGGGGCATTGCATTAGGCTATCTTGCTGGCCATCAACTGCAACCACCATGACCTATCCACTGTTCAGGGTACACGTTGCTGAGATATTCCCTAGCGACTATACAAAAATTGGGTGGTGCACCATCATCCTGAAACCAGTGCTTCACAGCTAAATGAAGCGGGATTTCTTCTAAGAGATGCCCAAGATTTGGCTCATTCTGTAGGAATTGCAAATACAGCCAACTAGTTAGTCTGAGAGCCAAATAAACTGGTCCAATGACATGGTCTCCTAGAATGCCACATCATACATTAAAACCCCAGTGCACTTGCACATGATGTGGTCATAATCAGTGAGGATTTGCAAGATCCCACTAATGTAGATAGTGTCTGTTGACAGTTGTGTCATTGATGAAATAGCATTCATCTCCCTATAAAATCTGTCTGTTGAAATCCAGATTTATGGCTGCTTTATTTACAAAACATCTGCAGAAATACACCCAATTTTGGAAATCATTTTCATATAGCTGTTGGTGTAGGTGCAGCTTAAAGGGATGCCCTTTTCATTCATTCAGAATCCTTTGTACTGAAGACATTGATATCTCCAGGACCACTGCAGCTCCTCTTCGTCCTAATTATGATCAGAAATATGTCTTATTGGGTGAGATCTAATTATTGTCATATAATTAATAATAATGACCATAATAGTATTATTATTTCTTCTATGTTTCTCATACCTTAGGTCTGGTTAAAAATGGAAAGTGACGCGGTCCTTCATCAAGCGTGACTTCCTTTTAACTGTACGGTATATGTTACATTGTATTTAGGAACTTTCGGGTTATTGAACACGTATCAATAATTACGGATTTCTGTAGTTGTATATATACGTTTGGATGTAGCTGTATTGTGTTGATGTACTGGTGGATATTGTGTGGTATGACTCCTGTAGGTGATAGTATAATTGGTATAATGTCAACTTTATCCTGATGCCACATGTCCTTGACTTCCTCAGCCAGTTGGGTGTATTTTTCAATTCTTTCTCCTGTTTTCTTCTGTATATTTGTTGTATTGGGTATGGATATTTCGATTAGTTGTGTTGATTTCTTCTTTTTATTGGTGAGTATGTTGTCAGGTTTGTTATGTGGTGTTGTTTTATCTGTTATAATGGTTCTGTTCCAGTATAATTTGTATTCATCATTCTCCAGTACATTTTGTGGTGCATACTTGTACGTGGGAACGTGTTGTTTTATTAATTTATGTTTTATGGTAAGTTGTTGATGTATTATTTTTGCTACATTGTCACGTCTTCTGGGGTATTCTGTATTTGCTAGTATTGTACATCCACTTGTGATGTGATCTACTGTTTCTATTTGTTGTTTGCAAAGTCTGCATTTATCTGTTGTGGTATTGGGATCTTTAATAATATGCTTGCTGTAATATCTGGTGTTTATTGTTTGATCCTGTATTGCAATCATGAATCCTTCCATCTCACTGTATATATTGCCTTTTCTTAGCCATGTGTTGGATGCGTCTTGATCGATGTGTGGCTGTGTTAGATGATACGGGTGCTTGCCATGTAGTGTTTTCTTTTTCCAATTTACTTTCTTCGTATCTGTTGATGTTATGTGATCTAAAGGGTTGTAGAAGTGGTTATGAAATTGCAGTGTGTAGCTGATGTACAGGGCTATTACAAATGATTGAAGCGATTTCATAAATTCACTGTAGCTCCATTCATTGACGTATGGTCACAACACTCTACAGATACGTAGAAAAACTCATAAAGTTTTGTTCGGCTGAAGCCGCACTTCAGGTTTCTGCCACCAGAGCGTTTGAGAGCGCAGTGAGACAAAATAGCAACAGGAGCCAAGAAAGCGTATGTCGTGCTTGAAATGCACTCACATCAGTCAGTCATAACAGTGCAACGACACTTCAGGACGAAGTTCAACAAAGATCCACCAACTGCTAACTCCATTCAGCGATGGTATGCGCAGTTTAAAGCTTCTGGATGCCTCTGTAAGAGGAAATCAACGGGTCGGCCTGCAGTGAGTAAAGAAACGGTTGAACGCATGTGGGCAAGTTTCACGCGTAGCCCGCGGAAGTTGACGAATAAAGCAAGCAGGGAGCTAAACGTACCACAGCCGACGGTTTGGAAAATCTTACGGAAAAGGCTAAAGCAGAAGCCTTACTGTTTACAATTGCTACAAGCCCTGACACCCAATGACAAAGTCAAACGCTTTGAATTTTTGGCGCGGTTGCAACAGCTCATGGAAGAGGATGTGTTCAGTGCGAAACTTGCTTTCAGTGATGAAGCAACATTTTTTCTTAATGGCGAAGTGAACAGACACAATGTGTGAATCTGGGTGGTAGAGAATCCTCACGCATTCATGCAGCAAATTCGCAATTCACCAAAAGTTAACGTGTTTTGTGCAATCTCACGGTTTAAAGTTTACGGCCCTTTTTCTTCTTCGAAAAAAACGTTACAGGGCACGTGTATCTGGACATGCTGGAAAATTGGCTCATGCCACAACTGGAGACTGACAGCGCCGACTTCATCTTTCAACAGGATGGTGCTCCATCGCACTTCCATCATGATTTTCGGCATTTCTTAAACAGAAGATTGGAAAACCGATGGATTGGTCGTGGTGGAGATCATGATCAGCAATTCATGTCATGGCCTCCACGCTCTCCCGACTTAACCCCATGCAATTTCTTTCTGTGGGTCTATGTGAAAGATTCAGTGTTTAAACCTCCTCTACCAAGAAACGTGCCAGAACTGTGAGCTCGCATCAATGATGCTTTCAAACTCATTGATGGGGACATGCTGCGCCTAGTGTGGGAGGAACTTGATTATCGGCTTGATGTCTGCCGAATCACTAAAGGGGCACATATCAAACATTTGTGAATGCCTAAAAAAACTTTTTGAGTTTTTGTACGTGTGTGCAAAGCATTGTGAAAATATCTCAAATAATAAAGTTATTGTAGAGCTGTGAAATGGCTTCAATCATTTGTAATAACCCTGTATTTATATGAGTGATTGCTTTGTGTATTTTGTTAGTTTCTTCTCGTTCTAGAAATAATTTTCTTAAATTGTCTACCTGTCCATAATGTAGGTTTTTTATGTCGATGAATCCCCTTCCTCCTTCCTTTCTGCTTAATGTGAATCTTTCTGTTGCTGAATGTATCTTCATTTAAAATTTTGTTCTGTGTTGTATGTGTCATTAATTTCTGTGTAATGACTGAAGTTAATATTTTGTAGGTTGTTGGTATGGGGCGATATTTTGTTAGGTTTGCTGTGTCTGCTTGATCTTTAGGTTTCAGATAGGTTATTCCATGTGTAAGTGTATCAGGGAATGTGTATGGGTCTGCAATGTAACTGTTAAATAATTTATATCTAAAAACACAGATGATGTGACTTACCGAATGAAAGTGCTGGCAGGTCGATAGACACACAAACAAACACAAACATACACATGAAATTCAAGCTTTCGCAACAAACTGTTGCCTCATCAGGAAAGAGGGAAGGAGAGGGAAAGACGAAAGGATGTGGGTTTTAAGGGAGAGGGTAAGGAGTCATTCCAATCCCGGGAGCGGAAAGACTTACCTTAGGGGAAGAGTTGGTGGATGGATATGTGTGTGTGTGCAAGTGTATACCTGTCCTTTTTTCCCCCTAAGGTAAGTCTTTCTGCTCCTGGGATTGGAATGACTCCTTACCCTCTCCCTTAAAACCCACATCCTTTCGTCTTTCCCTCTCCTACCCTCTTTCCTGATGAGGCAACAGTTTGTTGCGAAAGCTTGAAATTCATGTGTATGTTTGTGTGTCTATCGACCTGCCAGCACTTTTGTTCGGTAAGTCACATCATCTGTGTTTTTAGATATATTTTTCCCATGTGGAATGTTTCCCTCTATTATATTCATGTTAAATAATTTAGTTAGATGTGAATGTGTTGAGGTGAACTTCTTTAACCAGAAATTTGCTATTTTATCATTTCCAGGGGCTTTCCAATTGTGCGTAGATTTAATTGCTCGGGTGACTTCATGTTGCAAAATTATCACTTCAGGCATTTGTGGTATCATCTTGTATGAGTCTGTTTCTGCTTGTATCCACAGTGCATGCCTGTTATGTTGTACCGGGTTTGACCATATGTTGCTCCAGAAGTGTTCCATGTCTGTTATGTTTGGTGGATTGTCTATTTTAATGTGTGTGTTATCTATTGTTTGGTAAAATTTCTTTTGGTTTGTGTTGAATGTTTGGTTTTGTTTCCTTCTATTTTCACTTTTTTTGTATCTTCTAAGTCGTTTGGCCAATGCTTGTAATTTCTGCTTCTTTTCATCTAATTGCTCTATTGCTTCTTGTTGTGAGATTTTACCTAACCTTTTTCGTTTTTTGTCTTATATTTCATTTCTCATAAATTGTGTTAGCTGTCCAATGTCTTTTCTCAGTTTTTCTATTCTGATCTGTAGCCTGTGTTGCCATGCTGGTTTTGTGCGTTTCTTCTGTGTGTTGGTTGGTTCTGATCTCTGCCTAGGGTGTATATTTAGTGTAGTGAGTGCTCCTGCATAAACCAGTAGTTGTAACTCTTCCATAGTTGTATTTTCATTTATTTTGTTGTGTATGATTGTGTTGATAGTTGTTATTGTTGTTTCGACTTGTGGGTTATTTGGTGGTCTATGCAAGAATGGTCTAATGTCTGTATTTGTGTCTTTGTATTCTATATATGTCAACTGAAATTTTTCTTCTATATCTAACATGTGTGGCACTTCATGTTCTATTTGTGCTTGTTCTGGTGGCTGTCGTAAGATTTCGTTTTCCTCTGATTGTTTAATTGATGCGTTTTGTTCTTTGTTTGTTTTCTCTGGGATGTTTGAGTCCATTACTGTATTTTCTTCTTCTTCTAATTGCACATTATTTTTTTCCAGTATTTGTTTTACTTGTTGTTTGATGTTTTCTAATTCTGACTGGGGTATCCTGTTATTTTTTATTATTACACAGATCTGATCAGCTAGTCGTTGTTCTGTTAAAAATTTTAATTCTGGGTATCTGGTAATAAATGTTGTGTATACTTGTGATCTGTATCCAGTTGTGTTCGTTCCTAGGTTTGTTGCTCGGTAATAACAGAACATGAGGTGTCGATTAACTTCATCTGACCATCTCATCCTCTGTCTTTGTTTTCCTTCTAGGGTGGTTGCAGGAAGCATATCCTGCAAAACACCTCTATTTGGATTTAAATCATTTTCCAGTTGGCTAGCAGTGTCGTTACCATTGTGGACGGGCATAGGGTTCAAGCGTCGTCCCCGGCCATGACGGCGCTTGTCCGAGGCTTCTTTAGTTCTGTCCTGAACCAAGTAATCACACTAAAAGGGGGGTTAGCCCTATTAGTGGTTTGTTCTTTTTGTCGCCTTTTACGACTGGCAGAACATACCGGAGGCCTATTCTTTTCCCGGGCCTCCACAGGATTTATTATTATTATTATTATTATTATTATTATTATTATTATAGGCACAAATAATACTGCAGCCTAAGTGAAATAGCACAATAACACCTTCATTTATATTGTGTTGTGCATATGCGTTATCATTTAAGCTACACTTAACATGCTCCGGGAAACATCAGGTGTGTCACGGATTGGTCTATCCACAACACATTGTACCTGGAGAGCTCCATCAGTTCTTATACCTACCTCTGTATGACTAAAAACATGCACAGAAGGTAGACATCGTGCTGCAAAACATTGTGAATATAGCCTTCGGACGTTGCTCTATTGCGTAGTTTACTTGTACGTGCACTTCCACTTTGATAGCATTAACGAGGTAGCCCTTCTTGCACTAACATATTCGGGAAACATAAAACTACACATTAATGTTGTGTTTTCTTTCAGGTGTAGTGTAAAGAACATATGCAAAACTTTAATTGTATTTAATAGCACTTTGTGCAGTGCATATTAATGCACTTTTGAGGGAAGGTGTCATATATTAAAATATTTTAATTACATATCATATTATCATGGGAGAGGATTTTAGTGATCAAGCATATTGCAAAGTTCTGGTCAGCACTTCTGAGCATGTATAACGGAGGGCATCACTTAGTGACCTGTGGTGGGTTGCAACATCTCGATTGGCCTCACAAGTGCTGAACGCACCCCGCTTGCCAACAGCACTCAGCAGATCCAGATGGTCACCCAGCCAAGTGCTAGCTAATCCTGACAGTCCTTATCTACAGTGATCTGATGGGAACTGGTGTTACCACTGGGCAAGACCATCTGCTTTGTGTTGAATGCAGAAGCATTATTCCGTTATATCCGCTACAACACAGGAAGCAGTGTATACATGAATCTATAGCATGAATGGTATAGCAAATATTTGAAGGGGATGTTTGTCCTTTGTTATTTTTGGTCTTAGTGGCTACTCCTACCTTTATAGAAATAATGAAATACTGTCAGAACAAAATATTACCACATTTGTCTTTAAAACAATATTGTCTGTATGATTATAAAATTGCACCAATACATATCTACACTTATTGTCAAATTTCCATCTTGAAATTAAATGTCCATCATAAAATGAATAAATAATGTATCAAAGTACAACACTGTCAAAGATTTCTATTGTTAATTCTTGCCAGCCTTTGCAAGTTCCAATACACTCATAAGAAAGAAATGTGAAATACCTTTCACTAATGTCCAACAATTCCATTATATTCATAATGCTGTCAGGAACATAAACAGATATATTATCATTGCTACAGAGTTACACTTTTGTTAAGGCAATACTTACACAAGCCAATACTCAATTAAAGAGGGTTGATTATTCACTACTTACATGAAATTTAGACGTGCATACATTTGACTATACATATAAGGTGGTTGGTATCATAAATGCCTAATTACACAAGAACTGATGAGGGGAAATTGCAAGTAAAGGATTACAACCTCTGTTAACTGTGGATATTGAATATCATATAGTGATATCGGATGAATCATATGCCACACTACTGTTGCTGTATAAGCTAAAGAATTTGTAGTTATTAAGAATACATACTGGTGTTCCATTGAATTTATTACCTTCTACAAAACCATTTCATGGCAGTAAAACCCTTTGCCAGGACAACTATACCCAACATCTTTTCTATATGGCAAAATGACTGTTCTTATTTAAGATAAATGGTCTTTTTAATGGTAGATCCTGTGTGGAAGATCTTGTCATGTCAATTACTTACACATAATGTCATATACAAATAGTAGTTACATATTTGAAGTAACAGGCACAGTTGATTAAAATTTACATGAATTCACTTTAAAGGTACAAAACATTACATTATGGTGGAGATAATTTATTACATTTGTCTGTTATTATTATTTGAGATGCACAATTATGTAATTATTGTCATAATATGCAGGAAATTGCCTTTTCTTGTATAAACATATGTTCAAACACTTGCACTATGTTAACTGAAAGATGAAGAGGCGACTGTACCAAGAAGCAGCATTTTGGGCCAGGACTGATTTACCACTGTAGTATGTTCAATAAGAAAATATTTGTCATCACAGAAACAAACTGTCATAGTAAAAGCAGCTCCTAAGACTGCAACAATATGGTTACATGTGATTACTACCTGTCAATTTATTAGCCACTGTTAATTTAAAACCAAATCAAAATTGGAAGAAGAAGAATAAGGAAACAATTTATACTCCATTTAACACATACACAGTCATATTGTAAATGCTACCTGATGAATTCCGTAACAATCCATTCTAATTAGTAACATATTTCAATAGCACATAATCTAGCAAACCTGACATCCACATACAGTACATGCATCTCCAATACTATAACAAGGAATACTAGTTATTAAAAACCTGTATATATGAATAATATGTAACTTCTGAAACATAATTAATTTAATCATACACTTGTAAAATTTAATAATATAACTACTTGTGACAGTTGACTTTCAATTGTGTAATATTAGAAACTGTAAAACCTGACCATGTATTTTGATTGTTTAGAATTGTTCATATTTTTTGTAGTTGTGCTCTGACTGAACTGTTGGTAATGGAGACTGTCTATTAGTCCACAGACAAAATATAACATCAGAGTGAAACTGAGGAGAAGTGGGATAATGTGTGGTGATACTTCAAACATGAGTTTTGGTTGTGCATGTGAGCTCATGGAGTGAAGGAAGAACAGCCATACAGTGCGTGATTCCTCACATTTCAGAGATACTGTTATGCTAGCTTTATGAAAAGTTGCATACATACAGAAGTTTCAGTTGTAAAATTACTTGCTTACTTTATGTATAAAAAGTAATTGACCTCCAATTAATCTGAATTAATGTTATTTTGTGATCAACTTATAGAAATATTGTACTACAAACTAAAAATATCTTACACTACATGTGAAACAGATTTAAATCAACCACTGTAGGAATACTATACAAAAGAGCAATAGTAATAGGCCTGACAATAGAACTCAATGTAAAGACACCAAAAGTATATTAGGGAAATTGTGTAATTGTTGAATATTTAACAAACATAGTCAAAGTACTATTATCAATTTATATTTCATGAAATTTCATTACAAGACCAAGATCTTTCAACATGCTAATTATATCACAGATATTGTCAAGGCTTTTCCAAGCCAAAATTTGCAGCCGGTTTTATGAAAGCATATAAATTTTAGTTGTAAGTTTAATTATGTTCAAGTACGTAAAGAGATATTGTAATTGTTGGTTGTTGCATAAGCAGCAACAGCAGTAACCACAAGGGAGTCATTCAGTATTTTCCAGTATTGCATTAGTTTTATGTCAGTTTTTGGGCAGTTTTATGTTAGTCATGGATCTAATTTTATTGTATGTCTTTGCAGAAATAAATCAGTGAAAGGGTAAATAGAACATGTTGACTACATCATCTTAAAAATTAGTGTACCTCAAAAACTGTCATGAGATGAATTACCAGATATGCATAATAATGAATGGATTATTCATTTAATGCACAGTTACATCACCCATTTGATGACAAGCAACTACAGAATTTAAGTAAGAGAATTCGGGATTAACTACAAAACTAGTGCAACATTATAATGTAATAATCTAGCACTGCAGTTAAAAACAACATAGCACAGCATATACTAGATGTGTGCTGCTTAGCAGATATTGCAATGAACTAATGCCTCCAGTATGATGGCACTGAGTACATAGTGGTGATCAAGCACTGCTGTTGTATGGGAGAGTGGGATGGAGTTGACCACCATTGCTTAATGGTGCAGTGTTCCAGCAACATGGAGATGTCATTGTAAAGAGTTGAGGTATGGTTGAATGCTAAAGAGCAGGGGCTGGTGGCTGGTGCAGGGTTGGTTGCCTGGGCTCGGCAGACAACCCAAGGCCCCTGGACCTGGTTCCAGCGGTGGTAGACATTCACTCAGCTGGAGGGTCACTGACCACTACCTGGCTAACTCTAGTATGTGGCTAATTACTCATATGGTGCTCTGTTGCTGGCTTCAAGTCCTACCTTTACAGTAAAATTGAGCTGAACTGAATTGTGAGAACAGCATGTACTACAAACGATATAATAATCTGGAGCTTTTGTTTGATCCACTGGCAATCATTTTCTGATGCCTTACATTGCTCTTTCTGCCAAAAATCTGTTGATTCCTAAATAGTACATCCAACTAAAAACCATTCTGCTAGAACCAAATGTAGTGTCAATTTACAAGCTTCAAATACATTCCTTTCCAAGAACTGAAATGTCAGTCTATGTACACTCTGTATTTTATTTTTAATTCTTTATTTATATATTCCCCATGGATCATTAGGTACATGGAATTGACATATCACATTATACACTGTGGTGTTCAGTTCATATGACTGAAATATTGTCAGACCATGAGTTGGCATTTGCCCCGACAGTCACATTATGTGCAAGATCTGTGACATCAGCATATTTTACCATGGTCAGGTCATGGCTGACCTCTGCATGCAATACTTCATCTCTGGGATGTCATTGTGTCAATGATATATCATGAGTACATCAATTTTATAAAAACAAATGCAGCCAAAGTCAAATTCCGCGGCCAACAAAACACTGATGACAGAAGTTCCTGTCTGCTGTTGCAATGTATAACAGCAGATACACACATCACAGTGCAACAAACACCTAGCCAATTCAATGTTTTAAAACAATTGTCAGTGAGCAGTGATACTGTCTAATGCAATCTTCACACTCTGAGGAACAGAATCACTGCCACACACATCTTCCACTTAATCATTACGCACCACAGACTAAAGTGGTATGTATGAACTCAAGGAACAGTGTCACTGTGTGATGGGAGCATGGGAAAAGCTCACCTGATATGATGAGTTATAAATATCAGTCCACATTCCTTTTCTGAACAGGATTCCATTCAGGCAAGTTGATGAGGTATGCTTGTGTAAGGATCTTTATGTAGGATTATGTGGTCCTCTTGGCATGTCAATCATCGTCCCTTTGGTAAACAACACAGGAACCTACTGTCCAACCACATACATCAGTTTGTTCATGTACAACACTCTGTTAGTGTTGTGTACTTTCAGCAAAACAATGCACAACCTCACAGTTTCTGAACTATGTCACAATTGTGTTAGGAAGACTCCACAGGGATGACCTCCAAAATGCCTGGTCTCAGTCATACTGAGAACATTTTCCCCTTTTTTTGTGGTTGTGGTGTGGTGGTGGTATTGGGGGGAGGGCAGGGGGGAGGAGGGAGAACATAAGACAGGATGTGTAGATTAGAGTCACTCTTGTTTTTTAGTTTAATTTCATTCTTAGTGCTCGTGCATATGGGTCATGCCATGCGAAAACATTTTTCCCTGTAAACAAACTGAAGATGAAAATATCATACTTGCAACAACTGGTGCCTTTCCTCAAGGGTGAAAGACAATTTGAGTTAGGGTGGTAAAAAGGAATAATTTGGCTCACTCTGCCCTCTCTCTATCTGGCTTGGGGTCACTGACTCATCACATTACTTTATCAATGTGACCTGTGAAATGTGGATGCAGTTAACTAAGAAGACTGAGGCAATCAAACAGCCTACATTAGATTATGAATGAATTACCCAAGCAGAAGTTGTGAAGTTGATGGTTTTCTTCTGGTTTTTCTGATTTTGAACACTAGGGGCATCCCTTCCTCTTAGTGTATTGAGCTCAAATTTCATACAGCTCTTTTTTTTATGGAATGAAACAAACTGGAGGATAACCTGCTGTGGTGACAAGTGCAACTGGTGCCAACAGCAAACCACACAATATACATCACGCTGACAATACTCACGTGTGCATGAGGCAAAAATTCAAACTAGGCAGCTTACCAGCAGATCAACAGAGGGCAACACCAGTAGCTGGGCCAGCAGCAGCTCCACGGTATGCATGCAGCCCTGATCAGCATGCACAGACTGAGCTATTTTCTACTTCCATCTAAAGTAAGTGTGACCTGATCAAACACCAGTGTTACTCTATGATATGACAATTTAGACCCATGTCATGATGGCAGCCAGCAGTTTCAGTGCAGTCTGCAACATTAGGGAGACCTTGCCTGGATGATGCACTACCATGATCAACTCTTCACCATCACTGTGAAATGGGACTGGTCAAATGGGATGCTGCCAAATGGAGAGGACTTGGTATTCTGTTTTTTCCTAAATCTGCTACACTTGAGAAGTGTCAGACTTTGTGCCAGTACTACAAAATTCTTTCTGACAGACTTTAAAGGGATTCAACCCTGACAGACTTTAAAGGGATTCAACCCATGACTCTTATTTTTTGGAATTCAGGTTATTTGAGCATTCATTCAGTCAAGAAATTTTCATTTTTGTTCCTCAGAAATTAGTTATTGTGTTTTTTCCCAAATCTGTGGGTATATTTCTTGTGTTGCAAATAAAACTGTTTAATTAGTATACCAGGTGAGTGTTTCATGTGATATAACTGAAGGAAGGGAAACAGAATATAACAATAAAATTCATAAAAAATGCATACACTGAAGTGCCAAAGAAATTGGTATAGGCATGCATATTCAAATACAGAGATATGTAAACAGGTAGAAGACAGCACTGCAGTCTGAAATGCCTAAATAAGACAATAAGTGTCTGGCACAGTTGTCAGATTGGTTACTGCTGCTGCAATTGAAGATTATCAAGATTTAACTGAGTTTGAATGTGAAGTTATAGTTGGTGCACAAACAATGGGACACATCATATCTGAGATAGTGATGAAGTGGGGATTTTCACCTAGAACCATTTCACAAGAGTACCGTGAATATCAGGAATCTGGTAAAACATCAAATCTCTGACATTGTTGCAGCCAGGAAAAGATCCTGCAAGAATGGGACCAACAATGACCAAAGAGAATCCTTCAACATGGCAGAAGTTCAACCGTTCTGCTAATTACTGCAGATTTTAATGCTTGGCCATCAACAAATGTCATCGTGAAAACCATTCAATGAAACATCATTGATACGGGCTTTCAGAGGCAAAGGTGCACTCATGTACCCTTGAAAACTGCATGACACAAAGCTTTACACCTCACCTGGGCCCATCAACACTGAAACTGAACTGTTGATGACTGGAAACATGTTTCAAACTTTTTTCAAATTGTATAGAGTGGACGGATGTGTGCGGATATGGAGACTGCCTCACAAATCCAAGGATGTTGCATGTCAGCAGGGAACTGTTCAAGCTGTTGGAGGCTCTGCAATGGTCAGGGGTGTGCAGCTGGAGTGATATGGGAATCCTGATATGTCTAGATATGACTCTGACAAGTTACACATACATAAGCATCCTGTCTCATCACCAGCATCCATTCATGTCCACTTTGCATTTCAATGGACTTGGGAAATTCCAGAAGGACAATGCAACACACATCCAGAATTGCTACACAGTGGCTCCCGGAACACTGTTCTGCTGGCCACAAAACACCTGAGACATGAGCATTATTGAGCATATCTGGGATGCCTTGCAACCTGCTGTTCAGAGCAGATCTCCAGCCCCTTGTACTCTTATGGATCTATGGATAGCCCTGCTGGATTCATGGTGTCAGTTCCCTCCAGCACTACTTCAGACATTAGTCAATCACCTGCCATGTCATTTTGTGGCACTTCTGTGTGCTCGCAGGGGCACTACACGATGTTAGGCAGGTGTACCAGTTTCTTTGGCTTTTCAGTGTAAGACTTTCATGTAACGGCCACCATTGTGTACACTATGGCTCCAGGTACAGCTAATGTAATTATTTGCAGGAAGTAGTAGAGTATACATGGATGAAACTAGATGCCAAAAAGAATAATGATAAAAATTGTCAAAATCCAACAGACCAACACACTATTTCGATGTTCTTTGTAGTGTACACGATAAATACTAACATGATTTTTCACTTTTGTAAGTGCAGGAACGATGTGTGATGTACATATGGTCACAACATTTCCATAAGTAACTCAGATCATTGTATATCAATGAAAATAGTTAAGTTTTGAGAACATAATGTAATTGGATAGATAAAAAGTCTACTCATCAAATGACAGCAGGAGAACACACATATAAAAGGTATTACATATGCATGCTTTCAGAGCTCGTGACTCCTTCTTCTGGAAGAAGGGCTAAAGGGGAAGGAAGAGGGGAAAAGGAAAAGTACTGGTGAGGTTTAGAAAAAGGACTAAACTTTGGAAAAGGCACCTAGAGCACTAGTTTAGGGGAGACTTATTGGACAGGATAAGAAGGAAAGTCTTTCCTTCTCATCCTGTCTGGTAAGTCTTCCCTGACATGGGGTTCTGGGTGACTTTTTCAAAGTCTTCCCCTTTTCCTAAACCTCACCAGTCCTTTTCGTTCACCCCTCTTCCTTCTCCTTCAGTCCTTCTGCCACAAGAAGGAGCCACTGGCTCTGAAAGCTAGCATATGTAATATCTTTTATATGTGTCTTCTCTTGCTACTGCTTGGTGGATAGATACTTTTATCTATCCAATTAAATTCAGATCATAGTATGATTGATTATACAGTGTATGAAAACATAGTTAACAAAAATTACATTTTTTATCTACTTGATGGAAGTTGTAAACTATCAGGGTACAAAAAGCATTGAGCTCAAAGAGAACTATAATAAATTAATTAATGTACAACAAGAATCACAAGCTGTATGTACTTCAGAGGATATGTGAGTATCACCATAAGTTTCTAGGGCACAGAAAGAGACTTTATCAATGAATAATGATTTTAAAAGGAAATGTTTTCTCATCACATATACTTTAACAAATGTTGTATATATTAGAGTTATAGGTCATTTTATTAGATTGAACACAGTAACATTAATAATTACATTCAAAGTTATGCAGTTATTGGTTAATCAGCTACTTCTATGCAATATTTTTGATTAAAAACACATGTGATTTTCATGCAGTTTATTGGTTTACTTTCAGCTTTAGAGTTGGAAGGCCACCTTTTTCCTGTTCCTACTGAGAAAAATTACAGAAGACTCTTCTTTCACTTCAGTAGAGCCAGTATAGGGTGTAGAACGAAGAAAAAATTGAATTTATAAAAACAAAGTCGCTCTGGTGTGTCCATCATGCCTTATATGAAACCATCCCCACAATATGTTCTCAATATGGTGGAGATCAGGCAATCTTGAGGCAATGTCAGTGGAGTTTTCCTCATAAAATTCTGAACCAATTCAGGAATGAAATTACAATGAAATCCACAGTATTGGCTGCTTACAGGCATTGATAAATATCAACGAGGAGTTTAAAATGTGTGCCCCAACCAGGATTTGTACCAATGGAAAATTGTACTGAAATGCAGGAGGCTATACAACGAACTGACGCATGGTGCAAGGAATGGCAATTAAATCTCAATGTAGACAAGTGTAATGTGCTGCAAATACATAGAAAGAAAGATCCCTTATCATTTAGCTACAATATAGCCGGTCAGCAACTGGAAGCAGTTAATTCCATAAATTATCTGGGAGTAGGCATTAGGAGTGATGTAAAATGGAATGATCATATAAAGTTGATCATCAGTAAAGCAGATGCCAGACTGAAAACAAAGGAAGTAGGTTACAGTATACTTTTTTGCCCACTGCTTGAATACTGTTCACCAGTGTGGGATCCGTACCAGACAGGGTTGATAGAACAGATAGAGAAGATCCAACAGAGAGCAGCGCACTTCATTACAGGAGCATTCAGTAATCTCAAAAGCGTTACGGAGATGATAGATAAACTCCAGTAGAAGAATCTGCAGGAGAGACGCTCAGTAGCTAGGTATGGCCTTTTGTTGAAGTTTTGAGAACATTCTTTCACCGAGGAGTCAAGCAGTATATTGCTCCCTCCTACCTATATCTCGCAAAGAGACCATGAGGATAAAATCAGAGAGGTTAGAGCCTACACAGAGGCATACCAACAATCTTTCTTTCCACGAACAATAAAAGACTGGAGTAGAAGGGAGAATCGATAGTGGTAGTCAAAGTACCCTCCGCCACACACCGTCAGGTGGCTTGCGGAGTATGGCTGTAGATGTACATGCAGATGTAGGTCTCCTGCTTACATGGCAGATGCTCTATCTGACTCAACTATCGAGGACACAGAGGATAGTGTGAATGCAGAAACTTATCTCTGGCATGTTCCCCGTGAGACCCACATTTCAAACTTACTGTCCTCACACTACAGTTGTAGTGCCCCTGCCCACTATTCTCACTACTCGGGGCAGTCAATCTACCAGTTCTCATGAGAGTTTGAGCAATGTGAGTGCATCTGCACTGAAGAAGATCATTGGCCGGTAAACCTTATTTTATGTGAAGGTGGTATCTGTTCTTTCAGACATGTCCAAAAGAACAAATACCGTCGGTGATCTTGCAGCTCTCGAAGAATGAAATTACTATGAAACCCAGACCATTAGCTGCTTACAGGCATTGATAAATATCATTGGGGACAGTTGAAAATGTGTGCCTTGACCGGGACTCGAACCCGGGATCTCCTGCTTACATTGCAGATACTCTATCCGACTGAGCCATTAAGGACACAGAGGATAGTTATAGATCATTTTATTGGACTGAACACAGTAACATTAATAATTAAGTTGAAAGTAATAAAGTTATTGGTTACTCGGCTACTTTTATACTTTATCTTTTGATTAAAAACGGGTGTGATTTTCATGCAATTTATTGGTTTTCTTTTAGCTTTAGTCAAAAAGGCCACTCTTTCCCTGTTCCTACTGAGAAAAATTACAGAAGACTCTTCTTTTACTTCAGTAGAACCAGGACACAGAGGATAGTGCAACTGCAGGGACTTATCTCTGGCACACTCCTCATGGGACCCACACTTCCAGCGTACTGTCCACACACTACAGTTGTAATTCCCCCCTGCCCACTATACCTATTACTCATGGTTGTCTGAAAGAACAGATACCATCTTCATATAAAATAAGGGTTACTGGCCAAGGATTTTCTTCAGTGCGGATGCACTCACATTGCTCAAACTCTTACGGAAATCAGTAGATAGACTGCTGCAAGTAATGAGTATAGTGGGCAGGGGCACTACAACTGTAGTGTGTGGACAGTAAGTTGGAGTGTGGGTCTCACGGGGAGAAAGCCCAAAACAAGTCCCTGCAGTAGCACTATCCTCTGTGTCCTCTATGGCTCAGTCGGAAGAGCATTTGCACGTAAACAGGAGAGCCCGCGTCTGAGTCCTGATCGAGGCACACATTTTCAACTGTCCCTGTTGATATTTATCAAATCCCGTAACCAGCTAATGGTTTGGATTTCTTTGAGAGCTGCAAGATCACCAATGGTATCTATTCTTTCGGACATGTCCGAAAGAACAGATACTGTCTTCATATACAATTCAGGAATTGTTGGCCTTGCTGAAAATATAGTCCACTAACAGAGTGTTGTACATGAACATAGACCTTATACAGATGGTAAAAACATAGTTATCTACAATTCACATATCTTTGAATTTGGAAAACATTTGAAAAATTCAAAACAAATATAGTAATTTCATTAACCAGAAATAATTTGAATACACAATGTGATTAATCTGAGTACAGTACACATAGTAAAGCATAATGATGTTAATGGTAGGGTCTGGGAATTTCATATGAAATGAATTCGTTGGTCTAAGCATGGAAGGCTCTGGTGAAGTATGCATCCCAAGAGCATCCAAACATGCCATAAAGGATGCATGTCAGAGAATGAATATAACAACACTATGCAATAAGTGGTTTCCTTTAGAACATATATGCCTATAAGACATGTCCTGTGCAGCTGGGGATTATCAAACTATAGAATGAAAATGCCAGCTATTGAACACTCAGAAAATGGTATAGATCCCATTTTCTATAGATGTTCTGAGTTGTAGATACATATGGAAGAGCATGAATGACTATATCCTAAATACTATTTACTGTAGCTCTCACAGAAACTGTCTTCCCCAAAGAAAACTCTTTTATGGGTGCTTGAAGGATGGTAAAAAATTTTTGTACATCATTGAAGTAAAGAATATCTGCTGCTATTTTGCAAGCCAGACCACACCTCACTCGTGAAGAAAGAAACAGTCCAATGTAAGTGATGGGTTGCCTTCAGTGATGAGCACTGATGAGTGCACAGATGACTGACTGCCTTGTGCACACTTCTTTCATGAAGCCTTTCACATACAGTACTTAATAGGGTCTGATGGCTGATTTTATCAAGGTCAGGATAAAGTCACAGTTCCCGTTGTATCCATCTGGTAATCGATTCCTTTGCACACCAGGCAGGTTGTGCAGGCAGCAAACCTCACCAGGAGGATGGTAGCTACACATCCCCTGCACAGTGTCTAGGAGTGTCATCCTCACTAACAGGCAGCATGCCTGTCTCAGCAGTGTCAGCAGGCACTATTTTGCTACACCAGTTCATGTGCCCTCACTGTGTCATGCAGATATCCATTCACTCCCAACTATTTAGGCCACTGCTGGACTGTGTGAAGTCAGTTATGCCCTACACCTCAAGTCAACAGTGCCAGCAGTTCCAACTAGCCACATCAGCTGTTCTGTTCCATTGCTACCAGTTGGCAGCACCAGCAGTTTCATCTCATTGCTCCAGGTCAGCAAACCCAGCCTATTTCACACAGGTCTATATCAGCCACATTTCAGCCATCATACAGCAATAGTACAGGTCTTATAAAGTCACAGGTCTTCACACTGCCAGCTACAATGAATATAGAATTTGTTATGTAGGCACATCATAGACAGAGTCACAGAGGAGATATTTCTGTCATATATAATTGTGTGGCTATTCATCCAAGGACACAACTACTTCTCCTTTGAATGGAAGATACACAGAAAAATCTGTGGCACAGCCATGGAGATGCACATAGCACTCTCCTATGCAAACCCATTTATGTACCATTTGGAGGAGACCTTCCTAGCCTCCCAAAATGCCTAACCCCTAGCTGGTTCAGGTTCATTGACGATATCTTCATGATCTGGTCCCAGGACCAAGACACTGTATCTTTGCTCCTTTACAACCTAAAGACCTCTCCCATCCGCTTCACCTGGTCCTCCTCAGCCCAGCATGCCATCTTCCTGGACACTGGTATCATCCTCTCTGATGGCTCTGTTCATACCTCTGTCCACAGTAAACCCATCTGGGTTTTGACAGCTGTCAACCCTTCCACACCAAAAAATCCCTCCCATATGGCCTGGCCATGACAGCCTGAAGACAGTGTATCTGCAGTGACAAGAACTCCTTTGCCCAGTGTGTTGTGGGTCTCACAAAGGCCTTCACAGACAGGCACTATCCCCATATCTAATCCTCAAACAGATCTCCTATGCCATTTCCGCTCATACACCAATCCTCCCACCACCCCGAAGAACCAGCCACTAAGGAGTGCCCCCTTCATGACGCAAAACCACCCTGAACTGGAACAACTGAAGCTGAACCACATTCTTTGTCAGGGCTTTGATTACCTATCATCATGCCCTGAAATGATAGAAATCGTATGCAAGACCCTTCCCACCCCTTCTAAAGTAGTGAGGGGCTGAGAGGTGGGAGGGGAGGGGTAATGGAGCTCTTCTCTCCTCCCACCTGTGCACTGCCATCCCTTCCCCTTCTCCACCCCTCCACAACATCCTTCTCCATCCCTATGTCACTCCTAATCCAAACCGCTTGCCACAAGGATCATATCCTTATGGAAGACCCAGGCACAAGGCCTGCCCAATCCACTCACTCCAGTACTTCCCTTCCAGTCCTGTCACAGGCTTATCCTACCACATCAGAGGCTGGGACACTTGTGAAAGCAACCATGTCATATATCAGCTCTGCTGCAATCATTACACAGTTTTTTATATTGGTATGACTACCAACCAACTGTTCACCTGGATGAATGGCCACTGCCAAACTGTGGCCAGAAGTAAAGTAGACCACCCTGAGGCACAATATGCAACTGAATGTAGCATGCTTGATTTAAATGGTTGCTTAATTATGCAAGCCATCTGGATTCTCTCCTCCACTACTAGCTTTTCTGAACTGCACAAATGAGAATTATCCTTACAACACATTCTCCGCTCCCAAAATTATGCCAGCATCACCCTATGGAAACATATTGTCTCCACACCCTCCACATATCAATTTCCACCCCATCTATCTTCTCACCTTCTCCCTATTCTCAATTCCCACCTTCTTTGTGTGCTGCCTCAACCAATACATCTGCCCATTTTCCCCCACACCTCTCCTTTTTCACTCCATTCCCCCTCCTCCTCCCCACCTCCCCACCTCCCTGCCCCATTGCCCACACCCTCCTGATGCTGTGCCTTCGAGCATCTAACCCCTGAACACTCTGCCAGACAGCATTCTTCTTGCCCTCCACCTATACACTGCTATCCCTTCCCCTCTGTCCCCTCTCCATATTGCTGCCTCCATTCTATGTGACAGCTGTACCCTCATTGGAGCTGCCAGAGATGACAGTGGTGTGTGTGTGAGGTGTGTCTGCATGTGTGAATGAATGTGTGTGTGTGTTTCTCTTCCTTTTTTTGATGAAGGCTGTGGTCAAAAGCTAATGTGTAAGTATCTTTTAATTGTGTCTGCCTGCAACTTACTGTGTCATCTTTACAGTAAATAGCAATCTATCTTTTCCTTATAGTGTTGATATTTCAACTTGTAATTTCCACTCTTTTCACACATTATGTATCATTTCTGAAAAATATAAACATATGAACACTTGCCAGCATTATATCCACAACAACTTTTTTTGCAGCTGGTTCTCAGCTTTGAGAAGGTGTATTTCACTGCCACTGTAACAAAGAATATGGGAAAATAACATCAGAAGCATTCTTTTACAAAGTCACTGTATAAACTCTTAACAACAAGAAATGTTTTTCACACTGATCTAAAAGCCATTTTCCTGACAGTACTTCCTTTGCATCAGATACTAATCTGATTTTATAATTAAAATTAGATGAATTGAGGTCTATAACCTTCATTCCATTGAACAAAGGCTGCTGGGACTATGTTACAACAAGATGATATTCTTACTGGATCTCAGTGTGTATTGCATGATATAGAATAGACAATGTACTGAGTGAAATCTGAAAGTGACTTTACTTTGCCTCCTGCATATGTTGCCTACCACACGGAACAACTACACTGGCATAGCTTTGAACAGCCTGTTAATCTCACTGACTTCACAGATGATACTCAACAGGTTAACCGAGTACAAGAAAGTTGTCACATGACCAGTTCTCATTTTCATATAATTTCACATCATCACAGCAATGCTCCACACCCATTCCTTTGTCCTTTCAAACTGGGAACAGTGAAGTCAAATCAGTTTCTCCCGCAATGTGGAACTCACCCAGCTGGGTTACATGAGAAGAATTTCAATTTTTCTACCACATCACACATGATGAATGGTGTTTTGTGTGTGAACACCCTCTGATCACATAACCTAGCACCATACAGGCATGATCTTAGCACCAAGACATTCACCACCAAAGTTACCTCCACTTCAAACAGAACAGCCACAAACAGCATTTGCTACTGCAGAGACTATTCCGGTTACCTAGGAAGTCATAAATGATGCATCAAAGTCTTATGCCTTATTAAGCAGTGTTGGTAAACGTATCTTCATATTTAGTGATGTGATTCAGTTACCTTTAGTCATGGGAAAATTTGACACACAAAAATCTGTCTTACTACACTGTTTGTCCATGTCACTTGACCAACATATACAACATGTGATTTATTTTCAGAAGCTGAACATCAGAAAGTCCTCTCAGTTCTGGATTCATTTACATTAGTCGAAGTATAGTCTGTGGATTATATAGTTAAGTAAATTTCCTGCACACATACAAGTCTCCATGATTTCTCATGAAGGTAATACATGAGAGAACAGGTTGCTCATAGATGATCAGATTTTTGCACTCACACAACACCACCATTACTAAAATAGTGGCAGCAATGACTTACAGCAAAGGCAGCCATAGGCCGGCTGGTGTGGCTGAGTGGTTCTAGGTGCTTCAGCCTGGAACTGTGTGACCACTAGGGTTGCAGGTTCTAATCCTGCCTTGGGCATGGATGTGTGTGATGTCCTTAGGTTACTTAGGTTTAAGTAGTTCTAAGTTCTAGGGGACTGATGACCTCAGATGTTAAGTCCCATAGTGCTCAGAACCATTTGACCCATTTTTTGAAAGGCAGCCATTTAACTCCCCAACATGGCAATGAGTGGCCTGTATGGATGGACCTGACAGTGTCACCACACATCAACAACATGTAGCTCATGGGAATGAAAGACATCAGCTGTTCATGGCAGGCCAGCTCACAGCAATAAAAAATCAGAGTTTTAGTTACAGCTGAGAGATGGCACATTGATGGTGGTTTTGCAAATTCTCTGCACCTTGCTCCTGCAAAAATTCTGTGTGTGACACACTCTAAGAGCAATTACATCCCAATTGAGTGAAACAACCTAGTTTTCCTCATATCTCCCAGAACTGTTGCAGGTGATATGTTCTTGACAAAAATAGGTATCTATATTTCCTGACTGACACAAGCTTGGAAGTGAGCACAATCCCAAAGACAGCAACTTAGTCACAAATTTCAGAATCTCTCCTATTCTCACAAGCTGCCAATGACACACTCATCCAGCTATTTGGCACAATCATTTGAATTGTGAATTTGGGTCTACTTACACCCTTCACTTTGAAATTCACTACTACCAAAGTCAATGAACCACTGCTCTGGCCTGATTTTTTGTTGCTTTTCACCTATTTCCAGACTTGGCAGATGGTAAAGTTTGCCAAACCTACAGGGTAGATACAGTGTCATATATTCTAGGCAAACTACCCGTGCATTCACACCTGCATGTGACAGTTTTCAGCACTACAACAGCAAAATGGACACAGGATACCTACCATTCTTTGAAATCAAACCTGCCTCATAGGAACAATAAATTTTAAGACAGTAGCACAAAATATACAACCTTATTTGAAGAAAAGCAAGTATTACATTGATTATTGACTGACATCAAACAGTAGTTGGAAGATATGAAGCAACAATTGTTCCAAGTGAGTATAAACACGATATGTTCTGCAGAATTGCAACTACTTTCAACCCACCATATTCATGCACTTTTAGCAGATATGGAAAAGCTACAGTGTTTGACAAATGACTGTAGTGGTTCCTTCATAGAGGACATGAAAAAATAGCACAGTGATGCTATTCAATGCATTAAGAGCTGTATCAATCAGCTGGAGTTATCAGTGGCTGGCACTGGAGCAGAGGAACCTTGCAGTTTTTCTCAATGTTCTATGCACAAACTTGGAGGCATAGCTTCCAAGTTAATGCTGGTCAGTGATAATGATGTGACTCCAATGCTCACTTCTAATGAAGTTACCAATGATCTGTCTTCCTTGAGCCACTCTCCAGAAATGAGAGAGGCAAAAGCACACATGGAATCAAGATGCTATGATCTGCCTGGCAACTTACACCTGACAAGTTATGTGCTGTCCCACCAAAGTTAACTTTTAACAAGAAGGCATCAGACCTCCCTCCCTCCCTCTGCACTTCCTCCCTCCCTCTCCCCTCCCCACTCCGATGAGTTTCAACATCAATCTGCTTCCACAGAAATAATTAATGTAGCAGCAGCACTCTTACAACAACATGTCAACTACACACCTTGTTCTTGCTATGGCTGGGATTTTCCGGCCCCAGCCTATCTGAGTGAGTTCTTGCGACTGTAGGAGTACCACCACAGAGTTGACGATGCACGAACAGTCTAGCCATGATGCACTTGATGGGCTGCAACAGTACGGGTGGTAATGATGCAACAGCTGATTGGGGATAGTGCCACAGCTAACACCTGGAATCTTATTGACTGGAGTAGACTTTTCTTCAGTCATCAGATTCACTTCAGAATGAGCCCCAATGACCAGTGAAGACATGCCTGGAGATGCCCCAGACAGTGGTGGGATACCAACTTGACTTTCACCTACCATAAGGCCTGACTACTGGTGATGATGGTCTGAGGTGTCATTTCTTTTCATGGCAGGATCTGTTTGGTTGTCATCTGAGGTCTACACCCCATTTTGTGCCTATCATAGCAAGTCATCCTTGGCTGTCATTACAGCAAGATAATACCTGCTCATACACAGAGAGAGTTTCTACTGCTTGTCTTCATGCTTTCCAAAACCTAACTTGGCCAGCAGTGTTGCCAGATCTCTCCCCAATTGACAATGTTTGGAGAATGATGACAGGGCCCTCAAACTAGCTCAGGAGTTTGATTATCTAATACACCATTTGGATAGAATCTGACATGATATCCCATATTAGGACAGCCAATAACTCTATTTGATAATGCCACACTGAATAATTGCTTGCATAAGGGCCAAATTTCGACCAACATGTTACTGACTTGGTCAATTTGTGAAGCTCTTCTTCTTGAATAAATCATCCAAATTTTCTGAATTTGTTACCATTTTTGTCTGTACATATGCATCACATCTACTGATTTCTGTCCTGTATGGATAATTCATTTGTGGTCCATCACTTTTTTATTTTTTTGCCTTAGAGTGTACTAACATGTTACCTCTTTCTGAGTTCAACATCTGACTCACCACAGAGTGATGAAGACTCAGCTTTTAAGGCTTGCAAATGGAAAGTTATCATTCACAAAATGAAAACAAAACATTATCATTATGGTCCTGACAGCAGCTTATAATCCGAATAGTGTTTCATTATGGAATAATACATGTATACTAGTAGTGATAAGTGAATAGACAGTGTATCACTAGACTTCTACATTATTAAATAACTTCTATGAGAACAATATTGTACAATAGGGATAAACAGTATGAGAGAGCCCTGTGTGTGAAATCTTATGGGACTTAACTGCTAAGGTCATCAGTTCCTAAGCTTACACACTACTTAACCTAAATTATCCTAAGTACTAACACACACACCCATGCCCAAGGGAGGGCTCGAACCTCCACGGGGACCAGCCGCACAGTCCATGACTGCAGCGCCTTAGACCACTCGGCTAATCCCGCGTGGCTGAGAGAGCCCTGGTTTAATCACATTGGTGTAGTATTTGGGAGGATGGAGGGTCCATACTTTGTTTGGGTCAACTTGATTAAGGTTTTCTATTATTTCCCAAAATTATTTCAGGCAAATTCCATGATTGTTACTGCTGTAAGGACAGGACCAACAACCTGGCCCACACTAGTCAAACTACATCTATAAGTATTGTCAATGCCTATGTATAGGCCTTCTGTTATTTTCTTTGTTGATCCATTATGGATTGTGGGACGATGGCTGGCATGAACTTCTTGATGCAATAATTTACCAACAGCCATATGATTTGTAGAGGTTTATTTTATTTTATTTTATGAAAGGCTGTTGGTAAATTATTGCATCAAGAAGTTGTGTTATTTTGGTTGCTCTGAAATTTTAATACCATGACATGTTCAATAAGCTTGTAAAAGTGGTTCGTGGAAGAATAAAACTACTAATACTATTACTACTACTACTGCTGCTAGTAGTGGTGGTGGGGTTAGTAATAATAATAATAGTAATAATAATAGTGCTCACAAAATTCAATATTTATTTTGTCTGCAGTCATTATGTGGCCATCTCATAACAGAAAATGTGTTGTTATTATTAGGTCCAATACTGAAGAGAGTCTATTTCATCCCCAGAGGCAGCTGTAAAAGTCACAAGGCTTCACATATTCCTCCACAAGTTTCATGTCAGCACAGAAGAATCATTTACAATTAAACACTTAATGGACAACAAAAGTACATTGTCTTGGTGAAAAACAATGAATGTTACAAAAGAATAAACACATTAACATACTGTTTCACAACATTGATTAAATAATAGTTAATGGTTAAATGATTGTTTCTAATGTTGGATCAGACAACAAAATAGTGGATATGTTCATAAAGATTTTCAAAAGCAAATCTACAAATTAACCGCAAACAATATCAAACAAGCCTTTAAAAGCAGAGTACAATATATATAGTGAGCGTAATTAAATTATCTTTACAGATTTTGAGACGTGTAGCAGGGAATAAGATGGTTATCAAATCTCTTCCTTTTTTGGTGCCCTGCTTATGGTATTAAGTACATCATTCACTTCAGTTCAGTTTGTGATCTGCCCAGAGAGATTTGTACATAGCACTGTGGTCTTTGTTCATGCTGTACTCATTTGGAGAGGTTTGTACCTGCTGTTGTGCTTTTGCTGTTGGTTCATACTGTACTACTGTGTAGTAGTAATCATTAAATATAGGACAGACAGTGAGCTGTACATACATTAATGTGTTGCTGTTGATCATGGTGAACTACATATTTGCAGGATATGTCAAAATGGTGTAACTGCACAGTGAAGCTCAGTGGAATGGGAAGGGTGCTCCTTAGTTGTATGCAGAGCATTTTCAATACCACCAGACACTTTCAAACTCCATCTTTGCTACAATGTACCAGCGGGATTTAGAGACAGGTATTCACCACCAGCAGGGTTGACTTTGGTGCTCCGTAGGAGGAGAGCACACCTGTGTTTGAAGAGGCTGTACCAGAATCATAGCATGTTGACTGAATAATGATATAAAACTGTGTGGCATGTTCTACATAAGCAGCAGCTACACTCATGCCACCCCCAGAAGGTGTAGGAAATGCAGCCATGGGATTTTGGGTCATGAGCCCACTTTTGCAGCTGGTTCTTGCACCACTGTGTGCATGTGCCTGACTTCCCATGACAGATCCTTTTCACAGGTGAAGCCAAGTTCACCAGGAAAGGTGTTCTCAGTTCTGGCAATAGCCAAGTGTGAGCTAATGGAAACACACCTCATGTTGCAACCCTCCCCCCCCCCCCCCCCCCCAAGAGTTTCAGGAATGACACGGCATGAGCATCTGGATGTGGGATTGGCCCATACCTCCTTCCACCACATCTCATTGGTGCTGCATATTTGTAATTCCTTGATCGTGTACTGCATGGGCTCTTGGAAGATTTACCACTGCATGTGAGTCAAAATATGTGGTTCTGGCATGCTGGCACACTACCTCATTTTTCATGTCCAGTCTGAGATCACCTGGACAAACAATTTGGACAATATTGGATAGGCTATGCTGGCCCAAATACTTTGCCTGCGTGTTCTCCTGATTTGAACCCACTAGACTATTACCTGGGGGGTCACATGAAATCCTTGATTTATGAGGTTCCTGTGGCGTCCAAGTAAATCTACTGGCATGGATTATGACTGCAGTGGATGCTGGAGGACCAGAGACTGGTGATCATGTGTACCAGAACATGGTATGGAGATACTGTTACTTCTTGTAACTGGACCCAGATGACAAGCATCAGTGGCCAGAGAGCAACATGTGTTCCAGTATTTTGTGTGTAGTGAAAAAATGGTTCACTTCTAATACAGGGTGATTCAAAAGAAAGAACATATTTCAGTTGTTTATTATAGACAAACTGTGAAAGACAATAACACATAGTGTGTGTCAGTGGGTAGAGGAAGATTCTGTTTTATGTTTGCACAGACACTATACTCTGCAGTCAACATGAGCACCATGGATTGCTCAAGAAACATCAAAATGGTAGTCCATTTCATTTCACACATGTATCAACAGGTTCCTGTTTATTGAATTGACAGCTTCAACTATTCAGTTTCTCAGATCTTTATGAGTAGCAGCCATAAGAGTGATAGAGACTCTTTTTTTTGTACTCCCACAGGAAATAATCACAAGGTATGGTATCTGGTGACCTAGGAGGACAGAAACAATGAACAAGGTCTTGTTGTTCACCTCTTACAGTCTAACATTGTCAGATAGTTTTATTAAGACAACACTGCATTTCAAGGTGAAAGTGAGGTTGGGGTGCCATTATGCATAAAAATGAAATCACTGGAATATTTTATGCTGGTCATAAACCTGCTTGTGCAGAGGTGGTTTCTTGCTGAATCAACAGTGAATGCACATTTTTCTTGTGACTTTGAGCAAGTTTAAACACACAAAATTATTTCTCTTGTAGTGTAGTCAGTATGTTGCTAAAAATGAACAACAGTGCAGCTGTGTAAAAGCTTTGCACCTCTCTCTGTTCAGTGCTATCAAGGGACATTTACAATTTGTTTCTAACTTTTGTAGTTTGTCTGTAATAAACAACTGAAATCTGTTCTTTCATTTTGAATCATCCTGTCTCTCTCTCTCTCTCTCTCTCTGTCTGTCTCTCTCTCTCTCTCTCTCTCTCTCTCTCTCTCTCTCTCTCTCTCTCTCTATACATGCGCACTATCTGTGAGTATCTTTTCTTTATGTATCTCTCATAATGATTCCAGTCAAGACACATGTTGCCTTGGTACAATGATTTCGGAGTTTCTATACTCACTTCCCAGTACAACTATTCTTCCATAACACTGGACACCAATTATAAAGATACATTTCAGATTGGCTGGGATGGACATAAAACAAGAAGTTACAAAATCGTAGAATTTTGAATGAAATTAATTGCTCATGATGTTATTCTTTCCTTGTATTATTTACCTAATTATGTAAATTCAAGTACTGATGATTACTGCACAAAAAACAACACTGTACATTGTAAACAGAACTTTATTACCAAACCATACAAATAATTGATCTTCTTTGACTATTGTTGGTACATATATAGAAAAAGGGGTGGTAGAAAGAGATCAGCTACTCTGTGTAATTGAGAAATAAAACCCTTTTTTTCAGACTATGATTTTCCAGCTAATTTTGTAATGTTTATTTTAGCTTGTGCTATCCCATAGAGGATATAGTAGTTTACAGATACCTGGTTGTTATGACAGTCTACAGATTCAGTTTCTGCATTTCATCTCTTTGTAAATGTATACCATGAACTGTTATGTAACCGCAAAATGCAATGAGTGAAAAAATGACTCAAGATGGAAGTGCTGTCAAATATTGGGAAAGTACAGCAATTGCCTGTACATGAACCATTTGAAACATCTGTCAATTTCTTTAAGGAAACAACAGATTGCCATTTGAGAGGCAGAGGAACACCAAGTATATGACCACTGGTGTGTTGCACTAGTGATGTTTCAGTGTTATGTTTGAAAATAGTGGAACAGTAATAAAATCTCAATCCCAAATGGTTTTCCATAAGTTATCTGACCACAATTAACTTTACAAGGACAAAAATTTAATGTAGACACTGCTCTTTTGATGGCTTCTGCCCAATATGTCTCTGTGAGACCACAGTTCAGAAATGTTGTGTAACAAATTTCCACAATAGGTATGAAGTCATATTCAGCTTTACTGTTCTACCCTGTTTTATGTGGTGAACTGGTCTCATAGTTCATACCATAATTCTTTATATGATTGGGAATATGAGCATTAATTGGTTAGTGGTAGTTAAGTATAAATGTTATCCTAATGAATTTTATGAGGTTGTTCAGTGGGGCTGTAGCTGTTTTATTGTCAAGAGAGATAATCATTATAGTTTAGGTCAATAAGTGATAAATTATGAGGTTGACATGTTTTCGTCTTTGGTTGAGTGCCTTCTTTGGCATCAGTTGTATACCAGAAAACCTAGGTAATATGAAAATAAATTTTTATGAAACAAGGCAAAAAACCATTTCATTGAATTAATAACATTCATAAACTCTTTTACATTGTCTGTGTAAACAACTTTAATACTACTTGTAGCACATCTTTCTACCATACACCAGAGTCCTGCTAATCCAAACCCCGGTAATCCGAACATTCGGTTAATCCGAACATGAAAAATGTTAGTCTAAGTATGGAAAACTGTGCAGTAAATTGCTGTAAATACACACTTTTTTAATTTACACAGTACAGTAAACATGTATTAGAAAAACTGGCTAGAAAGCATAAGGTTTAAACAATGCATAACAATAATAGAAAAGCTGTCAAACTTACTAAAATACAGCGGACATTTTATCCCCAATTTTTAGATGACAAAAACTCAGTCATCGTTTTTTGGCATAATCAAGACAGTCCGTTACATGATGCATAGTTGTGCCATTGTCTCATAAACATCAAATCAGTAAGTGAAGCAGTGGGCTGTTGCTCCAGGTAACGTAGCGCGAGGTCAAGGGCTTCTGCTGCGTCACTGTGTGACACGAGCTCTCCTTGTCACTTTCAGGCTCATTGTCACTTCTGTCACAGCAGTCCACTTCATCCTGGTCTTGAGTCACAGCAGCAACTAAACCAGCATCAGTAAGGTTCTCCACACATGCCCCATCTGTTGCCACCATTCATCTACGTCTCCTTCACTAGTTTCTTCACATCCAGGGATTGTCTGTATCATGTCTAGTAGATTTTACTCTTCATTTTCAACTAGATTATCCTGAAATTCAAGAGATGTCTACAGTTTTCTCCACAATTTTCTCAGAGAATTTTCTGAAATATTCTGCCATGCCTCAGCTGCCCAATAAGCAACATCCTTCACATTGGTCTTTTTTTTTATTTGTCCACTAAAAGAATGCTATCATCTTGGATCATCATTCTTAAAAATTGTTTTCTGTAAATCAGTTTTAATGTTTGCAGTACGCTCTGGTCCATTGGCTGTAAAAGTGGTGTAACATATGGCGGCAAAAACTTTACCACAATTTCTCCATAACATAATTCCTCAGTGCTGAGGTGAGATGGCACATTACCAATCAAAAGGATTGCATGGGGAGACAAAGGATTTTCCTTAGAAAACCATCAAATAGAGGGAACAAACTGCATGTGAAACCATTCTTTGAACAGCTTACCATCCATCCATGATTTTTTTCTGGTTGCGATAATATATGGGCAGGGACTTCATGTTGCAGTTTTTAAAAGCTCTGGGCCTAGCAGATTTGCTGATCAGCATTAAAGGCAGCTTGTGATTACCAGCAGCATGCTAATAAAGTCACATGATATTTGCAAATTTTAAAACCAGCAGCATGGTCTTTGCTTTTGATGCCAGGCTTTTTGTTGGCAATGCCCTAAAATTAAGACCAGTCTCATCAGCATTATAAATTTCTTGGGGAGAATACTTTCCCTCTCTTATCATTTTTTTCAAGCTCATCCAAGTATTCCTTCGCTGCATCATGGTCAGAAGAAAGCTTCTCTCCATTAATGGTTAGCTGACAGATTCAATGACTTTTTTGAATCTGTCCAACCAGCCCATACTCGCACTAAAAGACTCATCACAATTCATTAACTTGTTCAGGTAAACAGTCTTCTCCTGAACCAGTGCTCCACTCAAAGGAGTTCCCCTTTCTCTTGCCTGCATAAACCGAAGGAAAAGTGTTTCATCCACATTATCATACTGGTACTGTTTCAAAGTCTGCCAAATTTCGAGTGTTTTTCCCGAAGACATTGCACAGAACTATTAAAGCTTCACTCGGTTCTTCTTCCTGTGACAAATAGTTGCTTTATCAGCACCCAGTTCTGTTGCCAGTTTAGATACATTCTCACCATTGTCTTTCCGCTTCAAAACATTAAGTTTTTCTTTGAGAGTTAGCGTTGTATGTTTCCATTTACTCATGAAGAAAATACGTACACCACTACACCTGAATGAATACAATACAACTGTTACGCCTGCCAGTGATCGATAACTAACATAACCAAGTGCTTTGCAAGCCAACTGTCAGTGCACCTCAGACACTACAAAGGTCTCAACAACGCACAACAGGGGCAGGGAGTGAGAGTGAGCCATTGTTCCTGCACTTGTTCCCATTTTTTACCATGGTTTACCTACTTATCAGCTTGGTATACTACATTCTAGAAACTCGCCACTGTAATTCCGGCTAATCTGAACAAATTGGTAATCCAAACAAGGTCCGGTTCCAGTTAGTTTGGATTAATGGGACTCTATTGTATTTTTGGATGATGTAGAAGTAGATTTAACAATATTTTTGTTCATACCAAAATATATAAATATTTACCAAGTACAGTCTTCCCTGAAGGCTAGAAAATAACTGACCTGAGCTAATGACATTCATGGCATTTCTCCTCATACACCATCTTGAAGTTTAGGCATGAACCCATTTACATCCTTTGCTTTGCTGTTTATGACAAACACTGACATGATTCCCAAAAGAATTTGGGTGAAATATTGGATTTTTAGCTTGGAATATGATCACAATCACTTATCACTTTTTTTTAATTCTTAGAGCTGGCATGCAGCAGCCTCTTGTGCCATAACTGAGATAAATCAGATAATACACAATTCCTGTGTTCAATGCTTTACATATGAAACATTCTATAGCACTAATTTTAAACTTTTGCATCAACTGCTCTCAATCTGTTACTGGTTCTCAATCTTCTTGTTGTTAAATGTTATCTGAGGCTTTAATTTCTACTGGTTCCAGTGAAAAATAGTCTTTTCCTCAAACATGGCATACATGACGTGCTGTCAGATGTGTTATGTTCCCATGCACCATTTGTAGGGTCTTTCAACTTGATTGATTGAATATCTCCCATATGGTCAGTAATTTCAGACTTCAGCAATAACTTATATGTTGAAATCCATTTCTTGTGTATAGTCACTTGTTTTCTTGCACTAGTTTTCGCAAGCTACATGTTGTCGTAACCTTTAGCTAAAAATTTTCTGATTTATGCACATAAAGCTGATGTCTAGGTTTGCAAACCTTCTCTTGATAATTTAAATAGCCTTTCTTGCATTCAGACTTTGCCTTTTTATGACAAAACTGAATTTTAATAATCATCTTATACAATGTTTCTTGCTAAAATTGCTTTGTCAAAAATTAAATTTATCATTTGAGAGACAAAATTTAACAATAGGGAATGGTTTACTGATTTCATTAATTGGTATAAGCATGGATCTTCTTTCAGCAGTAATTGCACATGTTCCAAACCATGACAAATGAACAATATATCACTTGGAGCAAGTCAGTATTTAACCACGTTCACTGCTAAATTCTGGTGCACCGATCTTGATCAAAGTTAAACATGGGAGTTGATCATAGTCAAATTTGACCATGCCTTTTGTTTGGTTTTCTCAAGATATCCAGGGTTTTTTAAGTATATGGTACTAAAATTATGGCACATTTTGTTGTGCTGACCCTCCAGACTCAAGGCATCATGTACCATTCACTATACGTGATACGAACATAGAAAAGTTATTAAGTTATGAATAATACTTACCAAGAGTAGAAATAAATTGTGCCTCCTCATGTGACCACATTGCCTGTTTGTCTCTATCAAGAGGATCTCACAAAAATCTGATTTTTTAAAAACTTTTTATATCTATGGTACATGAAGTTCTAAAACACAGATATACATCTTCCAAAGCAGTTCGAAGCAACTCTCAAAAGTTCTTGAGAAAATTGACTTCTGAGATTTCTGAGCATATTTAACATGTTAAAATAAGGAAGATCTTTTTTTCCAACAGGCACTGTGGCTCTGCAGTAGTGTGCTTGCTCACTGCATTAGAAGCCTGGGTTCAGTTCCCAGTGAATTATAATTTTTAAACAACAATTCATATTCTAGGAGCATTTACATGAAGCATAAAATACAGAAAGATAAAAAAAACTCTTTCGTAGCTTTGTAAGTATTCAATATTAACTACCAATTTTTTATAAAAGATTGGTAATAAAAAATTTTTATTGCAATGAAAACTGGATTTTTGTGTGCAGTAAGGAGACATGCATTTTTCATAAAATGACTATTAGATGTGTTAATTAGCGTATATTTGATGAATTTTGTTCTTAAATGACATAGGTATTCAAACTGAATGGGGAAAAAGTTATGACCAAAATGCGACTGTACATACCTCCTTTTATGCTACAGCCACCAGTCCCTTTGTTTTCAAGATCTAATGCATTCCGAAAAACCAATGTGAGGAGCATGTCTACCTTGTACTTAAAAAAATTTGATATTCTTCTTTTGTTTTACATTTTGGCAAACACAAATGAATGGACTAGTAGTGAGGTATAAACACACTTTGCTTGTTGACAAAAGAGAGAACATCTGACAATGACATCACCTACCAGTGATTGTCTTGAAAACATATGTATACAGGCAGCTGTGTGCAAACTCATATCTTTATGAGCATTTTTGTATCTCCATGGTGCCTTCCATTGCAATATAAGGAGTTAACCAAGGTAAAGAGCACGGTTGGCTCAGGACAGTTTACTGACCGGTGATTAACATTGGTGCACTGCAGAGACACATTAAATGTGGTTTACATTTAACCATGATCACAGGACCTTGGTTATCTCACTTTTTGACCAAAGTATATTCTCTCCCTGACAAGACACTGTCAACACGTTTCCATGGGCATTCACAGGGTATTCTGAAGGGGGTAAAGTGCCTTTTCTCTCTCCTGTATAATGTGTCAAATGTTGTTATCAGTGATTATGAAATGTGGTTGTGGATGTTTATTTTCAACTTTTTGTTGTTATGAGTGATTATAGAAATGAAAGAAAGGTTGGCAGGGAAATCTAATTATATAATGTAGCCAGTCTCAAACAACCTCAATAGGTTTAATTCAATAGATGGGTCAGTCTACATCTAAATCTACATCTACATGGATACTCTGCAAATCACATTTAAGTGCGTGGCAGAGGATTCATTGAACCACCTTCACAATTCTCTATTAGTCCAATCTCGTATAGTGCACGGAAAGAATGAAAACCTATATCTTCCCGTACAAGCTCTGATTTCCCTTATTTTTATTGTGGTGATCATTTCTCCCTATGTAGGTCAGTGTCAACAAAATATTTTTGCATTTGTAGGAGAAAGTTGGAGATTGGAATTTCGTGAGAAGATTCTGTCACAACGAAAAATGCCTCTCTTTTAATGTTGTCCAGACAAAAACCTGTATTGTTTCAGGGACACACTGTCCCATATTCCAAGATAATACAAAATATGTTGCCCTTCTTTGAACTTTTTCAATGTAGTCCATCAGTCCTATCTGGTAAGGATCCCACACTGTGCAGCAGTATTCTAAAAGAGGATGGACAAGCGTAGTGTCCTGTCAATAAAACACAGTCTTTGGTTAGCCTTCCCCACAACATTTTCTGTGTGTTCCAATTTAAGTTGTTCGTAATCGTAATTCTTAGGTATTCAGTTGAATTTATGACCTGTAGATGTGACTGATTTATAATGTAACTGAATTGCAATGAATTCCTTTTACCACTTGTGTGTATGACCTCACATTTTGTTATTTAGGGTCAACTGCCTATTTTTGCACCATTCAGATCTGATGACTTTATTAGCTGATAAACGACAGCATCATCTGCAAACAACCTAAGATGGCTGCTCAGACTGTCTCCCATATCGTTTATATAGATAAGGAACAGCAAAGGGCCTATAATACTACCTTGTGGAATGCCAGAAATCATTTCTGGTTTACTTGATGACTTTCCATCAATTACTATGAACTATGACCTCTCTGACAGGAAGTCACAAATCCAGACACATAATTGAGATGATATACCATAAGCAAGCAATTTCACTACAAGCCACTCATGTAGTACAGTGTCAAAAGCCTTCTGGAAATCCAAAACTACAGAATCAATCTTAAATATCTTGTCAATATCACCAACACTTCATGTGAATAAAGAGCTTGTTGTGTTTAACAAAAATGGTTTTTTCTAAACTCAAGTTGAGTGTGTGTCAATAGACCATTTTCTTCAAGGTAATTCATTATGTTTGAACACAATATATGTTCCACAATCTTTCTGCATATTGACGTTAATGAAATGGGCCTGTAAGGGAGAGGATTACTCCTACTACCTTTCTTGAATCCTCTGGATTTCACTTAATGTTGTGACCAATCCATGATAACTGAAAGTACCATCAATGAGAATTACTTGAATAAGTATTCAGTCAGCTCACATAGAATTTGTCAATAAATATATAGAAAACTAAAAGTGAATGTCTTAAAACAAATAATGCACAAACATCAAATTAATAGAATCCATTGGTAGGGCAGTAAAGGCAATGATTCGAAGCACCATACTGTGGAAAGTGTGGAAACTAAATATAGACTGTATAGCTGTTGAACCCCCAATAATGTATTTGACATACTAAAAGAATGTTACATTGCTTCAGAATCATATTACATTATTATATATTATAGACATATCAGAGTGACACTGAGAAGTGCAGTCAGTACACTTAACTGAACCTCAGTGAAGTCTTATTGTGGGCCTGCTATAGACTGGATGACTGTTCCAAAGAATGGCTCAGTGAACTGGAAGTGAAGCATCAATTGAGTATCACTGTTGATAGAGATGGTCCAATAAAGCAAATGTCAACTTTCTTGGTTCCATAGGACTGCAGTATATATATTCACAGATTCATTGATGTAACAAATGAGCAGCCACTGCTAATTGTGTAGTGACTGCATCTTAAATTATGACGAATAAGTTGGCGAGGACAACCAATAAAATTTTTGTTATGAAGAAAGAAGCTACTCATCAGACTTCTTCTCACATCTCTTCACCATGAAATGAATTATAAAACTGTAGTGAAGAATTGTACAAAGTTATGCTTAGGCACGAAAACAAATTTTGCCCTGACATTTACAGGAGGAATATGAATCAGTGTAGTTGCAGCTGCTGCTGTGTATGAGGCTGTGGCATCCCAAAATAAGTCCAGATATCATTGTGTGGAATGGCATTGCCTACAAAAACTGTATATCTCTGATTTTTGCTAAGGCACTAAAAATGCAAAAGATACCAGATCACCATCTAGTGCTTTCTGTTGCCACTCCTGCAATTTCAAGGATACTTTTCCTTCCAGGTTGCCATACACAGTCTACAAGATGCTTGTCAACACTGCTGGCCAACAGGATTACTAAGTATGTCCCACACTGAGCATTTATGGGATTTTATGGGATGGAGTCTGGTTCAATGCAATTATTGGTGACATTCCTTGATCAGCAGGTCAATGACATATTACATTTTATTTAACAGTCATAGATATCAGAATTTCTGTACATTCACACAAATGAAATAATGTTAAAACTGAACTTTAATTTGATATACCACAAAAAATAGCACATTAAATATTAAACTTCAAACTTCTTTCAGTAGGATTTACTTCTGTTAATATTCTTGTTATGGGGATCTACAAAAATAATGCATTAATGGAATTCAGGAATCTGTGAGTCACTACATACATCTTTCATTTCATAACTGTTTTGTTTTTAAAAATATATCCATTTTTTGTAACCTGTTATACATTTGTTATCCAGCAGGAAATGGATGGTGTTGGGTTGCTTTGTTATTACTAAGTAATGTATGGTAATTTTCTGTGGCCATTTGAGACATAACAAGTTGTAATAACTGCATCTGTTATGGCTTCAATTCCTGACAATGAATAAACTTTTTATTCTTTCTGATCTTTGTCTGATTTGGATAAAATTACTTATGTAGTTTACATGTGGTATGTACATGAATGTTTCAAAATGTTATCTAGGTAGAGTTTCATTTGGGTTCATCATTCAGGTTATTATTTTTGATGTCCTGATTCTTTCAATGTATGTGGTTGCCATAAAAGTGACTAACCAAAAAGATATTAATAATTAAACATTTTACTGCAGTGTGACATAGCAGATATTGTGTAAGTTAATATTTATTTACGGGCTTAGTGATATTACTCATTAGAAATTCTAACATTCCGAATTTTCAATAACACAGTTAAAATTCTGCGGAATTAACTAACTTAACAGATAATTAACAATTAAATTCAGAAGTAGCTACATTTTCCATTGCAGATTTAGCTTTTGTGTTTTTGTTAGATTTCAATCTTTTCAATTATACTTTTATTGAACAAATTTTTTTTGCACAAAGTGGCATATACACTCAGCAGCCAGAATATTAAGACCACTGACCTACTATTGATATACACCCATCCAGGCAATAGTAGTGTCACCCAGCGAGAAATGACTGTTAGTGAGACACATGCACGGTGCGTATAGTATCAGTGAGCCTGCTGTCCATGTGTAGAACGGGGAAGGTACATGATCTAACTGAGTTTGACCAAGGGCAGTTTGTGATGGCCCAGAGGCTCAGCATGAGCATTTTGAAAACTGCATGACTTGTCAGGTGTTTAAGGACTGCTGTCATGAGTCACTTCAATACATGATGAAACCAAGGTGAAACCGTGTCCATATGTCATGGGATTACAGAGGTCAGACGTTGTAGGCTATGCAGACTGGTGAAAAAGGACAGGTGGTAAACTGTGGCACAACTAACATTATATTTAATGCTGGACAGAGTAAAAGTGTGTCTGAACACACAGTGCACCAAACACCTCCAACTGTGGGTGCCCACAGCTGATGCCGATGGCCCATGCACGTGCCAGTATTAACGCCACAAAATTGGCAGCTACAACTGAAATCAGCATGTGACCATTGGAACTGGACATTTGTGCAGTGGCAGAGCATTGCACGGTATAATGAATCCTGATACCTTCTTCATCACACTAACAGGAAGGCACAAATCTGTCATCTTTCAGGGGAACAGCTCTTTGACACCTGTACTGCAGGATGGAGACAAGTTGGTGGCAGCTCCATTATGTTCATGTGCATGCATCGATTCTTACCAATAAAGTTTTAGAGTGTATCTCACAAACTCTAGGACTCAGTCAAAAAACAGTAACAAGGAAAGGGGTGCTACTTCAAGACTTACAAAACACTGAAGTTAACAGGTGGAAGAAAGCCCCTGTGAGAAAACACTGTGTTTTTAAGTACTCCTGGAAAGAAAAAAAAGCAGCCTCATTCTGTTACAAATATTAATTCTTTCCAATCCAATGCAATTTGTTGGCACATACACGGATATTACAGAAGGAAAGAATACCCCACAATAGCGAAGTTGCTAATTTATTTAAGAGAAAGTGAACTTTTCTCAGGGGTGAAAATGTCACTTAAGATGGTGTTAAAAAATGTGGGCTTCCACTTCAAAATGTTAGATGGACAAAAAATGTTACTTGAAAAAGCTCACGTCATTGCAACTCATACCATTTTCTTGCACAAAATTGTAGGAAAGGACATACACTCAGTCATATGGTTGCACAAAACCTGAGTCAACACTGGAGAATCAGATGAGAAATGCTGGACAGATGATACTCTGAGTAGCAGCAGTCATCAGCCAACAGGAAGAGGATCCAGATTAATTGTGGCCCATGCAGGATCTTCTAACGGCTTTATGCCTGTAGGACTATTAGTTTTTTGATCAAGAAAAACCGGTGACTATCATGAGGATATGGACCACTCAAGGTTTATGCAGTGGTTTAAAAAGTTGTTGCTCCAATTTGGTGTTCCGACAGTGTTTTTGATGGGCAATGCACTGTACCACTCTGTGATTTTAGATAAAACTCACACCACTAGTCACTGCAAAGAAACTATGGTGTAGTGGTTGCAAGTGAGAGACATTGCTGCAGACATAAGCATGACAAAGCTGTCGTTATACTTGGTAGTGAAACTAAATAAACCTATGATGCCTAAATATGTAGTGGATGAAATTGCAAGCAAACAGGGTCACTTGGTAATTAGGCTACTGCCTTATCACTGCCATTTTAATCCAAGTAAATTGGTTTGGAGTGAAGTCAAGGTGTACATTAGAAGTAACAATAAGACTTTTACTATAACAGGAGTGGAAAGGCTGCTACGTAAAGGTCTTGCTACTGTATACGCTACCTCATGGAGGAAGAAAGTAGATCATGTTGCTTAACTCATAAGAGAAGCACAAGCTATAGAGAAAGAACAATTAATGATTTCTCTTAATGATGATGCTTATGATGAAAACAATGGTTTTGGCACCAATTCTGATCATAGTGAAGGAGGATTGGATGGAATTGCGCCACTGACATTGCAAATTGGTGAGTGTAAATTATACAGAATTAATTCTTTCTCCCTGCAATTGAGTAGGCTATGCATTTTCTGCTTTATTTCTCTCTAAGAGTGTTGATAGTGCATTCTTTTGCATTCTTAGCATTACATTATTATACGATGTTTTACATGCAGCTATTACCGTAACAATTTGGAATGATTTTTCATAGATATTGTCATTAACTTTGGGTGTTGTTATTTCCCAGTTTTGTATACTATCAAACGCTAAGTCTCCATCATCATTCTCTCCATTGTTAGAAAAATTTACTTTGTTGTACTTACGTACAAATGGTGATTGTAGCTTACATTTACAAAACGTACTTTGGAGTTGCGGACATGTGTGGTGGCAGCTATTGCAACCTCGCAATCACAGTATAGCCAACTACATGTGAACTGTCAAGTGACATGTTTCACCAGCCTGTGTATAGCAGTTTTTCAAATGATTATGTAGTTATGAAACAACAACTTATTCACTGGGTGGTCCTTAAATACTCAGACATTATCCCAAATAGACAGTCTGAGACCAGCAAGTAAAAGTCCTGGTCAAGTGAATAAGTGAGCGACACCTACATTGAGTATGCTCTTACTAGTTAATCATGTAACAACAATGTCCAACCTGTCAGCAAAAATGTGTGTATCGATATCCACAAAAACTCAGTTAGGTTGGTACTTAAGAACTTGTAAGTGATTTCTGAAATACAAGCTTGTGAATGTTATGACTGAATTTTGTTATGGTTGTTAGGAGGGTCAGACCATAACCATCACTGGAACAACAGATTGTTGTGCATAGTGATTTTCATTAAGAACTGGGCTAAGTGAAATATTATTGTGTAACTCCCTTTGATGGTTAACTGCAGGTTGATATATTTGCTGTGACAGTGTTCTCTGCTACACTTAATCATTTTGTATTGGTGACTTGTTAAAATGCTGTCAATCCTTAGACAGTGTTTCATAAAACTGTGATCCAAATGATGTTGTGCTGAGGCACAAAACCATTTCTGCATGTAACACCCATCGGCTGTGACTCTCATTGAGCAGATGACATGTCAACTAGCACATACACATCGCAGACTATGCGTAGCATCACCAGCAGTATATCTTGCACTTGACTCTTTTCACACCAAATCCTTAAGACAAATTTTCATACAGAATTAAAAAGATTTTATGTTCCTCATATGTAATTTGACATTAAAATTATTTTAAAAAATTTAGAAATATGTTAAGAAAAGGTGTTTGAGGTAAAGATTGGCATATAATATAACTCTGTATGAAAAGTTGCCTTAAGGATTTATGGTAAAAATGTTTTTAAATTATGTGATTTGGACATTGATCATGTTCTGCTACATAATGGCATTTTGACATAGGTCATCTAAGATGAATATAACATGAACATGAATGTTGTAGCACAGGCATGTGTAAGAGTGAGTTGGTAATGCCAGATCATCAGCTCAGTTTTAGAACACCTGCAATCTCACATGGTGTAATAATTGTACATTGGTTATACATTGAAGTGATAAAAAGAAACTGGCATAGGCATGCGTATTCAAATACAGAGATATTCAAACAGGCATAATGTGGTGCTGTGATCGGCAATGCCTGTATACAACGACAAGTGTCTGGCACAGTTGACAGATCAGTTAATGCTACTACAATGGCAGGTTACCAAGATTTAAGCGAGTTTAAACATGGTGTTATAGTGGGCACATGAGTGATGGGGCACAGCCTCTCCAAGGAAAATATGAAGTGGGGATTTTCCCATATGACCATTTCACAAGTGTACCATGAATATCAGGAATCCAGTAAAACATCAAATCTCCAACATCGCTGCGGCTGGAAAAAGATCCTGCAAGAACGGGACATACAACGACTGAAGAGAATAGTTCTACATGATGTGACAGAAGTGCAACCCTTCCACAAATTGCTGCAGATTTCAATACTCTGCAATCAACAAGTGTCAGTGTGTGAACCATTCAACAAAACATAATCGATATGGGATTTCGGAGCCAAAGGCAGATGGAGGTGTACGGGTGTGCAGACAACCTCATGAATCTGTGGACCTTGCGTGTCAGCAGGGGACTGTTCAAGCTGGTGGAGGCTCTGTAATGGTGTGAAGCGTGTGCAGTTGGAGTGATATCGGACCCCTGATATGTCTAGATATGACTCTGACACGTGACACGTATGTGAGCACACTGTGTGATCACCTGCATCCATTCATGTCTGTTGTGCATATGTGGGATGCCTTGCTTTTCAGAAGAGATCTCCATCCCCTCATACTCTTATGGATCTATGGATAGCCCTGCAGGATTCATGGTGTCAGTTCCCTCTAGCACTATGTCAGACATAGGCATCAGGTGACGAGACGCCAACTAAACCTCGAGTGATGTGTTGTCTTTGATAATTTCATATAAACATGGTAACTGACAACAAAAGTACAAACATTAAATAGCTCCATTGTTGGTAGGCAAACCTTGAATGTATTCTTGATGAAATATCATATCTGTACTTATAGATATCAAGCTATTCCAGTATGAGCTAAAATCAACTTACATGTGATGCCATTAGTTGTACATAGAGAGCTTCTAAGTGGTTATATGTTGTCATATTGGTTAAGATTTTATATAAAGAAAATTTGGTATAGAATTATTAAGAATGTTTGTAAAATGTTTTGAAAAATTTTCTTAAGTGATGTCAAAAGATGTATGTATAAATTATGTTTTATGGCTGTTGCACATGATTTGACAAATTTTTTTAATGTAGAGTACTTACATTGCTTATACACCATGATAATAATTTAGGCATATGTAATTATATGGAGTAGTAGATAAAAGCTTTAATCTAATGTGAGATGACAGTATCGATTTGTACTACCACTGCAACATCTGATGTACTTATGTGTCATGAAGATAGTTTGCGCCGGGTTCTGTCAGGTGTAAAGTGGTGAGTAATGTGAGCACTTGTAATCAGTGCAACAATATATGAGCACATAGCTGTTATTTTCAAACTGACATGCCGACTTCAAGTATAGCTTCTGATACCAACATGGACATACATTGTATGGCACCACTTACTGCACTGAAGGAGAAGACTACATAACAATGTAAACATAGGTATGTTGCTATTCCATGTATTGCAAATTTTGGATTAATTATGTGTGCTGTTATGTTAGTTTCTGCATCCTAACATTTTCAGTCTCTTCTAGATCAGAAGATGGCAATGGAGAGGTACCTAAACCATTCATCTGTAAATGACTTTCATGATCTTGGCAGTTACAATTCATTCAGTGTTCATTATCTTACTAAGTTAAGATACTGGTCATTGCCACAACAACACCACCTCATGGATAATAAATCTGTGAAACAGTGAATCTAAACTTGTGATGTAGTATACACTATATTATTAATCAAACACCACCAAGTATTCATTAATGTGTCAGTTTCACAACTACAGAGTGGTTTGCTACCAAACAGGTAGAGAATTAAGAGATGACAAAAACCAGGTTAGTCATCTTCCACACTGTCCCGTAGTAAGGAGTATCTTCATTCATGGTGCTGTATATTACTTTTAACTTCTTAGTCTTCACAGCACTGACAATGGTTTATGCCAGTAAATTATCCTAACTGTTCTCTGCTGCAGACAGGGCATTATACCCACACTGACTGAAGGTGTCACTACTCATATCTGTGCCATTTTGAAGATACAAGAAGCTTAATCCATAATGATGTGTTTTAAGGCAGGATGAGTTGTTGCAGTTCTGAGGAACTTTAATATGTAATAGAGGATTACACAGTATTGCCCAGTTACTTATCTATTGCAGTTGAACAGAACATAAATAAATGGAACTGTTTGTTTCCAAGTAAAAGGTCTTACAGACACATTAGTCACACAAATGTCTCCAAAAGCTAAGTATTTAACAATGGTACTTGTAATTTTCAACATTTTTTTCATGTCAGCATATTCCTACCACCGCACAAGAGACTTATGAGTGATTTAACCACATAATTGGGTGCTGTGAGTCAAATGTGTGACAAATGTGATTGAAAAAGCTTCTGGAATTTCAAAGTTATAATAGAACAAACACACATACTTCCATTTTCATAGTTATTCTTGCTAAGCAGATGATGATCGTAAACATGCACTTGATGTACTCCTTCCATGTATGATACACACAAATGCTCAGTAATTTGTGTTCAACAGTTGTTTCAATAGTTTATTTATTACACACATCAAAAAAAGTTTTGCATCACCTCAGGGTCAAGAGATCCAGAACCTGCACAGAAAACTGAAATGCAGATCAACATAAAAATCGTTTTTGCCCTTTTTATTGTTCATGAAAACCACACATTGCATGTTGTACCACCATACAGTGAGACCTTCAGTGGTGGTAGTCCACATTGCTGTTCACATTGGTACGTCTAATACCCAGTAGCACATCCTCTTGCATTGATGCATGCCTGCATTCATCGTGGCATACTTTCCAAAAGTTCGTCAAGGCACTGTTGTTCCAGATTGTTCCAATCCTCAACAGCGATTCGGCACAGATACCTAAGAGAGGTTGGTGGGTCACGTTGTCCATAAACAGCCCTTTTCAATCTATTCCAGGCATGTTTGATAGGGTTCATGTCTGGAGAACATGCTGGCCACTTTAGTCGAGCAATGCTGTTATCCTGAAGGAAGTCATTCACAAGATGTACACGATGGGGGCGTGAATTGTTTTCCATGAAGACGAATGGCTCGGCAATATGCTGCCAATATGGTTGCACTATCGGCCAGAGGATGGCATTCACATATCGTACAACTGTTACGGCACCTTCCAGCACCACCAGTTGCATATATCAGCCTCACATAATGCCACCTCAAAACAGCAGGGAACCTCCACCTTGCATTCAGCCTGACCCGGCTGCCTCCAAACACGTCTCTGACAACATTCTGGTTGAAAGCATATGCGACACCCGTTGGTGAAGAGAACATGATGCCAATCCTGAGCGGTCCATTCAGCATGTTATTGGACCCATCTGTACCACGCTGCATGGTGTTGTGGTTGCAAAGACGGACCTCACCATGGACGACAGGAGTGAAGTTGCGCATCATACAGCCTATTGCACACAGTTTGAGCCAACACGACATCCTGTGGCTGCACGAAAATCATTACTCAACATGGTGGCATTGCTATCAGGGTTCCTCTGAGCTATAATCCATAGGCAGTAGTCATCCACTGCAGTAGTAGCTCTTGGGTGGCCTGAGTGAGGCATATAATCGAAAATTCATGTCTCTCTGTATCTCCTCCATGTCCAAACAACATCGCTTTCGTTCAGTCTGAGAGACATGGACACTTCCCTCATTGAGAGCCCTTCCTATCATGATGCAACAATGTGGATGTGATTGAACCACAGTATTGACCGTCTAGGCATGGTTGAGCTACAGACAACACGAGCTGCATACCTCCTTCCTGGTGGAATGACTGGAACTGATCAGCTGTCGGGCCCCCTCCATCTAATTGTTTACATCTTTGGGTGCATTTGGTGACATCTCTGAACATTCAAAGGGACTGTGATTGTGATACAACATCTACAGTCAATGTCTATCTTCAGGAGTTCTGGGAACCGGGCTGATGCAAAACATTTTTTGATGTGTGTATATTTTTATTTATTTGTAGTTTATATATTTATAGCAACATAATGAGAATTATAATTTAAGATATCCTTCAGCATAAATGTTTTATTCTCATTTAATGTGTATTTATTTGGAATAATATATTATGTGATGACACTCTTTTATTTATTTTTATGTATTGCTACAGTCGCAGCTAGTGAAGGATGTATCATCACAAGGGACAGAAGATAATAGCTGTCCCTGTCACCATACAGTATAAACAAATTATTAAAAATGTGTGTATAGAAAGTACTTCCATACATCTGAATGTTATCTGCCTGACAGCAAAATTATATGTACATACCTCAAAACTATACTCTCCGCATTAAGGACATTGTTGGTAACTGATAAATATTGTAAAGTGTTAGTATGTTTGATTTTCAATACTTTAGAGTCTTTCTCAATAGTTTAGAGTTTATTTTGTAAGAAACTGTGCTGTATTTCCTCTTTTCCTCTCCCTTTCCATGAGAATAATATGATCCCCACCCACTCCAATTCAGATCATGGGTTTCATAGTGTATCATCAGAATAGTTCATTATCTTTGAACTACTGAGCTGGTATTGTGAATGGCTGAAAGCAAGAGAGAACAACAGCTGTTATTTCCTACAAGGACATGGAGCTCTACCGTATAGTTAAATAATGATGGCAGCCTTTTGAGTAAAATATTCCAGAGGAAAAATAGTCCCCCATTTGGATCTCCAGATGGCTACAACTGAGGAGGGTCTCATTATCAGGAAAAATAAAACTGGCACTCTTTGGGTCAGAGTATGGGCTGTTAGATCCCTTACTTGGGCAAGGAGGTTAGATAATTGAAAAAGTGAAACCAATAGGCTGAATTAAGGAGTAGTGGGAATTAATGAGGTTTGGTGACAGGAGAAACAGGACTTCTGGTCAGGTGAGTGCAGGGTTTTAAATAGAAAATAAATAAGGAAATAAGAGCACAGATAAGTTACCATGAACAGCATAGCGAATGCACAAGCATAGTTACATAGCGAATGCACAAGCATAGTTACATAGCGAATGCACAAGCATAGCTAAGACAGACATGAAACCAACACCCAACACAGTAGTACATGATTATGTGCCAACTAACACTGAAGATGACGAAGAGATTGAGAGAATTTACCATGAAACAAAAGAAATTATTCAGATAGTTAAGGGAGACGAAAACTGAGTTGTGATGAGGGACACTGGGAAAATAATAAAGGAAACCAAAGAAAATTTTGGATAAAGAATTAAAGTTCAGGGGGAATAAATAAAAAAAATTAAGTTTGTTGATGACATTGAAATTCCATCAGAGACAACAAGACTTAGAAAAGCACTTAAATGGAATGGACAGTGCTCTGAATGGAGATTATAAGATGAACATCAACAAAAACAAAACAAAGGTAACTGAAAGTAGTCTAATGAAATCAGATGATGCTAACATAGTAGAGAATTTTTGTTAGGTGGGAAGTAAAATAACTTGTGATGGCTGAAGTAGAGAGATATAAAGTATAGACTGGCAATGGCAATTAATTTGTTTCAGTAGAACAGAAATGTGTTAACATCAAATATAAACTTAAGTATCAGGAAGGCTTTTCTGAAGGTATTTGTTTTGAGAAAAGCCTTGTATGGGAGTGAAAAATAGATGGTAGGCAATACAGACAAGAGGAGAATGACATTCTGACGAAGCAAGCTGGGATATTTTTGCTTCCCCTCTTCTTTTGTCATCTGCCTCCTTAAAATTCACTTGTTCATTTCTGACTAGTTACCATTAACATACTTGAGTATAATCTGCATTTTCAGAAGAGAGAAAGGTTGGCCTTCAGTTTTAGAGAATATAATCCCAGATCTAATTTTGTGCTTAGTTTTATGTATGTAATTGCTTTTCTAATTTATTTCAAAATTCTATTGTTGACTTATAAACAAATATAAATTCTGTACTAATTATAAGCATTTGGAAGACGAAACAATAGCATTATTTAAGTATTTATTTGGCTCTATTTGAAAACATGTTAGCAAAGCCAACCCTCAATTAATTCCAAAGTAATTACCAGTTTTTCAAAAGTATTGTTTGCATAACCATAGCTGTTAATTTCATCATTTAAACAAATAATTTGGCCTAACTCTTATAGTAGAAGAAACTGTTAAAAAGATGGATTTTTTCAATGTACTCAATTAATTTAATGAGTTAAGTTTTAATTGTAATGTCTGTAAATTAAACATCAAACAATGTGTAGTTTCAGTACCTATTACTGTGATGATATATAAAGGCCCGATTTTTGGTTCTGAGATAGTCAGCTCACGGCTGAGTTTCAGACAAGAATCTTGTGTTGGTTGGAACACCAAAAATGCATCAACTTAACCATGAGATAAGTGTTACACCAATGACAGGGTCTGTTCAATTTATTTGAAAAACTGTGAAATGTATGGTTAGGTTTTTACTGCTAGTAAATGTTCAACAGTAAACTATTGTAGCAGTATGTTGATGTTTTTCTGCAAACTATTCAAATGGCTCTCAGCACTATGGGACTTAACATCTGAGGTCATCAGTCCCCAAGAACGTAGAACTACTTCAACCTAACTAAGCTAAGGACATCACACACATCTATGCCCGAGGCAGGATTCAAACCTGCGACTGTAGCAGTCGCGCAGTTCCAGACTGAAGCACCTAGAACTGCTCAGCCACATCTGCTGGCTGCAAACTGTTAATGAGGCTTATTGAAAGTCAAACAATAGTGCACTGGCCATATTAACTATGTATATTTGGGGTTTTGAACAGTGAAAGAAAAGAAGTGTGAAACACAAATGTGCACTTGTTGGCTACATCATTTGAAGTAGTCAGTGTTGAACTTCCACTCCCCGCCCCCTCATTTTTCAGCCAGTGCAGCAACACAGTACAATGACACTGAGGACAATCAACGAGGAAATAAAGCAGGCAAACATCACAACATGTCAGTTCCTACATGTGCTTGGTAAATATGCTCTAAATTCAGACTGTATGGTTTGAAAGAAATAGTAAAGTTCACATTATCCTGGACCAACTACTTTGGGATCTTTCATTATGTCTGGCTCAAATAAAATATATTGACTTGCATATGGTGACCAAAGCTCATTTTACATTACATTTTTCCACTGTAATGTTATTAAATATGAATAAGCTATTTGGCTTTGCTTTTTCAGGCATTGTAGAGTATCACTGATTTCACTGAACGTCTGATATACTACTCCCTCAGTGCTGCACGAAATCAACTGCAGTAGCTGATATTTTGACTAAAACAGAGCTTTTGAATATATATATATATATATATATATATATATATATATATATATATATATATATATATATATATATATAAAAACAAAGATGAGGTGACTTACCGAACAAAAGCGCTGGTAGGTCGATAGACACACAAACAAACACAAACATACACACAAAATTCAAGCTTTCGCAACAAACTGTTGCCTCATCAGGAAAGAGGGAAGGAGAGGGGAAGACGAAAGGAAGTGGGTTTTAAGGGAGAGGGTAAGGAGTCATTCCAATCCCGGGAGCAGAAAGACTTACCTTAGGGGGAAAAAAGGACAGGTATACACTCGCACACACGCACATATCCATCCACACATACGGCACCTTCCAGGACCACCAGTTGCATATATCAGCCTCACATAATGCCACCTCAAAACAGCAGGGAACCTCCACCTTGCATTCAGCCTGACCCGGCTGCCTCCAAACACGTCTCTGACAACATTCTGGTTGAAAGCATATGCGACACTCGTTGGTGAAGAGAACATGATGCCAATCCTGAGCGGTCCATTCAGCATGTTATTGGACCCATCTGTACCACGCTGCATGGTGTTGTGGTTGCAAAGACGGACCTCACCATGGACAACAGGAGTGAAGTTGCGCATCACGCAGCCTATTGCACACAGTATGTGTGGATGGATATGTGCGTGTGTGCGAGTGTATACCTGTCCTTTTTTCCCCCTAAGGTAAGTCTTTCCACTTCCGGGATTGGAATGACTCCTTACCCTCTCCCTTAAAACCCACTTCCTTTCGTCTTCCCCTCTCCTTCCCTCTTTTCTGATGAGGCAACAGTTTGTTGCGAAAGCTTGAATTTTGTGTGTATGTTTGTGTGTCTATCGACCTACCAGCGCTTTTGAGAATAACACTAGTTTTCCCACAGCCTGAAGACCCAATAACCAAAGCACCTGTAATATCAGGAATTGATGATCCATTTATGTTGTTCTCCCAAGGTTCATCATTGCAGAACCAGTCGCTTACTGCAAGAACATTTGTGGTAATGCCTTTTTATCCACTATGTCATCATGATAACTCTTAATTTACATTGGAATGCAGGGGTTTTTATATACTCATACATTTAGCTGGGTATGTAAACAAACTTAAATAAGATCATAGTTCTGTGCCCATATCTGGTAATATTGAGTCATGTGATTCCACCTCATTGATGCACAACATGTATCATAGAGTTGAGCTGTGGTTTCTTCTGACGGGCTGAGAGTTTGGTGAGCTAACTCCAGTAGGTTACTCCACAATGTCTGATAGGATTGTTAGACATATAACTGCCACCTTCATCAGCACACTTAACTCATGGTGTATGGCACAGCTGGCATTCATTAAACTCTTAAAAGTCTCCTCTTGTAGATGTAATCATTCTTTGTTTTTAAATATTTTAACTGTACTAGGGAAGTTGCCTACAGAGATTGTATGTTCGCTCAGTATCACTGACAGGGAGTAAACATTTTTGTGGAACAGGACTGAAATCTGCATTGATACTTTGCATAGTCGATGGCATTCATCCGTAGATATTACTTTGATGCCACAAAATTGAGGGATTTCAAAACTACCACCAGGCAGAACTTCCTATTTGATATCATACCACATTGATATGCTTACATCCACTGGTGTTAAAACCATAGGTTTGACCAAATAGCATTATCTTCACTTCAGGTAGCTGCTGCTGCAACAAATTCACCTTGCCTGCAAGGAAAACATGCATTATTAGTTAAGCTTGTTTACCTTTCTTCCCATTATTCATCACCATCAGCATTAATACTTACACTACCTTGCAGTAGGGAGTGTTGATATATGTCTTGACATCCCTGCCCTCTGATGTTTCTCTCACAAGTTGGTGAACTATTTATTGATTGCTGTAAATATAGTTTAATGACCTCTACCACCATTATTATTATTTCTTTCTTTTCTCAGACGTTACGTCTGGTCAAAAATGGAAAGTGACACGGACCTTGATCAAGTGTGACTTCCTTTTAACTGTACGGTATATGTTATATTGCATTTAGGAACTTTCGGGTTATTGAACATGTATCAATAATTACGGATTTATGTAGTTGTATATATAAGTTTGGACGTAGCTGTATTGCATTGATGTACTGGTGGATATTGTGTGGTATGACTCCTGTAGTTGATATTGTAATTGGTATAATGTCAACTTTATCCTGATGCCACATGTCCTTGACTTCCTCAGCCAGTTGGATGTATTTTTCAATTTTTTCTCCTGTTTTCTTTTGTATATTTGTTGTATTGGGTATGGATATTTTGATTAGTTGTGTTAATTTCTTCTTTTTATTGGTGAGTATGATGTCAGGTTTGTTATGTGGTGTTGTTTTATCTGTTATAATGGTTCTGTTCCAGTATAATTTGTATTCATCATTCTTCAGTACATTTTGTGGTGCATACTTGTATGTGGAACGTGTTGTTTTATAAGTTTATGTTGTAAGGCAAGCTGTTGCTGTATTATTTTTGTTACATTGTCATGTCTTCTGGGGTATTCTGTATTTGCTAGTATTGTACATCCGCTTGTGATGTGATCTACTGTTTCTATTCGTTGTCTGCAAAGTCTGCATTTTTCTGTTGTGGTATTGGGATCTTTAATAATATGCTTGCTGTAATATCTGGTGTTTATTGTTTGGTCCTGTATTGCAATCATGAATCCTTCCATCTCACTGTATATATTGCCTTTTCTTAGCCATGTGTTGGATGCGTCTTGATCGATGTGTGGCTGTGTTAGATGATACGGGTGCTTGCAATGTAGTGTTTTCTTTTTCCAATTTACTTTCTTCGTATCTGTTGATGTTATGTGATCTAAAGGGTTGTAGAAGTGGTTATGAAATTACAGTGGTGTAGCCGATGTATTTATATGAGTGATTGCTTTGTGTATTTTGCTAGTTTTTGCTCGTTCTAGAAAGAATTTTCTTAAATTGTCTACCTGTCCATAATGTAGGTTTTTTATATCGATAAATCCCCTTCCTCCTTCCTTTCTGCTTAATGTGAATCTTTCTGTTGCTGAATGTATGTGATGTATTCTATATTTGTGGCATTGTGATCATGTAAGTGTATTGAGTGCTTCTAGGTCTGTGTTACTCCATTTCACTACTCCAAATTATTATTATTATTATCATATGTATGTATGTGCTCATATGATTAGGAAGTTTAGGCAGCATGACTGATAAGCACATCAGAGCCAGAGCTGGTATGTCAATTGCTGTGAGCAGCAGTACACATTTATTAGGGAATATTTACATAATTACATATTTACAATTTCTAGACTACCACACCAAGAACAGCAAGTTGCTTCAGTATCTTCATTGTCAGCACTCCCATCACATTGTGCTGCAGACAAAAATTAATTAATTTAATGTACAAAATGAATGCTTAGCAGCATGATATTAAATGGCAGACTTTTTTATTTTTAAATTCTTACAGTCAACATCTTCATCAGTTGTCATTGTCAAGATGCAAATGTAGTGAGAGAGTACTGTACATGGATATTTAAAATACCCACAACCTATTGCTACTGTAATAGCAGCAGAAATGTTTTCCTACTATACAGCAGGCCCAGGTTCGATTCCTGGCTAGGTTGGAGATTTTCTCCACTCGTGGACTGGATATTGCGTTGTTCTCCTCATCATTTCATCATCACTGACATGCAAGCTGCCCAATGTGGCATCATCTGAAATAAGACTTATAACTCAGTGGCTGAACTTCCCAGGATGGGACCTCCCGGACATCAATGTCACATGATCATTTCATTTCATAATGACAGTTATATGTAGAGCAATACTCACATTTTGTGTGGACTGGTATTTTAAACAATTCCAACATATGCAACACTTCATATATATTAATTATAGTAGTGTGATGTCACAACTGCAGAGGCATGGGGCATGTGGGTGCTTGTGTGCTTGGGGTGCTTCATGCAAACTGCTGGAGTGCATGGCTCAGGGGATGAGAGTGCTCATCGTTGGATGATGATGCTAATGTCACGAAATATGACATGCATGAAAACTACACTTTAGTCTCACTCCCACAAAAGCACAAATGCAGTGCTGCAATTAATGTTCCATTGGCTGCAGAGCAGGGGGTGTTTGGATTAGGGGGTGCTTTACGCAAAATTTGCAGCGGTGCAGGGAGTGGGGCGGGAGGGCCCTCTTTCCCCTCCTCTCCTTGACCTCAGCACATTTTAGGATGACATGATTCCTGGAATGGCCTTGTAGATAAGGAAGTGCTGATGCTGCTGTCTATGAAATATGACATGCACAATTGGATGAGATTTCCTGGAGTTACATCTTTTTTGGGTTCAATGTTATCTTTTACTACTATTACTGAAGTGTGTGAAAGTAAAATTATGTTTGCTTTTGTTGAAAATTCATACAATCCTGATAAAACTGTTAACTATAGGAGAGAGGGACTGTACAAAGTAAAAGTAGGATTGCATATGGTGATGGAATTGTCGAAAAAGAAAAAAAAAGGATATCATAGCACAGGCTGTTTTAGTAGAGAGAATGATGAAGGTACCAGATAAATTTAAAGTGAGAAAGTAAATCAAGATGACTGACATAAACACATTTGTCTCTTATGGAGAATTTTAAAATTTTTATTTACTGTGTGATCAACTGATTTTACTGTACTATGTTTTATTCTGTGGTTTATGTTTTTCTATGCTAACTTGATGATACATAGATTTTGGTGTGGTCTATATTGTGTTAGAATTTGAACTGAACTATATTTTGTTGGGGTTACATATTATTCAATTTTTCTGAAATACTGAACAACTGATTAGTCATGTCTCTGTTGATCCATCATGGACTGTGGACATCAGATAGCTAAGTAATTGTCAATACCAATGAAATTCTCCAGCAGCCTTGTAACTGAGATGTTATTTTATTTTATTTTGATGACAAAGAGTTTCAGCATTCCACTATGCCGTCTTTAAGCCCTTGTATAATAAAAGAGTATACAGGTAGTGTATTTTCAGGGTGTACAAAGAAAGCTTACAGAAAATGATGGGTAATCATAAAAGCGCTTAAAGCTAAAAAATGAAAGTAGTGGCGTAAAACCAAATCTCTGTGTACATGGAGCTCAATAGACTAAAACATGTGTACTTGTGTGTTAATCATAAAACTATTTAACACCACAGATTTACAAGAGAACATGTAAAAACATGGAAAAGATCAGAACTAGATAGTATACAAATAAGAGCTCCACTGAAACAGAGCTTGTCAAAAATTCTTATAGATGCGGAAACCCTTAGTATATATGAGGCCTATCTTCATTTAAAGTAAAATGTCACACAGTAAACTATGAAGTACAATAATATGCATATTTATGGCCTAGTTATTATCACAACTGGTGATATAATTAGTTGTCAAAGCATAAAAATAAATAAATATATAGAAAAATAAACTTGGTGCAAAACTCAATGGTCGATGACATATTAAGAGAAACAGAGCATGCAAAGAGCACACTAAGAATATTCACAAATACCTTGTGGGACTAGGTTATACACAAATCAAAATATATGATTTGGTATCCTTTATATCACTTAACAGGTCAGCATTACCACAGTGAAACAAACCAGCAAAGGATCTCAAATCCTACTTAACTAAGGGGAGTCCTCCATGTTCTCAGATGACCATGTCATACTATTTCCTTAGGAGTGTAAGGCAATACCCTAACAACCTATCTGTAGGTGATGAACCCATTTAAATAATAGGACGTAGCAAGTTGTGTTGTGACAGATAAATTGGGTATGGAAAAATGTAAAAGATATGTGAGTGTGCGAAGACCAACATATCATCAAAGTCGATGCCCACTAAATGAGTAACGTATTTGTGTGCCTAAGGGGCAACAATTGTGTGCAAAAAAGAGTTTATCAATGGGAACTACATTATAAAGTACTCGTGGAGTGAACAGTGCTACTCAACGCATGGTCAATAAAGGAGTAGCCCAAAGCAATGAAAGAAAGTATTAGTGCCAAGCCAAATATTTACAGAGTCTCTAGCTGATTATGTCCCACAGTGGTAGCCCACAAACTTAAAATTTTATAACTAACATCAGGTCAACATCAAACTCCATGAACATCAAAATGTGTATCTGGTAAGAACATCACAGTATTCCCCCTAATCTGTATAGAGAAGTAGCACAAAGCTGAAATGCTGATAAACTGTCCAAATACTAATCACACTCATAAGTCACTATCAAGTCTTCGAGTGAAGTGCATGTGAAACATTTTGAATTCATGAAACCCAGAGATATATGGCACTGTATGGCATTATTGTTTTTAGGTGCGTATGGGGCCTGAAAATGGCATAGTGGATTGCTGAAACTGGTTGTCATCAAAATAAAATAAAATTGCAGCTTAGTTACATGGCTGTTGGAGAATTTCATTGATATTGACAATTAGTAATGCTGTCAAACCCCAAGCAGGATATGCATTCTTTGTGAGTTATGTGCTTGGAGAATAAGAGATCAGAGCCCCAAGTTATGTGTCTCTATTTCCCATTTTTCATTCTCCTGGGCTGCATCATTTCTTAAGCTTTCCAGTCTTTATGTGTTAGTTCTCTTGTTTTATCTATGCTTCCCCTAAGCTATTATCTCTGTGCTAAGATGTAATTGTGCTGATTAAAACCAAGTAATTTGATGGACTGAGGATTGTTGCGTATTACATTCTCTTGTATAAACATATGATATTTTGCTCAGTTGTAACTGTACAGATTTTTATTAGTAACACTTATTAATTAAATATTATTTCCTTTATTATCACTGTTTTCCTTCATGCCTATGTATTAAGTCCTCACCACACCAGTCATTTTTTTTTGCACCATGAGTACTTGTTGTTGCCTCAAAAAAGTATATTTACATTGGTGAGTTCAGAGCAGTAGTGCTGTCAGACAACTATGGGACTAATATCCTTTGTGAGCTATGTGCTTGGTGATCTGTGGGCCCTGAGGCACGTAGCACTATACTTGCTTTGTTATCTTTCTGTGCAGCATAATCGCTCAATCTTTTCTGTTTTTCTGTCATGATTTTCATTTTCTGTCTCTTCTTCCTTTAGTCATACAATTTACACACATATACAGGTGTGACATAGAGTGAGTTTTCCTTAATAGCCTACTTATAGGCTGGGCTAGATTGAAACCATGATTATTTTCCGTTTACACTTTATATCTGACATGTTTGCTTAATACATGAAAAATATACTGAAGAGCCAAAGAAACTGGTACACCTGCCTAATATCATGTAGGGCCCCACAAGCATGCAGAAGTGCCACAGTACGGTGTGGCATGGACTCTACTAAAATCTGAAGTAGTGCTGCAGGTGACTGACACCATGAATCCTGCAAGACAGTCCATAAATCAATAGGAGTACAAGGGGGTGGAGATCTCTTCGGAAACAACAAGGTATCACAGATATGCTCAAAATGTTGGGTCTGGGAAGTTTGGTGGCCAGAAAAAGTGTTTACACTCGTAAGAGTGTTTCTGGAGCAACTCTGTAGCAATTCTGGATGTGGGGGTTGTCGCATTGTCCTACTTGAATTGCCCAAGTCTGTCAGAATGCACAGTGGCCATGAATGGATTAAGGTGATCAGACAGGATGCTTACTTATGTGTGAACTGTCAGATTCATATCTAGATGTACCAGGAGTCCCACATCACTCCAACTGTACACACTCTACACCATTACAGAGCCTCCACCAGCTTGAACAGTCCCCTGCTGACCTTCAGGGTCCATGGAGTCATACATGTACACATACACATCCTTCGCTCAATACAATTGGAGATTAGACTTGTCTAACCAGGCAACATGTTTTCACTCATCAACAGTCCATCGTCAGTGTTGACAGGCGCAAGTAAAGTATAAATCTTTGTGTCGAGCAGTCATCAAGGATACGTGATTGGGCCTTTGGATCCAAAAGCCCATATCAATGTTGTTTTGCTGAATGGATCACACACCGACACTTGTTGATGACCCAGCATTGGAATCTGCAGCAATTTGCGGAAGGGTTGCACTTCTGTCACATTGAATGAGTCTTCTCAGTCGTTGGTCCCATTCTTGCAGGATCTTTTTCTGGCTGCAGCGATGTCAAAGATTTTATGTTTTACCAGATTCCTGATATTCACTGTACACTCATGAAATGGTTGTATGGGAAAATGCCCATTTCAATGCTGCCTCGGAGGCTACGTGTTCCTTGTTTGTGTGCTGAGTGTAACACCATGTTTAAACTCACATAAATCGTGATAATCTGCCATTGTAGCAGCAGTAATTGATCTAGTACCTGCGCGAGACACTTGTTTTTTTATATAGGCATTGCCAACCGCAGTCCCGAATTTTGCCTTTTTATATCATCTCTGTATTTGAAAACACATGTGTATACCAATTTCTTTGGGACTTCAGTGTATTTACATTCCAGAATGTGAACTCTGTTTATTAGATGATGAAGATGATCAGGCAATGAAGATAATAATTATGACAGTGATGGTTACAATGCAAATGGTTTTAATGATGATGGGGATAGATAGTTTCTTTGGTATGATGCTGGAAGCTACTGATATTCACTATATGTAATTAGGTTTGCAATTGTAAATGTGAAACTATCTAAGCTCTCAAAATTACTTAATTTGATCTTTAAAGAGATGTCTCTGAAAGTACCCACTTCAGTAGTAATGTTTCACAAGAATAACTGAATGACAGCACATAACAGAGTTTCTCCAGTCCTGTAAGGACCCTTACCTTACACCTGTCAAGAGTCTTAGGATGCCAGAGATCTTAAATTGCTCCCCAAGGTACAAAAATATTAACATAAGAGTACTGTTTTGGGAAAAAAAAACAGAATGAGAGTGAATCAGGCTGAGACATCATAAAACAAGTAGTAGTAATAGTAATAGCAGCAGCAATAGTTTTATTCTCCCATAGAGAACTCTCACAAGGATATTTGACATGGCATGGTATTGTAATTTGAGAGCAGTAAAAATAACATAATTCATATTTACAAGAATTTAAATTCTAATTTTATGAAGACAGGACAGCCTATGGTCTTAAAAGTAGGAACTATCCCTTTATTTGCCTGAAGTATTTTAAAGAAATCATTGAAAATGTAAATTACAAAGGAAGAATGAAGATTGGAGCCTTCCAATCCCAAAGACAAGGTCAATCTACTTAAAACATTACTCTCTTGTTCAATTTTCTCCCTCTGTAAAATACTATTTTGAAAAGAAATTTCCTAATAATGTAAAAGGCTACTCGCATACTAATCATTCATTTCTCACTTCCTAGTAACTGCACACACTTCACACAAATTAGTTTATAATGTAACACTACACAAACTCTCAGCTGATATCAGGGACATACTGATGTCATTTAGTTTCCATTTTGCATACTGAAACTTTGCAAGCCTGAAAAACTGAAGCAGCATCAACTTTCTAGTAAAGTATTTTGATTTATCTGAAACTAATTAATTTGCAAGATAGTTAACCATAAAGTTTCTGATCAGTTACATTGTAGGTTTTGAATCTGAGCCTATTAGACTCTGAACTTTGCCATTATACTGAAGGATATATCACGGTGGTAAGGTAAAGACCACAGTTCTCTCTTCTAATCATCAATACTTTTATTAAATGACAAATGTACAGGTCGAAGACTAGGCGGGAACTGAGGTCCTGGAAGTATACAAAAACAAAGATCAACTCGAAGAGATAATACACATATGACGTTTTTGCCTATCGATCAGTGAATCGACGCCACATAGACCCCCCCCCCCCCCCCCCACAGTATGGAGTACATACCCGAAGGTGGGAAAGGGGGGGAGGGGGGGTTGGCGAGAGTTTAAGTGCGTTACAGTGAGTTCCTCCACGTCTAACGGCATGGGCCGTGTGGGAGGAGAGCGTGGAGCAAATCCTGGAATGCTGATGCTGAAGTCTTGAAGCAATATCGGTGGTCGTAGTCGTCGGCTGGTGCAGGAGTGCTGGTGTGGAAGGGTGTCATCGGCAGGGAACCTAATGATCACCTTTGCACTTTGTAATGGTCGCCTAGTCGTAGATATTGCTAATTGCTATAATTGCACTATTTCACTCCCATTTATGGAGCTTGTTAGCACTTGATGTTAGGTTGGCGCCATTAAAATGCATTGTGGTAATCGCTGCTGCTTGCTGGATCGCTACTGTGTCTCGATGCTGATGCTGGCTCTAAATCTGGTTGTCTAGGGTTAAAAACATGAGGTCCTGTGTTTTTTATGTGCTTTTGATGATAAAGAACGAGCGAAAGCAACAAATACGTAAACTTCAAATATTTATTACTCTGGCGGCCATCTTAATTCCACTGTCCACCAAAGACCATGACACAACACAAAGTAGTACTTCCTTTACATGTTCTTTGCATTGTTTATCCACCTCAAACAATAAAAACACAAACACACTTTACCAAAGTGACATTCCGATTGTGCCCGCACTTTTGTAATGGTCGCCTAGTCGTAGATATTGCTAATTGCTATAATCGCACTATTTCACTCCCATTTACGGAGCTTGTTAGCACTTGATGTTAGGTTGGCGCTATTAAAATGCATTTTGGTAATCGCCGCTGCTTGCTGGATTGCTGCTGTGTCTCGATGCTGATGCTGGCTCTAAATCTAGTTGTCTAGGGTTAAAAACATGAGGTCCCGTCTTTTTTATGTGCTTTTGATGATAAAGAACGAGCGAAACCAACAAGTATGTAAACTTCAAATATTTATTACTCTGGTGGCCATCTTAATTCCACTGTCCACCAAAGACCATGACAACACAAAGTAGTACTTCCATTACATGTTCTTTGCATTGTTTATCCACCTCAAACAATAAAAACACAAACACACTTTACCAAAGTGACATTCCGACTGTGCCCCCACTTTTGTAATGGTCGCCTAGTCGTAGATATTGCTAATTGCTATAATCACACTATTTCACTCCCATTTACGGAGCTTGTTAGCACTTGATGTTAGGTTGGCACCATTAAAATGCATTTTGGTAATCACTGCTGCTTGCTGGATCGCTGACATGTCTCGATGCTGAAGCTGGCTCTAAATCTGGTTGTCTATGGTTAAAAACATGAGGTCCCATGTTTTTTATGTGCTTTTGATGATAAAGAACAAGCGAAACCAACAAATATGTAAACTTCAAATATTTATTACTCTGGTGGCCATCTTAATTCCACTGTCCACCAAAGACCATGACACAACACAAAGTAGTACTTCTTTTACATGTTCTTTGCATTGTTTATCCACCTCAAACAGTAACACACAAACACACTTTACCAAAGTGACATTCCGACTCCGCCCCTGACCCTTCTTGCTGTTTGTATTTATAACATTGTCAAAGAACTACTAAAAAGAGATATAGTTTATAAGTCACATGTACATCTGTTACCATAATTTGTGCAGAAAAGTTAGTAATTTGCATCAAGTGACATAATTTAACATGTTATTAAAATGACAGACAGATTTGTTGACTTGACAGAATAATTCTTTGTTACAAAAAGGCCGTTTTTTAGAAGTTTTTCAATTGCATTCTCTAATTTGCATAAATAAGTAAATAACATGAATTATTAAGAATTACATTGGTTTTTGTCTAAAATAGGATTGATTACGTGAATACTGAGTGAAAACGCTCCTAGTGAACAAATAGGTTTCACTGGGTGATTTTTATTTAAGGAGATCCAAAATACCTAAAAGTGCTTCATATTAATTATTTAAGATGAACTTAGTGTTTTTACAAGATGACATTTGCTGTATCAGTGATCAAGTGATATTAACTTTTGTGTGGGTCAGTTATTGAGTATAATTTAATGGGTTGACTGTTTATGGAGACATGTTATGCAATCATTGTCAACATACACAATAACTTTTCTATAAATACTCATTAAACTGGTTGAATTTGGAGGGTATTGCATACCTAGGTAAAGTAAAGCCTTTAATATGTTCTGTTACAACTTGGCCTAACGTAAGCCCATAGGTTGCCACACGTAGCACTTCGAGAGATTTTGAAACGCTTCACTACACATTGTGACACACCACCTAACGAGTCACACAAATCGTCACACGCAAGCAGCAATAATGCGGCATCACCACTAACGACGACAGATAAGTCACAGATGTAATTAGGATGAATGTGGGTAGAGAGCTCATAAGTGGCGCCTGCTAATGGAAAGGTATGCTGAGCCAGTGGGGTGGGGAAACCATAGCATGGTGAGGGCGGTGTGCTGCGAGTAGAGGGGTGAGTGTCAGACGGTGAGGTCTGAGTGGGTGTAGCAGGAACCTGCGGGCTGCACTGGTTAGAAGAGTGGCGCGGTGTGCTGTCGCATGAAGATGGAACTGTTATATTAGAGCCCTGGGAGCTGGGGCCTATGCTATGGGAGCCGGGAGTCAGAAAACCCGGGAATGAGTGTGGGCCAGTGTAGGTATGAGTTTACTCGAATCATGAGCAGACGAAGAAGGCCGAGGGTGGCCAGAGAGCATAGTCTCTTCCATGGTGGGTGAGGTGGGGGAAAACTCAATGCAAGCAGGTTTAACCCTGTTGAGGGAGACAGTAGTTACTGAGCCCTTAATTACAATGGCCATTGTGTTACTGGTTCGTTTGACAACTCTGTACAGGCCTGTGTAAGGGGGCTGTAACAGGGATTTTACAGTGTCATTGCGAAGGAACACAAATTCGCAAGTGTCGAGCACCTTGGGAACATATGTGTGCGGTAGAGTGTGGCTGGAAGGGGTCAGGAGTGAAGCTTGTTACAGTGTAACCTCACCCGTTCTACAAAGGATGGCAGTTTGGACAGTTTGGCGACTGGAGTAGGAGCAATAAGTTCGCCTGGCAGTGTAAGGGATTGGCCATAGATGAAGCCAGCCACTGAGCCTTTTAGGTTTTTCTTGTAAGTGGTCCGCAAACTGAGTAAGATGAATGGCAGGGCTTCCATCCAATGGAGGCCATGGCAATGTAGGGCCGTCTTAAGCGTCCTATGCCAACGTTCCATGAGGCCATTGCTTTGGGGGTGGTATGCTGTTGAATGAATTTTCTTGATGCTGCACAGCCTACATAGTTCAGAAAACAAGGCAGACTCAAATTGCCAGCCTTGGTCGGTCATCAAGTAAACAGGGCAGCCAAAGTGTGAAATCCAAGTGTCTATGAAGGATCGTGCTACTGATTCAGATGTAATATTCGGTAGCAAGGAAGTTTAGTATTGAAGGCCATTATAATAAATTTCACAAGGACGAGTACAATTTATTGTCAGATTCTGAGCGGATGGGGAAATTGACTAAGCTTAAGAAGAGCGACCTGACGATATTAGATGCATCTGTCCTAGTTGCCGTTGTCACGAGAGATCTGCGACTTTCTTTCATCATGTCTCTCATCTAATTGATTTAACATTTTATGGAGCACTGTTTTCAGTTTTTCAGGACGACAACAATAATAGCCCAGCGGCACATGCAAGCTATAAAATTGCGCTTAATATAGTGAGAGCTGGAAAACCATTTGCTGAATTAATAAGCCTCGGTTAAGAGCAAACATAAGTGATGAAAATTTACGTAACTGTTTGCGTTTGTCTGTATGTAGAAATTTTGTTCCAGATATTAAACATATTGTAAACTCCACCTGTGATAATTAAATAAAACGTATCGTAGTTAATAGGTACTCTTTCAAACCATGATTTATTTCAAGCACTCCTGCTAACCTTATTCTATCATTCAATAATGCAAGCTAGAAAAACAAAACGCATTACAGAGGAAGGAGTGGACAGAAGTTATGGTTGGGAGGGGAGGTAAGCAGGTGCCCCTGTGTGCACGCAGAACACCTGTTAACTGCACGTGTGCAAGTGCACCGCACACGTGCAGGATTCCTGCCCGCCCCTGGTCTAGGTGGAGGGTCAGTCGGGGAGTTCTTTACACCAGCAACCAAAGGTTTATGGTCGGTTAAAATGTAGAAGTCCCTACCCTCAACCTCGGCGCGAAAGCGTTTCACAGCCTCGTGAACTGCCAAGAGCTCCCTATCAAAGGCTAAGTACTATTTTTGAGCGCCGTTGAGCTTCTGAGAAAAGAACTGCAAAGGAGAGGTAGTATCTCCAACGGTTTGGCTGAGGGAACACCTACTGCGGTATCACTGGCATCTGTGGTAATAAAAAAATGTGGCGTACAGATGCGGGTGGGCAACAGTCACTACGTTTGCTAGTAAGTGCCTCAGTTTGTCAAAAGCTTGTTCCATGGTAGGGTTCCAGAGGACCGGGCAGATACCGGTCGTATATTTGCCAGCAAAGGGCGTCTTTTAGAGGAGCCTGAACCTCGGCTGCGGCAGGCAAGTGCTTCCTATAATAGTTAACTGTTCCGATGAACCTGTGCAGCTCCTTAAACGAGTGAGGGCGTGGCAAATCCAAAACAGGTTTGATTTTATCCTCGGGAGGAGTGAGGCCCTTAGCTGACACAATATAGCCTAAGAACCTTACCGAAGTCTGATGCAACTGAAGCTTCTTATTATTCAGTTCAACACTGGCAGCAGTAAGAGTGTCTTTAGCAATCCGCAAATGTTCCTTGTTCTTTTGCAAAGTAGGACTGAAAATGAGAATGTCGTCCAAGTAAACGAAACAAAAATCCAGATGAAACAACACCTTGTTTATGAATCTCTGCCAAGTCTGTGCAGCGTTGCGGAGGCCAAAGGGCATGAACCGGTACTGGAAAAGGCCAAAAGGAGTTGTAACAGCTGTCTTTTCAATATCCTCTGGTGCCTTTGGAATTTGATGATAGGCCCTCCTACAGTCCACTACCGAGAAATATTTGGCGCCTGCAAGAGCATGGTTAAAATCCGTGACGGTAGGAACCGGGTACTTGTCTACGATGGTACGAGAGTTCAACTTAGTATAGTTGCCAACCATATGCCGGGTGCCGTCGCTTTTTGTGACGAAGTGGATAGGCGAGGCCCAGCATCCAGCAGATGATTCGATGACACCGGCTGTTAAAAGATCGTCTATTTGTTCGCAAGCCACTTTCAAGAGTTCTGGCTTGAGACGGCATGGTCAGAAAGAGATAGGCGGTCCGTCCTGCAAGCGAAGTTTGAGGGCGGTGCCATCTGTAACCACGGAAATGCACGACACGGTACACGAGGCGACTGTCTGTGATATAGTGTGCGCGGCGGCCGCTAGGCTGGGTTGTGGCGCGGACGGCGAAAGTTTGCATAAGTGCCAACTGTTGGGTGGCTGGGAGTGACAAACAAGTGAGCTACGTGAAACAAGGTTGGTACACTGTTTATTAGTAACCAAAGGCGCCGCTGTCGAGCTGGGTGGCAGTAGCAGGCGCGAATGAACAGCTGATGGCAGTAAACCAAAAACATTAACCTGCGCCTGGTAAGTTAGCTGCCCAAGCGAGGAGGGGGATGAATATGCGCTCCAATTAACACAGTTAGAGCTGGCGGGAGTGCGGAAACTGTACACTTTATGTGGCACACGGTCACAAATGCACTCGGGCGTGAGAACACTGTAGTGGCACCGACTAACCTTGTGCGTTGCCGAGGTGTCGTCTGCTGCAAGCTGCTGCCGTGCTGAAGGTAACTCATTACTTAAGTCGTTGAGGCGATGGCGCAGCTCAAGTTGTTCCAAGCGCAGTTGTGTAGACTCGACACGCTCCGTGAGCCACTTATTGGTCCATGACAAGAGCTCGGAGGAGGTGTTATTACACTTCCTATCCAGGTGGACCTGTGTAGCAGTACTATTGACACTCGATGAAGCACACAGGATGTGTTCCTGCGTAGGTCCGGCCACAGTTGTGGTGTCGTAGAAAGTCGATGCACAAAATTGGATCGTTGATGTCAGCTACCAGGAAGGACCACTTCAGGTTGCACTAAGGCGAGAGGGACATTGCATATGAAGTAGAACGTAAGCACGACAAACTAGATGAGTTTACAGCACGTAGGACAGTTTTGTGTGGTCGAGTCTTTTCGGTAGCAAGACGAGATGGAAGTAGGGAAACATCTGCACCCGTGTCAATGAGAAAGTTTGTGCCAGAGTTCAAGTCACGGACATAGACTCGTCCATTTGAAGCATTAGTGTTGGACGCTGAACGGAGTGTGGGACGGCGAGTGTTCTTTACATCGCAGGAGGTGGCGGCACTGATTACCTGCGGTTGAAGTTTGGGTAGGAGCACAGCAGTTTACAATTGCGTGCTTGTTCCCCGAATTGGGCATGGAAGAAACAGTATTTATGGGCGGACGTCTCCTCCTGCGAGTGGTCACATGGCGGCGGCCCAGAATCTTCCACAGAGTCAGATGTGCTGCTGTTGTGCGGACATGAAGGTGCTGGTAGTGCTTAGGTTTGACAGACTTAGGTTTAGTGGGGCGTCCATGTTGGGGCCCTGGTTGTGGTTGGAAACTGGCGTAACTGCCAGACTGCTGGGCACGGCGTTCACAGAGTAGAGTGGAGTAAGCTCGGTCGGTGGCGCGCAAGCATTAACTATTTGGTCTATCTTCGTAGGCATAGATGGCCGTTTGGACAGACAGAGGCAGCTTTTCCGTCCAAATCTTGGTGAGCATGGCATCTGGCACGTCGCATTCACCGACGAGAAGTTGAAGGTATCACCACAGCTGGGACGGAGATCTGTCACTGAGGCGTTCTTCATAGATGAGCTGTCAAACATTTTCTCTTCTTGTCTTGGAGACACATTCCAGTATTGCTTATTTAGCTGTACCGTACTTCTCATTCGGAGGAGGTGACTTAACCAGGTCATAAATTAAGTCACTTCGGTCATGGAGGTGGTTCATGAGGCATGTGAAACGGGCATTGTCATCAAGTGCACAGACACTGAAAGTTTGCTCGACCAGGCTGAACCCGAATTCCGGGTGGGCAGGTTTGAATGCCAGAAGTTTCGGTAGATTCGATGAACTGGTGGTCGAAGAATGCGGGCAGACACTCACGGACGCAGGAGTAGACAAGTCAAAGTTAACTCTGCGTTATGAGGGCGGTGGAGAGGAAGCAGATGTGCTGGCTGTGTTCATAGTACCTGGAGGGGAAGCAAAATCCTTTAGCAGGAAGCCCGGCATGGAGCAAAGCAGGAGTGGATGTTGCGGCGGAAGGTCAAAGTGGTCATGGCGGTTGCTCGACAGGTTATTATGCAATTGGTCCTCCAAATCTGCAGCGAAATTGTCCATCACAGAGTCACTAATGAGCCCGGTGGAACCTGAGGCACTCAAATTACTGCACTGATGAACACTCGGAGTAACAGGCTGGTGAATGTAATTCACATAGTGTGCAACCGGTGCGGAGTGATACACACGTGGAGCTTCGACATTCAAAAAGGCGTCCTGTTGTGGCACATTATGAAAACTATGCTCCCACTATTTACAGTACTTGCATTAAAGTTCAGTATCAGTGTATAGTGGTTTCTTGTACTGCTGTGCAGCGAAAACTGAAGCACATCAGGGCTAACAAAGCCGGAGTTGGAGATTGCTGGCGTCATGTTCAAAACCACTGCACCTGATGAGGTCCCTGGGTTCTCGAGGCTATAGGACTGTGGAAATTCATGTTGGGCACTGACTACAGCTGGCGTGCTTGAATTTAGTTGCTGTTGCTGGTAAAAACCGGGCGGCAGTGGCGTGTTGTAGAAGGCCATTGTGTAGTGGACAAAGGTCCATGCAGAATGTGGAAGCCGGTGCAGTAGTCACTTTGTACTCGGTTCGACAGATTATTCGAACTTCTGGGTCACCACTGAAGGAGATATCACAGTGGCAAGATAATGACCACAGTTCTCTCTTCTAATCATCAATACTTTTATTACACAACAAACATACAGGTCGAAGACTAGGTGGGAACTGAGGTCCCGGAAGTATACAAAAACAAAGATCAACTCGAAGACCTAATACACATATGATGTTTTGGCCTATCGATCCGTGAATCGACGCCACAATACTATTGTTGACCTGCTTTTTTTATGTGAGATGACAGATGGAGCCTACTTCACTAACTGATTAAATCATTTATTAAGATTTTCTATATGGTGCTTGTACTCATAAATGGGATATTCCAAATGTGGATACATAAACTGGTTTCATAAGCTTTTCTAATTTGTTAACTGACAACATATTTCATAAACTGAATTATTCAATGCTTATACTCCATCCTAAGTAGTCTGAGATTGCAACAAGTTCTTACGCCATTCTCTAAGTAGTTAGACATCAGCAAAAATTTTCAGTCTGGTCTTGGATACTGTAATGACAACTACAATGTGAAAGACCCAATCAAGCTAAAAAAAGAGTAACACCTATATCTAAACCTCCACGACCAGCAAGCAATTGTGTAATATCTATGTGAAAGTCCATATTCCAAATGCTCACATGTAACACCTACATAAAAGTCCCACATAAGCTAGCATACATGTAACACCTATATATCAAAGTCCTAAACATCATGTCATCTAGTATACTGTATCTTTGTGAAGCTCTCTGGTCAACGTTCAGTTTGAGTCTAATAATTGGTCAGTTATCATCTGTTTGTACTGTGTTCATTTCTCTGTGTCAACTAAATATGTTTCTGTGCTTTATTATCTGTTGTTGTTTGACTTATCTTGTCCACTAATTGTTTAATTTGAAGCCAATATCGAGGTTAACATGTGAGATTTTATACAGCAAAATGCTCTGTGTTTGCCACTGTCATACTGAGTTGTTGGAGTGTTTGCATGTCTATCTAAAAAATTACTTAATGTGAAATTGGATCCAAGCATAGAAATAAATGTGGAAAAAGCCACATTACTTGAAGATTTGTGAAGTGTACATCATTAGCACAACTCCTGGAAATCTAGTTACAGATGTTCTACAAGACTTTAATCACTGGGACTCAGCAGGCTTAATGGACAATGGATGTAGGCAATGTAAGAGGCTGGTAGTCTTCCATGTCTTCCGCATTGTATTCTATAATGGGGGCACAACTCTTGCCTGGAAATTCTCATTATGTGAATGACTCATGTTTTATGTTTGTTAAGGAAGCTTGTATACACTGTATGCATTCTTTCAGGACACACATTGGTACTTCATCTAATCCTGCAGACTTTTTTTAGGTTTTGTACATTTATACTGACTTCATGGTCTGCTGTTCATAGTAACATCATTGTACTGATTGCATAGTTATTTAAAAGTGTTACGTCTCTTTTGGAGAATTTTTGTTCTGATTTCTCTTAAATACTTGAAAAATGATCATTCATGTAGTTTTCTGGATGATGTGTCTCATTTGTTACTTTACCCTCCTTCTTAATTGGTATGTTATTACATTTTTGTTTATATATCTCTGTTTCCTGTTTAATGGCATCCCAGGCTGCTTTTCTTTTACTCCTTGTGTTATATATCATTACGCATTAAATGATCTGTTTTGCACCAATAAGTACCTTCATATAAAAATGTTTATGCTTGTGACTGGCATTTAAGAATTCTGGCTCATTATAATTCAATTTTATAGAACTGTGGTACTTGATGGTTTTAGAGGACTTCCTTATAACCACTGTTATCAGTTTCTTCATTCTGTTTCTCACAACCTTGTATCCAAATTTGTTGATCCATGTATTAATCTTCTTTCAAATTTCTTCAATGTATATCCTGCTCCACTTCATTATGCCATTCTGTACATGGTCTTCCTCTGTTTCCCTTGCTTGGAGATTGCCAACATAAAACTATTTTCAGCCATTGTTCATCCCCTGAGCCCATTACTTGTGTGTGCCATTCTAAACACAGCATATTAATCAAAACTCCACAAGAACTAGAAAATTTTCTAAATGATTATTTTCAGGTTTGCAAAGAGGTTGCAACAAAATTTCACTGACGCATGTAGCACCCAAAATGAATTATACCATATATCTAGCATAACGATTATGTTGGTTTTCTGGTAACAGAGGACACAGTCAGGAAGACAATAAAAAAATTAAAAAATAAGGAGAAAGCATTCATGGATAGCATAGAAACATCATTGATATAGAAAATGTTACAAACTACAGCCTAGTTTCTCTACTCCCACCATTCTAAAAAATAACAGAATCAGTCATGAAAGATGGACTAGTGAATTACCTGAATAAATACAACTTTCTTGATGAAGCACAGTTTGACTTTCCAGATCGTGGAAGTACAATACCAAGTGTAACAGAGTTTACAGTATTAGTACTTCAGGCTCTTGACAAGGATACAAAAGTGGCACTTGAGACTCTTGACCAGACTGGGTGTGTTACAGCTACCTTTCTAGTCCTGTGCAAAGTGTTCAACACTATTGACCATAAGATATTACTGAACAAACTTAAATCGCTGATGAGGGGTTCCATTCATATTTGGAAAACAGAATACAGAAGATAGAGATAGCCCACACTTGAGGTGTTGCCAAATTTTTAATGAAACAATTATCAGGTTCCAAACATATTAACAGAGGTGCAGGCCAGCAACATTACAACCACTGTTAAACATCAGAGCTTCTAGTTGGTAAGGCAATGTGTAGCACTTGATATTAAGTAATGAATTGACAACAAATATAAAGAACACAAATAGCATGTATTTCAGCTTAAAGAAGGAGAATAGCCCTTTCCCTTTATGCATAAATGATAAAGATATAGCCTGTATAGCATCTACAGAAAGTTCTTAGGGATGAATATTGGATGTCAGTTTACATGGAATGGACAACAAAGATACTAGCAAAGTGAATGTCACTGCTTTGTTATGTCCTTTTGGTCCTGTCATCATGTGTAATAGCCTGTGGCCTCTGATGACATACTACTAATATGTATGTTTTGGGGATTTAAAAAGTGGAAACAGCTTTCAAATTACAGAAAACGGTTGTAAAGATGATTCCTAAGAGTACTAGTTGAACTCACTGTAAAGCTCAGCCACATGCTTATTTTAAAAGATCACTGCAACAATAGGAAGCTCAAAGTCTGCAGCTGCTCACTAACAGCAAATGGGGAACTCAACCAAATGTTCAACAAGCATCGGCTCTAGCTCTATGTTCCTCTGTAAATAACTGTGTGTGCAGAGGTCTGCCAAACTGGTGCATATCCTATATGCACCAGTTTGGCAGACCTCTGCACACACTAGGCTTGTTGACACCACTCTTAACAAAACAGTCTACCTTATAACTGTTTGCCTGTGACCAACTCCAGTTGACAAAATCTAACATCTTATAGGCATAGAACCCACAGATAATAGACAAAGAACAGCAGCAGAGGGGGGAAAAAAATGATTCCAGGCACCCATATTTGAAAGCAAAGCATCATGTCCTAAACTGATGTCGAGAAAGGGCCTTCTTTGAACAACTGAAGCCATTAAATAATCGCCTCCCACTCACCAAATAGTACTATGGAGAAACAAGGCAACTAGAAGTAATACTCGAACCCTAAAGGAAGAGCCTGCTCATTGCTTCCAACTACCCTACCAGATATGGAAGACTTCGAACAGACTGTGAACTGGAGTGACATGGTGTAAACAAAGCTTGAAGTGGTGGGGCTACATTACTGGAGATGCAATTTGCAAGTGTGGAGAACTTCAAGATGTTTAACACTTCTGGGTCTGCCTGAAGCCTGAATGCTGGAGGACCTGGTTTCAGGAAATATTTCATCAATCAAGACTGCCAAATTTTGGGCCTCAAAATCAATTTGACATGTAGAAAGTCTTATGTATATATAGTAGATATGTCTTTAATTTGTAAATAACTGTACTGTACTGTCCTGGAGATTAAATAATAATAATAAGAAGAAGAAGAAGAAGAAGTTAAAAAAAATTGAGCAGCCTTACTGTTAAGCACATTAGGAGAGACATTAGTAAGTGCATCATAAATAGTTCTATAAATTATCACAGGACAAGAACCGGTATGAAACTTAAACATTTGCCAAAGAAAAACAAACAAAAACCCATAAACAGCGTTTTCTATTAGAGATTAAAACTGTATAATGACTGTCCCAAGAAAATGAAAGAGTACCTAAAATATGTATATGCTTCTTAAATATTGCATACTACACAATTTAAGACATGCTTAAAAAATCAGAGTAGGACTTAATAATAAAAAGAGGGATTACTGTTTGTGCATAATAGTAATATCCCACCATTGTTCTGAATTCAACATCTCCCTCATAATTAGGGGATGCTGATAAAGATTTTTATACTGGTACAAGGGAAGACATAGAAGTATAATAGAATCATGGCAGCATGGTTGTGGTTCTAATTTCAGCTGCTAGTGTAGAGAGTTGTGTGTAGTGCACATGCTGTGTCAAGTATAAATGACTGAAGTAGTATACTAATGATAGAAAATCCTAGATAGAACAATACATAAAATAAAGCAAAGGCAACTACTCATTTTTAACAGACTGCTGTATGGTGCACATACTCAAGTAACACAACACGGGATTAACCTATCGCAGAAAGTACCGGTACACACATTCAAACACACAACCTCACAGACACCCAAACCCAAATGCACACTGGTGTGGCCTACCCATTTCTGACTTATTAACAGCTTTTCATTTCCTGTCATGTCTGAGATATTTTCTGATAATATTCATGCCAGCCCCCACCCCCCCTCACCCAGAACACCTCAAATAACACAGACTTTGATGCAGTGGTATATCCTGTATAAATGAATGATACAGATAGCCTTCCTGTGACTGCAATCATGTCACAGGAGTGTCTATGGGGACTCCAGACTATCATATGCTTCCTGATTGTAAGCAGCAGCCTTTTTCGCAGCTTTAGGGGTAACAGTTTGGATAACTGACTCATCAGATTTTATATCACTAATGAACACAGCTTTGCTATCTTGCTCAAAGAGAAACTACAGTTTTTATAATTCTAGAGGATATCCAGCTGTACTTTGTGGTTTAATGATGATGAAATCCTCCTAAGTAAAATGTTCTTAGAGGTAACATAATCCTGCATTCAGACCTCTAGGCAGGTATTATTCATGAGAATATTGTTATCAGAAAAGCAAATCTGGTTTTTTGGAGATAACAGTGCGTGACGTTGAGTCCATTGGTGTTCTTCAATTATTTACTTTTTTTTAAAGAGCAAAGCTGTTCCCCTTTCCAAGATGCAATTTTTTTGAGAAAAACAATTACTTTATTTCATTAATTTAATTGAAGTAATTTTTTATTTAATACAGAAGCAATCATATTTTTATGGAGAACCAAGTATTTATGCTTACTGCAATTTCTTAACCTGATATGAAGTTGAGAAATGAATTAATTTTTGTGAAGAAGGAAAAAAGAATTGTTTAATTGTGTCTGAAGCCAAACCAAGTGGGGGAAAGGAACTGATAATATGGTCACTATCTGAAACAAAGGTTGAATTATCTGCTGGTTCCAATCTGGCTGGAGGCGTAGTATACCACATCCATGTTTTTCAAAACTCAAAACTGATAATAAATTTAAAAAAGTGGTAGACCGCCAGTTTAAAGATCTGAAGGGTTTGATCCCTGGTCAGTACTAGGATTTCTGTCTGTCACTTAACACTTCTTTCATCTCTGGCAATGTTTGTTAATGGGTAGTACTATTGGCCAGAACCCACATCAGGCTGTATGTCCCCTACAACTGGCTAGGTAAGTCAATTCTAAGGTCAGAGGAGTGAAACAGCATACCACCTGCAATAGCACTGTGCCTAACGTTTAAACCAGTCTTTAGGTTTATAAATGTTTTTCCTTTTTTATGGGTAGGAGCATGGAATTTCGGATTCATTAAGTATTCTGGTAAACTGGAGAATTTGAAAACGGAAATAGGTAGGTTGAAGTGACATACAGGGTGTTAAGGGTATAAGGGCAGATATTTCTCTTGACAAATGACAATGTAGTCAACAGCATTATGTCAATTTGCTGACTACTAATTACAGATCTTATGAGTAGTAGGTTTTCTGGTTGGATAGCATCTTTAAGTACATAAGGCACATAATGTTTTTTTTATCCTGGGTGGCAGGTCAGGTATCGAAATATGGACGCATAGATGTAAAACATATGCTCTGTACCAACAGGCACACTCCACTTTGCGGCACAGATGACTGTGCAGACAACATTAGGCCATAAATTATGTGATGTGTTTGCTGGAAGACTATTGGACACAGAGAAAAAGCAACTAACACACTGAAAGGTACCTATGACCAAAATATATGTGTCTATACACTCAATAAAGAAGAATTAGCTTTCTAGTCAAGAGAGTGAAGGGTTACCAATACATATACATAATAAAATACTGTATGTGTGGTGCATGGACAGGTCTAATAACGAACAAAAAACAAGGAATGTGTGTGAACAGCACAGAGAACAGGAAATCGTAGCAAAATAGATACAAAGCAGTGGCACACTGCAAAATACCTATTAGAGACTAAGAAAATTTATGATGATGAAACAAATTATTCAGCGTATTGGGAGCTGAAATTTAGTTGTGAAATGGAAGAGAAGGAAAGAATAAAAGGAGAACATGGTCTCGGCAAAAGGAAAAAAAAGGAAGCTGCCAAGCAGAATTTCACACAGAGTGCTGTTTAACCACTGAAAATCCATGATTTCAAAATCACTGTCAAAAATTTATTTATTTTATCTCAGTCCAGTGACATCTTGAGTAGATACAGAACCAGTAAATAGATAATATAGGATTAAACATTGTATATGTCTAGTAACATTCACATAAATTATCACATGTGATTACTATAGACAAACAGAGTTTGATTTTAAACATGTTTGACAGCAATAATGTATTAAAATTATGAGACTGATTTGCTGGCCATGACTTAGTTTCAGGAGGTATGCCAATAGGCATATGTAAAAGTACATGAACATACCCTAGCTTTCAGATCTAATAGTTCTGTCTTCAGGGAGGAGAGAGGGACCAGCTGTGGATGGTAAAAAAGGAAGTATAGGTCATTCACACCTCAGAATGAGAAGGACCAATAAAAAAAAGTGTGTGTGAATTTGGCATAATTTGGATGAAATCTGTAATAGCACATAAATAAGAGTGAGATCTAGTTTAGTATTCGGCAGTGATTTGGATTAATTGCCGAGCCTGAGTATCAATATGGAGGAACTATCAGAGATACTCTGACTTCATATCATGGGTGCAGCTCCAGTGGTGAGGCAAGTCCAAAATTTGGTGTGGAAGTCCATCGTTCTCATGGACATGGAACTATAGCTGATGATATAAATAAAGAAAATGAACCTCCACAGCTGTATCATCAAAGAAATTTATTTCAGATAACTAGTTTCAGCACAATGCTTGTGTCATTTTCAGGTCCTGTTTATCAAATAACAAGTCATATAGCTGCTGTGCCTAAGTCAGATAGGTGAATTAATGTAAAAATAACATACGACAAAAGCATTAAAACCATGAATGGAATGACAATTATATTGTCAAACACGTAATTTCATTTATTTATTTTTTATAACTATAAGTAGAGTCATAAAATGGGTGAAAGTATATGAACATAAAAGCTCGAAGAAATTGTGTCATAGTCACCATACATGTAGCTATTGAAATATGCGAAAAAAGGTGTAACGTTTGGCTGACTTTAAAATTGTACCAGTACAATACAACACAGTCAACAGATTTAACTAAGGGGCTAAATGTCAGACGTGATACAACTCAAAACATTTACATTTTAACATACAAAAAACATATGTAGAAGGCCATAAAAGTGATGTAGGGAATGAAAAACAACAGCAAGGAACAAAATCAGTGCATGCTAATTATAAGCCAAATATAAATGCACAACAGCATAGGTAAATATGATGTTTGCAACAGATGACCTCCAGGGAACAAAAGTAGCAACCTGATCAACAACCCAGTGCAAAATATAAAAGAAAAATCCACAGTTAAATGTGAATTCTTGAATCATGAGTGTCATATGCACTATCTTGTCAATACATACATAGTAAACATAAACTTGTAATGGTAAGAGAACTAAAAACAAATGTCCAAATGCCATCTTCACATACCTCATCTTTATTTGATACAAATATTCTAGTTAAAATTAGTTAAACAATGTTACTGTCAACATACCAGCAACAGTACATGGACAGTGTGGTAGCAATACACCTACCTGTCCATAACTATGTTGTATCAGTATTGGGGATCAAAGTATGGAATACTATCCAATGCCCCTTGAACTCTTACCATACATGGCCCATATAAATGATGAGTCATACACACTCTCTCCAAAATAATAAAATGAAAAAAAATTATTGGGAAATCACAGTTAAAATCAGACATGATGTACAATTGTCAAAATGGTAGAACAAGAATAGAATCAGAAAAAATGGTACTTACATTATATACGACTATATAACGTGTAGGGAACCATAAGGAAAAAGAAAAGCAATTTGGACCAGGAATCTTGAGAAACCGACATGAAAAGTGTCATGGCATGTCAAAAAAGTGTAGGAAGAGAGTAAACCAATAATAGAAACTTGTAGCATAAGAGTGGTCACAAGTAAATTCATGAGAAATTTAGTTCCTCATCTTAGGGAATAGACAAACCTGTCCCAAAACGAAATAGAAGCTAATGTGGAGTATTACTTATTCAAACCATAGAATGCATAGTGTGATGAAATTTGACAATATGTGACAAACATTGTACTAAGAACAGTACACCAAAAAATTGAAACCTGGACATGCTACCAATTGACTCTAAGTTGGCAACAACTTAGTCTTACAGCCAGCTAAAATCACTGGTGAACATGACTTAACATACAACAGGTAAGAATGAATAGAATGTCAAATTAAAGACTGATAAATGACTGGTGAAAGTGAATTAACATTCGCCATGTAAGTAAGAATAGTGTGTCAAAGAAAAGACAGCTTAAGGCTGTCATTAAATAAAATAAAATACGCATTGACAGACTGGACTATAATCCCAAAGAATTAATATTAGCTTGTACTGTTATCAGATCATACATGAAGATATCTGGAGTTACAAAGTGAAACCATAATGAGATAAAACAGGTAGCAGGTTAGTATAGGCAATGAAGGGAATAATGGTAGGTAACTTGTCAAACAATTATGGCTACTGAAATGTAATTACAGCTGAACAACAATTTAACCAGCCATACTAATACAGGAGGAAGGTTTGTGAAACAAAGGAGCCATGATGGCTACAATGAGCCCTTACCCAATAGGCAAAACTGGTGAGAAGCACAATGACACAAAATACATAATATAGCATATGAGAAATCATTTACTGTACCTAGTTTAAGGCAGAGCCATCTGAAAATGATAAAGTAAACGCAACCTTCTTTCCTAACAAGCCCCTTTCTTTAGCTACATTTGATGACTGTATTTTCAGGATGAAGTGACCACTGTCATTATGATTGTTTTTCATTATGAACATAGTAGTATATTCTCATTTTTTAAAGTGAACTAGTTGTGTGTGATTCCTCTCTGTTGATTCTTCTGTTCGACAGTAGGTTCTTTTGTTCTTTACACAGTCCAGTAACTATAGATAGTTCACTGAGGACTTTTGGTGTTCTTGTTTATTCCAGGGCTGTTGGTTTAATGGTGCCACCAGCATTAATTTTACATGCTTTCCATTGGCTTGAGTCTGATTTATCATTTTCAGATGGCTATGCTGTAAACTACACAAATGCATTCTCCCATATGTTATGTTATGCCTTTAAATACGCATTGTATCATTGTTCTTCTTCATCAGTTTTGGCTGTTACATTTTTGTAGAATATATATGGGCTCATTGTAGCCTTCATGGCTCCTTTGTCCCATGTAGCTATTTTTGTTTCGGAATATGCATTAGCCTGCATTGTTTTACTATTAGTGTCATGTGTACGAGTGGTATATTTCTCTTGTATGACTGGTTAAATTGACATACAGCTCCAATTAAATTTCAGTATCCATGGTAGTCTGACGAGTTAATGAGTTACCTACCATCATTCCCTTCATTGCCTATACTATCCTCCTATTTGTTTTATCTCACTATGGTTTCATCTTAATAACTGATGCGACATGTTAGTAACAGCTTCGAGTATAAGCTGACACTCATTCTCTGGGATTATTGGTCATTCTGTCAAAGCGTTTTTCATTTTATTTGACGACAGCCTTAATCTGTTTTGAAGAGATTGGCAAAAAAAAAAAAAAAAAAAAAAAAAAATCGGCCAACCAGTTGCAAAACAAAGGTTTATTAGCCCTTGACCTGGGTTTTGATATTTCTAAAAATGTCTTCTTCAGGAGGAGTGGGCCATATATATATATATATATATATATATATATATATATATATATATATATATCCAGTTACAGAAATTATTTTTACAAATGTAAAAAAATATTAAAAGAAAAATATTTGTGAGGCAAGCAGACCCATTCTCACATTATATGATAGTACATTAGAATAGCTGAAGCCGAGCAGCTGTTGCCATGTATAAAATTGACAGAAACTAGAATCACCGCAAGCCATGGCTTTAGATAGCAGTCAGATTACATTTAGTATACGTGGGAATGAATGCTCACTGGTAAATGTCCACTGGTAGAGTCTCTTGTCAACATAAAATATTTGCATAAGTTAAGTGTACATCATGCCAAATACAAAGGCCAGACGTTATAAATATACTGGCTCAAGCGACCAGGAAAATCGGGCCACAGAAGGCACCAAATATATGAAGGGCTTATCTCAATAGTGGTACAAGTCCATTTTTGTTCATACTGAGATATAGAGTCCTAAAGTTAAATGAACGTTGAAAAATCTGGAGTTGAGATATCAGAAATATTCAAGCATATGCCTTCTTGCTGGAGATGAACCTTTCTTTTTGTTTGTTTGGCTCATTAACATCAGAAGCATTATAAGCAGAAAAGTGGAGGTAATGGACTTGTGCCAGTATTGAAATAAGCCCTTCATATGTGCCAGGCCTGCCCCATGGTTGTGTTAAATAACAGCATTTTACATTAAAGTAAACATTAAATTTCTGGAAATATGGAAGCGTCCGATCCCGCCCGTCTGCTTTGACCCATGACGTCACAAATACGGCGGAAACGGCCATTAACCACGATTCCAATATGGCGCATATAAAGTCGGTACGTACACATTATGAGGACGAAAATACATCGAAACACAATCACACACACTTTCCACAAAAAGCCTAATGACACTAACGGGACAAGCGCGGGAAATGGGGCGTTTTTGGGTGGGGGGGGGGGAACTGAATATAAACAAATTTAGACACCCACCCCCATACAAAACCACACAAAACGACGAAAAAGACCGCCATCTTAAAACTCCCCAAATACCACTAAACACAATATCATCTGGAATCGGACACTTCCCTTGACCTATGTAGCTCAACAGCAGCTCCCGATCCCATGAATTAGGATCAAACACTTTCCTTGGCCTATATAGCTCAAAAACATCTCCCGATACCAATATCAACATACACAGCCACACATTGGGATCGAACACTTCCCTTGACCTGCGCACTGTCAATTTTATCCGTTATATCCATTCCCGAACAAAAACAACAACCGATAACTTTTACTAAAATTACCACACGATGTACAGCGAACAACACTAAATTAACCTTCACACAAAATCATTAACTCACTGAAACGAATTCCACTACAAACACGGCCGACACTCGAACAATTCTGGATAATGAGCAAAAGCAAACTGAGCCCATGACACCACACAAACGAAAACCTTGAACAAACCAGCAGAGAGCACAACAAACCACAACACGACAACATCTACAAACATGCCGCACTCACAAACCAAACTCCGCGCCATGATGATGTCACACACGACGACACCCTTACGTCACGGGTCAAAGCCGACGCGTTGGATCGGACGCTTCTGTCGACCCAAATTTCTTCTACAAGGCTACTAAAAATGTAATCGATTTAGTAGTATACATTACGTATAAAATTACTAATACATTTGCTGACAAAGTAACACTTTAGTCTACATAAACTCAGCGTGCAGAAGGTATAGTTCTATTTACAAAAGATCACTGTCATAAATGCGTGGAGAAAGAAGAGAAAATATAACCTAAAACAACGCCTCGAAAAAGAAAAAAAAAAAAACTTCCGCTAAACACTACAGAAGTCTAAGCGGAACTGATGACCTTGTAGTTTGGTCCCTTTATCCCTCAAACCAACCAACAAACCAACCAAGTCTAAGGGATAAGGAAAATGGGAGAGCAGTGGGCGCTATAACTGTATACACGCGCGTAAGTACTGCATCTTGCTGGTCTTAGGTAGCATTATTTTACATTAAAGAATTATGACAATCTCTTATACAAGTGTAATAACTGTAGAGGCATACATTAAATATAAAATTATTTGTAAAACATTTATGTAGCAAAGTGATACTGCACGTAGCTTTGGTGTGCAGAAGATAACTATTACAAAAAATTACTTCTGTCACCAAAGAAGGTGGAGGGCAGAATAAAATGGATAAAGCTACATCACAACATAAAAATGAAAACCTTCTGCTTAACTGTCCAATACCATTTTTTGGAATATCAACTACCGGTATGGGGACATGTGTTAATAAGACCACGAAATATCAGTAGCTCAACAACAGAGAAAAAATATTTTGAGGAAAATGCCACATTCACCTATATCAGCGGGGATCGGCAAATACGTACACTCCTGGAAATTGAAATAAGAACACCGTGAATTCATTGTCCCAGGAAGGGGAAACTTTATTGACACATTCCTGGGGTCAAATACATCACATGATCACACTGACAGAACCACAGGCACATAGACACAGGCAACAGAGCATGCACAATGTCGGCACTAGTACAGTGTATATCCACCTTTCGCAGCAATGCAGGTTGCTATTCTCCCATGGACACGATCGTAGAGATGCTGGATGTAGTCCTGTGGAACGGCTTGCCATGCCATTTCCACCTGGCACCTCAGTTGGACCAGCGTTCGTGCTGGACGTGCAGACCGCGTGAGACGACGCTTCATCCAGTCCCAAACATGCTCAATGGGGGACAGATCCGGAGATCTTGCTGGCCAGGGTAGTTGACTTATACCTTCTAGAGCACGTTGGGTGGCACGGGATACATGCGGACGTGCATTGTCCTGTTGGAACAGCAAGTTCCCTTGCCGGTCTAGGAATGGTAGAACGATGGGTTCGATGACGGTTTGGATGTACCGTGCACTATTCAGTGTCCCCTCGACGATCACCAGTGGTGTACGGCCAGTGTAGGAGATCGCTCCCCACACCATGATGCCGGGTGTTGGCCCTGTGTGCCTCGGTCGTATGCAGTCCTGATTGTGGCGCTCACCTGCACGGCGCCAAACACGCATACGACCATCATTGGCACCAACGCAGAAGCGACTCTCATCGCTGAAGACGACACGTCTCCATTCGTCCCTCCATTCACGCCTGTCGCGACACCACTGGAGGCGGGCTGCACGATGTTGGGGCGTGAGCGGAAGACGGCCTAACGGTGTGCGGGACCGTAGCCCAGCTTCATGGAGACGGTTGCGAATGGTCCTCGCCGATACCCCAGGAGCAACAGTGTCCCTAATTTGCTGGGAAGTGGCGGTGCGGTCCCCTACGGCACTGGGTAGGATCCTACGGTCTTGGCGTGCATCCGTGCGTCGCTGCGGTCCGGTCCCAGGTCGACGGGCACGTGCACCTTCCGCCGACCACTGGCGACAACATCGATGTACTGTGGAGACCTTAAGCCCCACGTGTTGAGCAATTCGGCGGTACGTCCACCCGGCCTCCCGCATGCCCACTATACGCCCTCGCTCAAAGTCCGTCAACTGCACATACGGTTCACGTCCACGCTGTCGCGGCATGCTACCAGTGTTAAAGACTGCGATGGAGCTCCGTATGCCACGGCAAACTTGCTGACACTGACGGCGGCGGTGCACAAATGCTGCGCAGCTAGCGCCATTCGACGGCCAACACCGCGGTTCCTGGTGTGTCCGCTGTGCCGTGCGTGTGATCATTGCTTGTACAGCCCTCTCGCAGTGTCCGGAGCAAGTATGGTGGGTCTGACACACCGGTGTCAATGTGTTCTTGTTTCCATTTCCAGGAGTGTATTATGTAAACGCGAGCAGCGGTTTAAATGCATCAAGGAAGTGCTTACTCGCGAGTTGCAGCTGATCGTTCACAATGTAACCGTCTCTCTTAGCAAGATGTCTGTAAGTTTGAAGTTCTTCCAATGTACTTCCTTGATGGACTTAAACCTATCTCCGCTTATATCGGTGACTGTGCCGTTTCCCTCAAAACATTTTTTCTCTTCTGTTGAGCTACTGACGTTTCGTATCACTAGGCTTTATTTTTCGTGGTCAAGGGCTAACAAACCTTTGTTTTGTAACTGATTGGCTGATTTTTTCAACTTCAGATTTACACAGTTGCTGATTCGCAGCCTTGTTTAAATTTTAATCTGTTTTATTTGAGATGATATTTTTACTTACGTGGCGTGCGTCATGTGAAGTTCAGCAGTGTTTTTAGCTCGTTGTGGGGATAACTTTATACCAGCTCGGAGTCAATTGGTAGCGTGTCTAGCTTTCGATTTTAAATCCCCATTCTTAGTACAGTGTTTGTCACATATTGTCAAATTTCAAATTTCATCACACTACGCATTCTATCGTTTGCATAAGTAATTACTCAACATTAGCTTCTCTTTTTCTTTTTCCTTTTGGGATAGGTTTGGCTATGTCCTAGGATCCCCATTCCCCCCCCCCCCCCCCCATGAACAATGGACCTTGCCGTTGTTGGTGGGGACGCTTGCGTCTCTCGACACAGATAGTCGTCCCGTAGGTGCAACCACAACGGAGGGGTATCTGTTGAGAGGCCAGACAAACATGTGGTTCCTGAAGAGGGCAGCAGCCTTTTCAGTAGTTGCAGGGGCAACAGTCTGGAAGTTTGACTGATATGGCCTGTAACACTAACCAAAACGGCCTTGCTGTTGTGGTACTGCGAACGGCTGAAAGCAAGGAGAAACTACAGCCGTAATTTTTCCCAAGGGCATGCAGCTTTACTGTATGATTAAATGATGATGGCATCCTCTTGGGTAAAGTATTGCGGAGGTAAAATAGTCCCGCATTCGGATCTCCGGGCGGGGACTACTCAAGAGGACGTCGTTATCAGGAGAAAGAAAACTGGCGTTCTACGGGTCGGAGCGTGGCATGTCAGATCCCTTAATCGGGCAGGTAGGTTAGAAAATTTAAAAAGGGAAATGGATAGGTTAAAGTTAGATATAGTGGGAATTAGTGAAGTTCGGTGGCAGGAGGAACAAGACTTTTGGTCAGGTGAATACAGGGTTATAAATACAAAATCAAATAGGGGTAATGCAGGAGTAGGTTTAATAATGAATAAAAAAAATAGGAGTGCGGGTAAGCTACTACAAACAGCACAGTGAATGCATTATTGTGGCCAAGATAGACACGAAGCCTACGCCTACTACAATAGTACAAGTTTATATGCCAACTAGCTCTGCAGATGATTAAGAAATTGATGAAATGTATGATGAGATAAAAGAAATTATTCAGGTAGTGAAGGGAGACGAAAATTTATTAGTCATGGGTGACTGGAATTCGACAGTAGGAAAATGAAGAGAAGGAAACGTAGTAGGTGAATATGGATTGGGGCTAAGAAATGAAAGAGGAAGTCGCCTGGTAGAATTTCGCACAGAGCATAACTTAATCATAGCTAACACTTGGTTCAAGAATCATGAAAGAAGGTTGTACACATGGAAGAATCCTGGAGATACTAGAAGGTTTCAGATAGATTATATAATGGTAAGACAGAGATTTAGGAACCAGGTTTTAAATTATAAGACATTTCCAGGTGCAGATGTAGACTCTGATCACAATCTATTGGTTATGAACTGTAGGTTAAAACTGAAGAAACTGCAAAAAGGTGGGAGTTTAAGGAGATGGGACCTGGATAAACTGAAAGAACGAGAGGTTGTACAGAGTTTCAGGGAGAGCATAAGGGAACAATTGACAGGAATGGGGGAAAGAAATACAGTAGAAGAAGAATGGGTAGCTTTGAGGAATGAAATAGTGAAGGCAGCAGAGGATCAAGTAGGTAAAAAGACAACGGCTAGTAGAAATCCTTGGGTAACAGAAAAGCTACTGAATTTAATTGATGAAAGTAGAAAATAAAAAATGCAGTAAGTGAAGCAGGCAAAAAGGAATACAAACGTCTCAAAAATGAGATCGACAGGAAGTGCAAAATGGCTGAGCAGGGATGGCTAGAGGATAAATGTAAGGATGTAGAGGCTTATCTCACGAGGGTTAAGATAGATTCTGCCTACAGGAAAATTAAAGAGACCTTTGGAGAGAAGAGAACCACTTGCATGAATATCAGGAGCTCAGATGGAAACCCAGTTCTAAGCAAAGAAGGGAAAGCAGAAAGGTGGAAGGAGTATATAGAGGGTCTATACAGGGGCGATGTCCTTGAGGACAATATTATGGAAATGGAAGAGGAGGTAGATGAAGATGAAATGGGAGATATGATACTGCGTGAAGAGTTTGACAGAGCACTGAAAGACCTAAGTCGAAAAAGGCCCCGGGAGTAGACAACATTCCATTAGAACTACTGACAGCCTTGGGAGAGCATGTCCTGACAAAACTCTACCATCTGGTGAGCAAGATGTATGAGACAGGCGAAATTCCCTCAGATTTCAACTAGAATATAATGATTCCAATCCCAAAGAAAGCGGGTGTTGACAGATGTGAAAATTACTGAACTGTCAGTTTAATAAGTCACAGCTGCAAAATACTAACGCGAATTCTTTACCGACGAATGGAAAAACTGGTAGAAGCCGACCTTGGGGAAGACCAGTTTGGATTCAGTAGAAATGTTGGAACACGTGAGGCAATACTGACCCTACGACTTATCTTAGAAGAAAGATTAAGGAAAGGAAAACCTACGTTTCTAGCATTTGTAGACTTAGAGAAAGCTTTTGACAATGTTGACTGGAATACTCTGTTTAAAATTCTGAAGGTGGCAGGGGTAAAATACAGGGAGCGAAAGTCTATTTACAATTTGTACAGAAACCAGATGGCAGTTATAAGAGTCGAGGGACATGAAAGGGAAGCAGTGGTTGGGAAGGGAGTGAGACAGGGTTGTAGCCTCTCCGCGATGCTGTTCAATCTGTATATTGAGCAAGCAGTTAAGGAAACAAAAGAAAAGTTCGGAGTAGGTATTGAAATCCATGGAGAAGAAATAAAAGCTTTGAGGTTCGCCGATGACATTGTAATTCTGTCAGAGACAGCAAAGGGTTTGGAAGAGCAGTTGAACGGAATGGACAGGGTCTTGAAAGGAGGATATAAGGTGAACATCAACAAAAGCAAAACGAGGATAATGGAATGTAGTCGAATTAAGTGGGGTGATGCTGAGGGAATTAGATTAAGAAATGAGACACTTAAAGTAGTAAAGGAGTTTTGCTATTTGGGGAGCAAAGTAGCTGATGATGGTCGAAGTAGAGAGGATATAAAATGTAGACTGGCAATGGCAAGGAAAGCGTTTCTGAAGAATAGAAATTTGTTAACATCGAGTATTGATTTAAATGTCAGGAAGTCGTTTCTGAAAGTATTTGTATGGAGTGTAGCCATGTATGGAAGTGAAACATGGACGATAAATAGTTTGGACAGGAAGATAATAGAAGCTTTTGAAATGTCGTGCTACAAAAGAATGCTGAAGATTAGATGGGTAGATAACATAACTAATGAGCGTGTACTGAATAGAACTGGGGAGAAGAGGAGTTTGTGGCACAACTTGACTAGAAGAAGGGATCGGTTGGTAGGACATGTTCTGAGGCATCAAGGGATCACCAATTTAGTATTGAAGGGCAGTGTGGAGGGTAAAAATCGTAGCGGGAGACCAAGAGATGAATACACTAAGCAGATTCAGAAGGATGTCGGCTGCAGTAGGTACTGGGAGATGAAGAAGCTTGCATAGGATAGAGTAGCATGGAGAGCTGCATCAAACCAGTCACAGGACTTAAGACCAGAAAAACATCAACAACAACAATGTCCTAGGATGAGGGATTAGAATTGTCGTCAATTTGCTTGAAAGAACTCTTATGTAAATAAATTATACACAACTGCAACCAGTCACTTTTTCATTAATAATGCTTTATTACATTAACCGGTTTTCGAACCCTTTCAGGTTCATCTTCAGATGATTTCGGCAGAATCCGGGAAGTTACATCATTACTGGTAGTAGCATAATGCTGGGTGCTGGTTCTATGGCAGAGAGATGGGTCACTTCAATGTATCGCCATGACTATACCTTATCTTTCGATATCGATGTAAATTTAGTTTTTACTTACTGCGACAGTATAGGCGGCTTTTTTCGTATCTGTCTACCTCCAAAAAAAAAAAAAAAAAAAAAAAAAAAAAAAAAAAAAAAAAAAATGCCTGTAACATACAAATAGAAATAACATAACAGATCACCTGAAATTTATTCTTGTATTAGTTTATTATTATTTTCTCTAGTGCTCTCATGTTATCAACATTCTAATGGAAAAACTTGCCCTTATATCGACTTTAACACATGTAAAGAACAACAAATTACATCTCTGTACAAAGTAGGCTTATGCCATATCTCTCTGTCAAGATCTTTGTTATAAGCAACAGTTGTAAAGCGCATGCTGGATGCTGGTAAAGTGTCACTGTTAAAGTGTGAACTAATATAGTTCGTGTAAACTGGACATCAAAATGGAGGTAGACAGATACGAAAAAAGCCGCCTATACTGTCGCAGTAAGTAAAAACTAAATTTACATCGATATCGAAAGATAAGGTATAGTCATGGCGATACATTGAAGTGACCCATCTCTCTGCCATAGAACCAGCACCCAGCATTATGCTACTACCAGTAATGATGTAACTTCCCGGATTCTGCCGAAATCATCTGAAGATGAACCTGAAAGGGTTCGAAAACCGGTTAATGTAATAAAGCATTATTAATGAAAAAGTGACTGGTTGCAGTTGTGTATAATTTATTTACATTAATATACAGTCACGGTTCTAAAATATCCGTAATGGATAAGCATAAATAGAACTCTTATGGTATTATCAAACGGGGTTACTTGAAAAGTTTCATTTTTCTGATTACTTTGTAACTTAGTATTCCTACGTCTTGGTGTCTGAGTCCTAAGTTAAACCATATATACGTTATTTGAGATAATGCAGAAAAAAGCCAGAAAGAGAAATTATTGATTTATTGCCAGACTAATGCATTTATCTCATCTTTATTACACAGTACAACTAAATAGAGAATATCACACTTGATTCAAATATGGCCAGGCACACTGATACGTATCTGTTCCTACTCGTTACTCTCATTGGTACAACAATCTTCATTATTTGAAGTGTCGTAACATTGTCTACGTCATCAGCTATAGGAAATACAAATATATTGATTTTATTTCCTGATTAGCTAAGAAGAAACTTGCACTGACAGGTTCCATCAGCTTCTACTGAAAGCACTTGCCCTACAAAAAACTTTTCCTCATATTTCTTGGTGCCTTCATCACACATGAGTTTAATCACCACAAAATCATTAACACTCGGATCCATGTTTCCAGAGGGATCTTCAAAATTTTTGTTATCGTCATTTGCAATGGGATTCCAAACTCTGTGTCACAGTCTTCATCAGGTGCATCAAAATTATCAAAGTCCATTTCATCAAATGGCTCGAAGCACTTTAGGACTTAACACCTAAAGTCATCAGTCCCCTAGACATGGAACTACTTAAACCTAACTAACCTAAGGACATCACACACATCCATGCCCGATGCAGGATTCGAACCTGCGACCGTAGCAGCAGCGCGGTTCCGGACTGAAGCGCCTCGAACCGCTCGGTCAAATCGGCCGGCTCCATTTCATCAGTCGTGTCATGAACTGAGAATGATTCAGTATCAGATTCAGATTCTGAGCTGTTGTGACATTGCTTCTGTTCTTGGGTTTCAGGCAGTACCAAATAGGGGCCTTCCCCATGTTACGCTTCACTGGAGTCAGCAATTCTATACTCCTAAGTGTGGACAACTTTGCTCCTGTTGTTCTTCAGATCTGCAAATATTTGTATTAAAATGGAATATCGTCTCAGTTGTGTGACTGGATTCGTGATTTCCTCTCAGAGAGGTCACAGTTCGTAGTGATAGATGGTAAACCATCGAGTAGAACAGAAGTAATATCTGGCGTTCAGCAAGGAAGTCTAACAGGCCCGCCGGCTGGAGTGGCCGTGCGGTTCTAGGCGCTACAGTCTGGAAACGAGCGACCGCTACGGTCGCAGGTTCGAATTCTGCCTCGGGCATGGATGTGTGTGCTGTCCTTAGGTTAGTTAGGTTAAATTAGTTCTAAGTTCTAGGCGACTGATGACCTGAGAAGTTAAGTCGCATAGTGCTCAGAGCCATTTGAACCATTTGTAATAGGCCGTCTGCTGTTCCTGATTTAATAAATGATCTAGGTGATAATCTGAGCAACCCCCTTAGACTGTTTGCAGATGACGCTGTAATTTACCGTCTAGTAAAGTCATCAGACGATCAATTCCAATTAAAAAATGATCTGGAGAGAATTTCTATATGGTGCTAAAAATGGCAACTGGCACGAAACAAAGAAAAGTGCGAGGTCACCCACATGGGTAGTGAAAGAAATCCGATAAATTTTGGGTATACAATAAATCGCACAAATCTAAGGGCTGTCAGTTCGACTAAATACCTAGGAATTACAATTACGAGCAACTTAAAATGGAAAGACCACGTAGATAATATTGTGGGGAAGGCGAAACAAAGACTGCGCTTTGTTGGCAGAACACTTAGAAGATGCGACAAAACCACTAAAGAGACAGCCTACATCACTTGTCCGTCCTCTGCTGGAATATTGCTGCGCGGTGTGGGATCCAGGCAGGGTTGACGGAAACATCGAAAAAGTGCAAAGAAGGGCAGCTCGTTTCGTGTTATCGTGCAATAGCGGTGAGAGTGTCACTGATATGATACGCGAGTTGGGATGGCAGTCACTGAAGCAATAGCGGTTTTCTTCGCGGCGAGATCTATTTACGAAATTTCAATCACCAACTTTCTCTTCCGAATGCGAAAATATTTTGTTGACACCCACCTACGTACGGAGAAATGATCATCATAATAAAATAAGAGAAATCAGAGCTCGAACGGAAAGATTTAGGTGTTCCTTTTTCCCACTCGCCATTCGAGAGTGTAATGGTAGAGAAGTAGTATGAAAATGGTTCGATGAACCCTCTGCCAGACACTTAAGTGTGAATTGCAGAGTAACCATGTAGATGTAGATGTAGACCCACACAGTGAGCTGAAGCCTCAGGTGCTTTTTCGATATTCCAGTTTCAGAAGTTGAGTTTCGTGCAAAAATTCTTGGAGTGACGCTTTCCAGTGACTCTCTTCAATATTTCTTTTTGCTAACCTACCAAACAATTGTTGGGAATCATGAGACCGGATTGCACCTCCCCAGAATCTACTTATTAAATTATATCCTTTTTTTCTCAGCAAGACGATCTAAACACTCCTTCAGCAGATGTGGGAACGTGTCTGGCGGAATTGTTCTATGATGTTTGCTTTTCCATTCTTCTAGTACCTTTCTCTATTTGACTCTTAAGGGTCTGAAGAATGCTTGGTCTAATGGCTGACACAGATGTGTCGCATTGGATGGTAGTAGAACTAATTTGATAAGGTTCTTGTTACATTCTTGTGCCAATCTTACAGAAATATGAGTTGGGGATTGTCACCAATAATAGTCTTTTGTCCGTATCCTAAGGATTTCAGATATGGTATGGCTAAGGTAAAGAACCAACCTTCAAAAATTGGACACTCAAGCCACCCACATTTTGATCTGTTGTAACGTGCTCCTTGCTCTTTTCACCCATGTTTGACATAGTTGCTCTGCCTTATAAACAACATAAGGGAGCCCTGAATTTCCACTAGCTGTTGCCGCGAACATTACTGATTTGCTTGACTTGGAAGAGTCTATCAATCGTTTAAATGTTTGCAGGTCCGCCAAACAATAACTTTTATCGTTCCTGGACCGTCGCAAAAATTGGTCTAGTCATAATTTATAATATCCTCAATTGGTACATCATTTCGTGTTACCTCTAATGTTTTAAAGTAGTTTTTTATTGATTCCTGATAAATAGCAGCTCTGCCTCGCTTGATGTACTCACTTAATCTCACTTTCAGTTGATCAGATTGTCTCTTACGAAACGATTTCACCCAGTCAACACTAGGCACGTCGTTTCTGAATCTCGCCTCTTGCATACCAATTTTGTTAAGATATCTTTTGACAATTAGTCGCACATAAAAAGGGAACGCCAGTCTGCAATCAGTAGTACAGAATCTGTCAATATTTCTTCATCATATGATGATAGAACATACAGACAACTCTATTTTCTAATATTTTTGCTAGCTATTTTACGAGTAATTGTATTCATAGGCATACCAGACATCCCAGCAGCTTTCCTTGTAGACATTTCTTTCTTCTTCACAGCATCCCAAGCGAACTGCAGGTTATCATCTGAAAATTAATGGTATTTTTGGGCTCGTAGCTGCCTATTGTACTACCTTGGCATGTTATTTAGCCTGAAATATAATTTAAAAAATCACTAGCATTTAATTTTGTGGAAACTTATTGAAGCAAATGTAACTTGGGACACTGGTCCAAGTAACCCTAAAATTACAATTTATAACTTAAACAAATTTTACATGCTTAGGTTGACTGCAATGCAAAATACAAAGCATCATTGAATTGTTGAAAAGTGTGGTTATAAAACTACGAAATGTCCAGCTTTACAATTTCATTGCCTCAGCTAATGCACACAAAGTTATTATGAGTATTTTTCGAGAATATCAGTTACATAACATAAATACAACGTCAGTTGCACCCCTACCTTGATGTTTCCTGGAAAAATATACATCTTGCAAGTAAACATTGAGTTGCAGTCGCCTGATGTGCTATGGCAGGTTCTCACTGATGCAATTCATGTCAAAGATATTCCAGAGTATGGATTCATATTGTCCCAAGTTGGACTGCAGTCGCAAGTAACCCCATTTGATGGTACATGATTCTGTTATTGGTTTACTCTCTTTGTACACTTTTTGATACGCCATGATACTTTTAGTGCTGGTTTCATAGAATTCCTGGTCCAAATTGCATTTCTTTTTCCTTATGGTTCCCTACACATTACATCATCATATATGATGAAAGTGGCATTTTTTGCGGTTCTATTATTTTTCTGCTGTTTTCTCAATTGTATGTAATGTGCAGTCCTAAAGCATCGGCTGCACACCGACCAGCGCAGTGCCGCGAAACAGAATTAAGATGGCATTGGCCCACACGCCAAGGGAAAGAGTGGGCAGAGCCACACATCCAGGACGACGGAGTTCATCGCCCCCTGTTAGCGCTGACTTAACCAGCCGCCCATTCCTTGTCGGGCTCATTTCTCTCAGAGAGTTCGAGAGCATCATTACTGAGTAATAGGAAGACGATACATAGCCTGAGTTCTGCGAGCAGTAATAGTGTATAAACGTTACCGCTCATTGGGGCACAAGAAGTACCTCACGACACCTCATAACAAGAAGTTAAGCCGGCCGAGGTGACAGAGCGGTTCTAGGCGCTACAGTCTGGACCCGCGCGACCGCTACGGTCGCAGGTTCGAATCCTGCCTCGGGCATGGATGTGTGTGATGTCCTTAGGTTTAAGTAGTTCTAAGTTCTAGGGGACTGATGACCTTAGAAGTTAAGTCCCATAGTGCTCAGAGCCATTTGAACAAGAAGTTAAGTGATGTTTCTTTTCTCTTTAGAAATAAGTTAGGAAGTTAATGTACAGATCATTTTGGATTCCTACCACCAGCTATAGCAACTTCCCTCTTCCTTTGTGTCGGTGCTGACTCCCACAGCAACCAACACATCTGGCGCCGCGGATTCCAGAACCAACACTGCCTTCGCTCTTCGCCACTCCGCACAGCGCGTCAATAATATTTCCCTCTTTTCTTTCAGAGGAGCATTGCTACTAATTGTGTTCTTTCTCGCAGGACAGCTGCAACGCTTCCGCAATTTGCGTATTTGTCTTGCTCCTAATTATTTTGTTGCAGCGCTCCTCTCATCAAAATAGTCTCTAACCCACCTACTGCACCACCTGTGCCTACGCCACCGGTTGCTGCTGGCTTTGATCTAATGCAGTTTATTCAGTTTCAAAACCATCAAGTGTCGCAGTTTGCTTCTGGCCTGTGTGCTTGCAACAGAAAAAGAACTCTATTCACGTTTACTCTCGTAAGTGAGGAGCACCTTGCTCAGTGAACGTACTGTTTCCTAAACCGGCTACCGGTAGTAGTACTGACCAAATTCAGGATATGGCTTTACCGCACCAAAATGCTGTAGAACGACAGTCAAACAAACTTTTTGTAAACGTAGTCATTGCCCGACACTGTGTGCGGCTTCAGTTAGACCCTGGCGCTTCTGTTACATTGCTTAATTATGCCACCTATGAACAGTTAGGCTTGCCACAGTTGACAAAATCTTGCATGCAACTTACTGTGCACAACGATCAGGACATTCCAGTGCTTGGTGCGTGTAATTTACCTGCCATTTTCCACTCTCATACCTTAACAGTGACATTAACAATTTTGAGTTCGCGAGACTGAAAATATTTTTGAGTGAAATTCATTTCATTTGTTTAGTCTTCGTATTCAGGACAATGTACTTTCTGTTTCTGCTTTCAACCCAACAGATGGTGTTACTCAATTGACTGAGGAGTTTCCTGATTAATTTCTGAAGAACTTGGCAGAGCAAATAATTTTGTGGTGCACGTTACAATGAAGGACAATGCCAACCTAAGTGTTTTCGGGCATTTCCCGTCCCTCATGCGCTTAGAGACAAAGTCGCAAGTGAACCTGAAGAATGACAAGACAGTGGTTTTCTTGCTCATATAGGCTTCTCACTTAGTAATCTTACCAAAGCCTTCTGCAAGACTTTGTCTTTGTGTTGACCTAAAATCCACTTTGAATCCACAAACAATAATTGATACTTACGTATTGGCCACCCTGAGGTATTGATGGACAGGCTTGGTGCAGGCTGCTATTTTTTTAAAATTGAGTTGCATGATGCGTAGTTGCAACTTCGGCTAGGTGAGGAACCTCAGAAAGTGTTTGCGGCCAACACACATTTACGTTGTTCAAATTTTTGAGCTTAGCCTTTGGCAGTGCTTCCGTGCCCGCCATTTCCCAATCCTACATAGAACAGCGTACTGCAAAAGTTCAAATTACTTCATGCACTTCTTCGTGTATTTTCAGTTGCAGGTTTGAAGTGTTGCCTGGACAAATGTGCCTTTTTTTCTGTCTGAAATTGAGTATTTAGGCCATGTTCTTAACAGCCAAAGTGTTAAACCTCTTCACTCATATTTGCTGGTTATCCGGCACCTCCCTGCTCCGCGGAATGTAATGGAGTTACAATGGGTTCTCGGGAAGTTGACATATTATACCCAGTTTATACCCAATGCAATCTAGGTTGGCTGCGTTGCATTTTTCTGGAAGAACGTACCTTATGTTTGGGCCAAAGAGTGTCAGGATGCATTCCAGAAACTTAAAAGTGCCTTGTTGAGTGACAAATGCCTTGTTCATTTCGATACCGCTAAGTCTGTGGTTTTGGCAGTGGACGCTTCTTCGTACAGAATTGGAGCTGTGCTCTCGCACACATTGAGTTCGCGGGACAGGCTGATTGCTCTCGCCTCCAAGTTATTGACCAAGACTCAATATAACTATTCTAAAGTCGAAATGGAAGCGCTCGCTATTATCTATGTGGTGACAAAGTTTCATCATTATCTGTTTGGTCGGAAGTTTTACCTAGTGACTATTGTCACAGTATCAGTACGAAATATTGTTCTGGCCCACGTCGAAGCATGCAAATACCGACGCCCTTTCTCGCCTTACTGTTGGTCCGAATTCTGAATTCGATGCTACTGCCGCATCTTGTTGTCAGATCGATGCTCAGGACATTGAACTTTTAAGGACTTTTTCACTGCACTATAGGAGAACTGCAGACCCTGACTTGAACCTTTTGTTACACTACGCCCGTACTGCTTGGCCTCGTTAAGTGCAAAACATTCGGAATTCTTTTGTGCGCCGATATTTTGCTCGTGAGCATAGCGTCTGCATCCAGCATTGTGTGATTTTATTGGAAAGTGACTCTGGACAGTCGCGAGTGCTTATTCCTAAAGTGTTGCAAAAAGATGTGTTGCGATTGCTCCTCCAAGGACATTGGGAAATTACACGCACAATAAAGTTAGCGCTTCGGCACTGCACTTGGCCCGGCATGGACGCCCACACTCAAATGTTCAAATGTGTGTGAATTCCTAAGGGACCAAACTGCCGAGGTCATCGGTCCCTAGACCTACAGACTACTTAAACTAACTTAAGTTACGAACAACACACACACGCACACCCATGCCCAAGGGAGGACGCGAACCTCCGGCGGGAGGGCCGCGCAATCCGTACCATACGATCACATTGAACTGATGATGTCGCAGTGTCACACTTGCACTGAAAATCTATCGGCCCCACCGCAAACGTTTTCAGCTTGGCCAAAGTACCAATCGCCGTGGCAACGAGTGCATATTGACTCTGTTGGAACACTCGTTGGCTTATTGTTGTGGAGTCTTTTAGCAAATATTCTTTCGTAGTTCCCATGAACACAACTACGTAGCGTAGTACCCTTCAGGCTTTGTCATCTGTTTTGAGCTTCGAAGGTTTGCCTGAAGTGTCGGTTACAGACAACGGACCTCCAGGAAGACAGAGTTCATCATCACCTGTCAACGCTGACTTAACCAGCCGCCCATGGCAGGTCGGGCCCAGGCGTGGAAAGCATGAGTACTGAGTAATAGGAAGATGATACTTAACCTACGTTCAGCGAATAGCAACAGTGTGTAAATGTAATTGCGTAATTGCACATACGAAGCACAACAAGCACCGCAAGCCATCTCATAACAAGAAATTAAGTTACGTTTCTTTTCTCTTTAGAAATAAAGTGTCCTATTAACTAGAGAGTTTAATATACAGATCATTCTGTATTCCTGCCACCGGCCATCGCAACTTCTGCCCTTTCTTGTTTGTGTCGGTGCTGGCTCCCAAAGTAGCCGACAAAACATGTAATGTGTGATTTTGACTGGGACTAACCATTTTCTTTTTTTTTTTTTTTTACATTTTATTGTTATCTACACCTTTCTTGGAGAGGGTACATATGACTTACCATTTATATGTGCCATGTACGATGAAAGTTCAGGCGGCACTGGATAGTGTTCTATATTTTGGTCCCCAATACTGATAGGCCTAAAATGTAGTTATGGACACAGCCAGGATATTGGTACCACACTGTATATGTACTGTGACAGGCATGTTGACCGTGATATTGTTTAATTTTACCTGGTATATTTTTATAAAATGTGAATGAGGTACATGAAGAAGGACTGTGGACATTTAATTTTAGTTAAATATTTCCTCCAATAATACATAATGAATTTATGAAGTAGTCTGATACACGAGTATAACAGTAAACTTATGAAGGTCGGCTCGTATTGCTTCTTGCTGAAGGATAAGATATAAAACATTCAGTCGTATGAAAAGCATTGAATTAAAACGGTCCAGCACTTGAACTACAAGAGAGAGCGAGGAGAGAAAACACTGTTCACTAGCATGGAAGGTAACGGAAGCCCGGGCAGCGCACTTCAAACAACTGTTCCTGTATCACCTTAAATAGCGCGCTTTCTATTGAGTGCTGAACGACTAGCAGCATAACTAGAAATGCTTCTGAATGTGAACTCGGAGATGAATTTAACTATCTGGAATCTTGCTAGTTGTACGACCCATGGCGGCAAACAGTGCACAAAGCATGCTCACCAAAGCTCAGATGACGGTTGGTCCCAAACTCGCAATCGTCGTAACTGCTCAGCTCCGTTCACATTGATCAACTCATAACTGTGGCTATCACTGCGTCTCTCGTCACTTGTGTGGCCGAGGAGCCCTCGACGCAGTAAGCTCTTGCCAACAAGAAAAGAACCATATAGCCATTCTAATCAGCGCTGCGGTTGCCGTTAGCTCCCCTTTGCGGCGTTCAGAGCCCACAGCCCAGGGTTTAGGACTGGTGAAGTGGTGGCAAGTTCCGCGAAAACGGCGGGCCCTCTACTGTCCTTCCACGGTATGTACCTGTAGCCTGAATTGAAACTAATGGCTGGCTAGCTTCCGGCAATATTCACCATCTTTTGATACTGCAGAATTAAATTAGGACCCAGAAAGTTCGTCTCGCCTATGAGCCCATAGTTTGCTGGTTAGGCAAGCCGACATGATCTCAATCGTCGGGGAAAATTAGCTTGATAGCGAGTAACTGAAGATTAATTGCGACGACTTTTCAAATAAGAATTTAATCAACAAGAGATGTATATCAAACGATAAGTAATAACGCGAATCTAATGTTAAAAGTATTGATATAATTTATTTGGTGCACTCTTCCTTTGTCAATGAGCTGTACCATGCTGCAGGAGAGGCTAGTGGCAGGCACTGTGGGCAGCCCACGAAATGTCTACGCTCTACGGTAGTTTTAATAGTACAGATATACGCTCGCGGCTGCACCACAGTCAAGTAGCTTGAACGTTCAGAGCAGCCAGTTGGTTGCCTCAGATCGTTATCCTCCTGTGGGCTGTGCAGTTGCGTTTAATGCGTTAGTGTTTATATAGTAGCTTCAGCTTTCCACCTCAGAAGTGCTACAGACAGGTAATAAAACAGAAAATCGAATAATCAACAACGGAACATTCTAACCCCATAGAACAAAGACCAAGAATAAAAAAAGCACTCAAATAATTAACGTCTATCTTCCCGCTCCCACGAATGTCTGTTGTTCTCAGTTAGACATTGTAGTGTTGGCTAATATTATGGAGCTGGCTTAAGCGCGTAATCCACAACATATTCCCGCCGATTTACTTAAAAATAGACAGTTAATCAGATCCTCCTGTACCTAGTGTGGATAGAAAGTTCTTTTTAAAATACTGAGAGATGTTTTATTCACAAACGTAATACATAGGTTTTTCCACTTTCGAAGAGTATCTATAACAAGCAAGGAAACAACGTTTGGTAATGGTAGTTAGTAATGCGTCGATTTACCTTTAATTACGTCTTGCAGATTGAAAATTTCATTTAATATTTGTCCAGAAACGAAATCTAGTCTTGGCATAAAACACGGCATTGATAATATTTTCATTAAGCAATTTCTTCTTTGAAAATTTCTTGTTATCCGTCAGCTCACCTTTGTATTATCTGTGCTAATGTCGTTCTATCTGACAAAACAATATACTTCCTATAAAACACACTCTCCATATCAAAACACTTTCGCCCTGTTCTTGAGTTCCGGTGTGTAATATGAATACACCCAAAATACAATATTCATATCTACTGAAAGAAGTTCTAACTATTGTTTCAGTAATCTTGTACTTTAATTTCAATTACAATCCTACAGAGGCAAAACAGTGACTAAGTATCCACATCTCAAACGCAAGACAGCAACTTGTATCCATTTCAAAAGTCAACACAGGAACTGATGTGTAATTCAGGTAAAACTTTTTAATGACGGCATCGCATGGGTCGAAGTAGATCATCTTGTTATTGCTGACTCGTACTATTAGTTAATCTAACGGTTAACTCCGCGTATTGTCTGCGATCTGTACTGGATGGATTTCAATCGGCTAGGTTGGTCAATGAACCATAAAACATAGAAAAACACAATGCAAGTAATACATTTTTACGCTGTGAATGTTAATAATTGGGCAATACATATACTCTTTACTATCATTACAGTATTGTAAAAGCGGTGAAAATACGAGTTTCGCAGTTCATTTTTGTGACACTCCACGCAGCGAAAGAGAAGGTGTAGATGGTATGATTGTCACAATTCCTGGTCGCTTCAGAGTGTTTTCACATGCACCTCCGCTAACACTTTGGATCAAATAGCTCAGAGCGGTCCGCTAAGTGGAGATGGTGGCAGCAATTCTGTGCTGTGCTCAGATTACGTGGCTGAGTGTTTGTCCACGGCATCGCCCTTTACTACTCACAGGTTTCAAAACTATCACAGCAATATTTATGAAATATTAAGTGGTATGAAAAGCTCACCTCCTGAAGGCTGGTCGTTCTGCCCTATTATGATTTACTTGCTGATATTGCAGAGGTGACACTGCCACTTGCTTTCATTTTTCCGGTACTTTCGTTAACGCTTGCAAAATGAACGCAGCTGTCAGAAGGACAATGAAAGATTCTTTTAGCGAATTTGAAAGCAATATTTTATCTGCAGATTCTAAAAATAACCACAAAAAGTTTTGGTCGTACGTAAAATCTATGAACGCCACAAATAATTCAATACATTGTCTTGCTGACAGTACGGGTAATGTAACTGATGATGATAAAAAGAATGCTGGAATTCTAAACCTAGCTTTCAAAAACTAGTTTACGGTAGAGGATTGCAGCACCATTCCCCCTTTCAATTATAGAACAAACGCAAGGATGGCTGACATAGTGTTTAGTGTATCTGGGATAGTAAAACAGTTAAGATCCTTAGACGCCAGGAAGGCATCTGGCCCAGACGGTATCCCCGTAAAATTATATGTTGACTATGCTACAAATATAGCACCATTCTTATTCATCATCTATCAGAGATCATTGGAACAGCGGAAAGTTCCACGGGACTGGAAAGGCCCAGGTCATAGCAATCCATAAAAATGGTACAAAATCGGATGCTCATAATTACCGGTCAATTTCACTGACATCGATTTGTTGTAGAATCATGGAACACATTTTGTGTTTCTAGACTCTGAGAAGCTCATCTGCAGAAACCAGCGCGGTTTTAGGAAACAGCGGTCATGCGAGGCACAGCTGGCCCTCTTTATGCATGATATGCAACAGGCTCTAGATACCGGCTCCCAGGTTGATGCCATATTTCTCGACTTTCGAAAGGGGTTCGACTCAGTTCCGCACTGTCGCTTGCTCCAAAAAGTGCGCGCTTACGGTCTATCCGATGACCTATGCGATTGGATAGAAAGTTTTCTAACAGACAGAGAACGGTATGTCGTCCTGAACGGAGTGACTTCAACAGAAACAAGCGTAACTTCAGGTGTGCCCCAGGGCACTGTAATAGGTCCGCTGCTTTTTACGATTTACATAAACGACCTGGTTGATGGTATTGGCAGCGGCATTAGTCTGTTTGCCTATGATTCTGTAGTCTACAGGAAAGTAGTATAACGTGAAAGTCGTGGACAAATCAATGAGGATTTGCAGAAAATAAATGCGTGGTGTAATGACTGGCAGTTATCTCTCAATATTAGTAAGTGTACCTACTGCGCATAGCCGGCCGGGGTGGCCGAGCGGTTCTAGGCGCTACAGTCTGGAACCGCGCGACCGCTACGGTACCAGGTTCGAATCCGGTCTCGGGCATGGATGTGTGTGATGTCCTTAGGTTAGTTAGGTTTAAGTAGTTCTAAGTTCTAGGGCATTGATGACCTCAGAAGTTAAGTCCCATAGTGCTCAGAGCCATTTGGACCATTCTGAACTGCGTATAACAAGGCGAAAACCCCCATTAATGTACGATTACAAAATAAATGCCCAGTCTTTGGAAGCGGTAACATCCGTCAATATCTGGGTGTGACTATTCGAAATGATCTCAAATGGAATGATCAGATTACTCAAGTAACGGGTAAATCGAACCCTAGATTGCGGTTTATTGGTAGAATCCTGAATCGATGCAGTCCTTCAACAAAGGAAACAGCTTACAATACGTTAGTTCGTCCAGTCTTAGAGTGTTGTTCGTCTATATGGGACCCTTATCAGTTGGGTTTGATTCAAGAGATTGAGAAGGTCCAAAGAAGAGTGGCAAGATTCCTGACTGGTTCATTTAGCCATAGTGAGAGAGTTACAAATCTTACAGAAAGTTTGAAGTGGGACACTCTTGCAGATAGATGGTGCGCTAAACGGAAGGGGCTGCTTAATCATTTCCGAAATCCGATCTTCACCGAGGATGTAGAGCATATATTATTACCACCAACTTTCAAATCGCGCAATGATCACCATTCAAGGATAAGGGAAATCAGAGCTCGTACTGAGACCTTCAGACAGTCGTTTTTCGCTCGCGCGATCCGCGATTGGAACAGGTGGTGGGGGGTGGTGGGGGAGGGGCAATATGACTTTGGTGGCTAGCGGAGTATATATGTAGATGTAGAACGCATCACTTACTGAGCTTGACATAACACTAAACAATCTGATCATAAAAAAAGATCATTGTACGAAAGAAAGATTTTGGAACCAAATGCTAATGGCCTTGCGTCAAGCAGTACACCTATTCTTGTCAGATTACCGAAGTTAAGCAAAGTCCAGCGTGGTCAGTACCTGTGTAAGCCATGTGCTGCTGACAAATTTCCCTAGGAGTGGTGGCGTAAAGTTCCTGATCATCAGATTTTGGGCCAATACTCTGGATTAATTTCCAAACGTCTCCGCAATGACTCATGAAGTGAGGGCATGCGACACTGTATATGGTGGTCCGTCCGTCGAATGGGTACGTTAAGCTCGGCGGCCCCTTGGTGCTATTCGAGAGGAGTAAGTTGTGTTCATACACCGGTTTTCACCATCTCCCTCTCCTCATCATCATTCAGCACGAACATGATGCCACACTACACACACCCATTACTGTCTCTTACACTTATCAGTTACACTTAAACAAACAACTCTCACACTTCGCGAAGGAAAGGAGTCGTTGCGCACGACGAACAGAAATACCTTTCCAATTATGCGGCAGAACTTACCCTGCGGGGTCTTTCAGCCAACAGTGCCATACGACTTTTCTTTTTCATTAATTTTGATCCACCTCGGTTGGTTAATTTCGTCAGAGTATGTCAATAATGGATTTCCCTTACAGCTGTACTGTGGAATCATGGTGCTCTTCGGTTTGTATTGGTGAACGGATGTTAATCCACTTGGGGGTGCAGCCAACATCGCATTAAGAAATCAGTATGGTGATTGTAAAGTGAACAATTCAAAAGAGCTTTGTAAGAAGTAATGTTCGTGCATTTTCAAGAAATGTTTAGTGACAATGGCAATGTCAGCGAAAGGTTTCAGTACTCGATAGGACAAACTGGACATCTAAAATTCTAACATAAATCCACATGTGCGTCGAGTGTTTTCCATAAGACATAATCCTATATGTTCGCGTGACACAGACAATAACATAGATACCAATACATCAGAGTCTGCTGAAGATATTAGCTTTGGTAAGGTTACAGAAATGACTATGTAAATGGAAAAAACGATATCATCTCTGGGACAGTGCTTGATTGCTTTGTTTGTCGATTTAGTATTTTCATTCACACAATTACTCAAAGTTTTTATACCATTAACCCGCAATTGACCACTACTGACCATCATCAGAACAATTAAAGCAGCGTCGGTAGCCGATACCAGGGAACAGTATAAAACTTTACGTGATTGCATCAACTGTACAGATTATGTGAGTGCCAGATTAAAACACTGTGTTCGTATTAGGCTGATGGGTCTGATAGTTTACTCAAGTTAAAACTTCCACACTGAGAGTCCATGGTCGAAATATAAGTCTATTCGCTGACATATCGTCCCCATCTGCAGGAGACATCTTCAGAGATTAATTGGTATCTCTCAGACCAGAACTTGTAGCTGAAGGAAACACTGCCATGAAAGTCTACATTGTGCTGTGAAAGATTAGTCAGCGGATGAGTGTTTTTTAATTAAATTCTTCTGATACTCTATCTGCTCTCTATAGTTCTCTTCCATGAAAAGTGAATGCGGTTAATATGGCTCTACGTGGGAAATTTGATCCATTTGACACAATGAAAACGTCTATTGAAGATCTAGTAGAGTTGAATAGAGAACCGAAGTCAGTACAACAACAACTTTAACATAGGCCGGTCTTAAGTGACAGACTCCAATGGCATTCGTGTTGCGAAACTCATCAAGTCGGAATCGGGTCGACGACGTAATCGCCTCTCTTAATGCCCTTTGTAAACAATGGGTTGTTACAAGATTTGCCTACAGGCGAGATAGTGTTACAAGCTATCAGGACGGAGAACAATAGCGGAGCAGGCTCCATGCTGTTGGACCGGACGACCCGAACAGATATTCGCAGCCGAGCGTTGTAGCTTCGGTGCTTAATGTCCCAGCGGCATCGATGCCAACGAAATCGAGGATAAGCGCTTCGTTTGCAAGCCTGAGCCATTCCCCGCATTTTTAAGCAGTCTGGTTTACTGTTAAGGGCGAAAAAGTACAACACGACTAGCTATCCCTACTACAGTTTCTCCACACACCGTTAAAGGAATTATAGGCTTTTCAACATGCCCTCCAAAGCAGTTACCAAACGAATGAGCAACGGTAGTAGTTCGTGCCTCTAACCTACAAACATATTATTACATAAGGCACTCTGGATCCTATAGTGGCAACGCTGTCGTGTTTACCTCCGAGAAGAACTGGAGAGATTTCTGCGTCATTGAAGAGGGAATTGTACGTATACTAACAGAATGTGATAAATACGACCATCCCAGAACAATTATACTGTACAGTATTTTAAAAATTAAACTTTAATTTCATGAATAAGTCCGTTGATAAATGTATTTACCATTTCATTCGTCATCATAAAGGAGATATTTAAAATTTGAGGAGTTTTTCTTATATACTGGGTACCCCAAAAGTCCGTTAACATTTGAAAATTTAATACCTCACAGACTAAAGTAGGTAGAGAGGTAAGAGCTGATACACATGTTTGGAATGACATGAGGTTTTATTGAAACCAAGAAAGTGCACAGCACGACTAACAGATTGCGCTTCATATGACACAAAGCTTTAATTAGCATGATAATTGATCTTTAGCAAAGACGATGTTGTTTACAACAAATTCTCGTTATGTCGGCCGTCATTCATTAATAATCCCTGTAGTCGAATGACAATGTTGCGAACAGCACTGTACACCATATAGCAGGTATGGAGAGAATATGCGGTCAGAAGTTGTGTTTCAGCATCCCTAATAAGGTCAGACGATTGCGGTAGACTTGCGACTTCAGGTAACAACGCAACCAATAATTACACGGATTGTGGTCTGGGGATCGGCCTCCCTCTCTCGCTACAGCTTATTTTATACACGATTCTCATGCTGCGTCACTGACGTGCTACTGTCCAGTGCCATCAGTTGGCCGCGTTTTGCCGGCCGAAGTGGCCGTGCGGTTCTAGGCGCTGCAGTCTGGAACCGCGAGACCGCTACTGTCGCAGGTTCAAATCCTGCCTCGGGCATGGATGTGTGTGGTGTCCTTAGGTTAGTTAGGTTTAACTAGTTCTAAGTTCTTGGGGACTAATGACCTCAGAAGTTGCGTCCCATAGTGCTCAGAGCCATTTGAACCATTTTGGCCACGTTTTACACTTGTTCTTTGGTTTCAATAAAATCATATGCCATTTTTTCCAAGTTTTGCCTCTCTACCTGCATTATTCCGTGAATTAGAACATTCTCAAATGGTAGCGGACATTTGGTCACCATGTATGTGTATAAAATTTGTGGCTTTTATCGTAACGTTGCAGTGAGACTAAAAAAGTCAGACAATGTCCCTTTTGTATCATTATACGACATAATGGGGTCTAATTATATAGGCTTTGTCAGAAACGTACTATATGAAGCACGTACGCTCCATTATGCCTAAACGTGTAGCACTATTACTCACTACACGAGTAAATAAAAATTCTAGTGGGTACTAAGTAACTACAGGAGAACAAACGGTAATTACCTTTTCCTCTGCTGCTCAGGAAATTTCGCTAGAAGTAAGCGGAGTTAACTTCTGTGGCGATGTGACGATCGACGTAAACTGTGATCGTGGGATTATCTTCTCCCGTTTCGTTCGCGAAGGTAACGACGACTGATGGCTTCCACATGTGCCGTTTGATTATAAGGTATTTTGAGTTTCGCCGCCTGCCAAAACAGAAACGTACTCATAGGGTTACTAAATCACCCGATGTATCGGAATACAATCTACTCTTAATGCTCTATTTCAGCCTCGGGCTGCAAATTCATAAAATTGTAAACAAAAAGAAAAGAAACTATTTTTGGACTTCCATGTCAAGTTGTTGTTCTGTGATACCATGTGTCACCTGGCGGACGGAAACTAAAACTGGGTGTAAATTGGGAGTGATAAAAGCAGGTCGGCGACACTTCAGACGATAGTCGGTTGTCGTGACGGCAACTTGATCTTCAGCTTGGTTTCTAGCGTAGAGTACCGTACATCGAGTCGGCCTGGTTGTGGCGTCGTAACTGATATTAGCTGCTGCAGTTGTAGAGAACGTTTCGAATATGCCGAAACGCAAATTCAAGGAAAATTATCCGAACGAAATTCCAGTTCTATGAGAAGGCAGAATACTTGATGTACAGATAAATCCCAAATATAAATAATGTGCAAGAAAGCAATGAGTGTGGAGCCTACAGCTATGCATCCTCCGTCTATGCGTGACCGGTATCTTACATATTGCTTCTTACTAGTATTATTTTCATCCACCTCTACATTTATATGATTACTCTCAAATTTGCAATGAAGTACCTGGCAGTGGTTTCATTGAACCACCTTCAAGCTATTTCTCTACCGTTCCACTAACGAATATCGCGCATGAGAAACGAACATTTTAATCTTTCAGTGCCAGCTCCGATTTCTCTTGTTTTATTGTGATGATCATTGCTCCCCATGTAGGCGGGTGCCAGCAAAATATCTGCACATTCGGAGGAGAAAGTTGGTGATTGAAATTTGATGACAAGATCCTGCCGCAACGAAAAACGCCTTTGTTCTGCTGATTACCAACCCAGTTCGTGTATCATATCCGTGGCACACTCTCCCCTATTTTGCGATAGTACAATTTTAAGTTTATTTACTTCCAGGTTTTTCTTCTCAGTATCACATGGTGGGAGATCGGATATTATGGATCATGTTAATACCAGATAGCTAAAAAAAGTAAAGAAGCGCAGGGTACATCGTGAAGAATCGGCGACTTCTTTCCACGTACCTACAGTGATAGTGATCTGAAGATATCAACAGTTGAGGCAGCACATGTATTTCATACCGTAAACATCATCAGAGCTGGATATTATGCCAGAATGAAACGTGAAGCAATAGTAAGCAATGTGTTAGCCCCTGTGTGCCTAGATCAGTTAAAAGTTCGATTGGAAGGAGTTAATTTTCTTAGTGGTTCTACTGATGGAAGCAACCATGAAAATATTAAACTTTTTCTCCAGCATCTGGGGGGAAGGGGGGGGGGGGGAAGCATGAAAACTACACTTATTGACATACAAAAAATTCCAACCGAAATGTCAGACTCTGTAGTCAAGTATATACTGGGAGTGGTTCAGAAAAACAATCTGTAACAAATGTGTGTTGCATTTGGCGGTGATGATGCCAATGTCATCTTTGGCGGATTAGAAGGGTCTGATTGTAACAATGTGTCCTGTGAAATGAAGAAAGAATTAGGGGACAATATTTTTGGAAGTGACTGTTCCGGCTGGTAGCATTTCTTCAGACAATCTGAAGAAGGATGTGGAAGTTTTTGTCGAAAAAGTGTTCTCTCATTTTTCAGTTTATACTGTCAGAGTGCCAACTTAGTTGAATATCGTAATTTTGTAGGAACTGAAGGTAAGACAATACTTTCAAATGGCTCTGAGCACTATGGGACTTAACATCTTAGGTTATCAGTCTAAGACAATACTTTCTCGCAGCAAGAGTGGCTGTTATCTATGCCTGCAAATGAAAGAATTTCTCAAATGTATGAGACTCTTAATGTGACTTCATGTCTGAAAACAATGTCCCCTTACATTTCGTGGAAAATCCTCTGGCTGAAGGATACATATGTTTTCTTCATAGTGAGCAGTTACCTGTACAAATAAATATTGCGCACTGAAGGTAAAAAAAAAGACTGTAGTGGAAGTGTATTCTGTCCTGAATGATACTGTCAAGTCTGCAAGAGGGGGCTAAAAGTAATTTTGTTCTGCTAAAATTAAGAGATGTTATCTCTAAATGCGACAATGACCAGTTTTTTTTTAATGTGTTCAGAAAAGATATGAACGGTTTTTATTTTGATTGTAGTGATTACAGTAGCAAACGAAAGAAGCAGTACGATGAATTAAATGTGGTCGAGCAGTTAACTTTTAACAAATAACCTGAAGTAGGGAAAATGCTGTAGTCTATTTGAGATATAGAAATGTTCTTGTAGATGACAATGAATTGTCTGATGAAGTACGTCACCTTCAAAGGTATATAAGTGAACAGCCCAAATCGCAAACCATATAACGTTTTTAGAGAAAACTTTATCTGATAGATAGTGTGATTTCATGAGCAATCATTCTGGGAATGAATGTTCGGAACTTTTGAAATTGTGCAATACTTTTTTGAAATCCCTGCCCAAAGTGAAGCTGTGAGAAGGGTATTTTTGTTATGAAAATATGCTTTGGACTGATAAAAGAAACAGACTTTCTGTACAATGTATAAAGAATTTGTTGGTCTCCAATTATAGGTACAATGATCTCACGTGTTCTGCATGCTATGATAACATCAGATTCAATCAAAGTTACTGAATAGGGTTCGATGGAGCGAGAAATATGCTTTTCTAAAACCGTAAGCCACTGTGGTTCACATAAAGATTGTTTGTAATGACCCCCCCCCCCCCCCCGGTGTTTTCATTTGGAAATATCATAACCTTATGTACGCAACAGAATCTCTTTTAACGGCTTTCTCCTGCAGGCTTTCATGTAAAACTAAAAGACAATACGAATAAACAGAGTTTTAGTAGGTTTCGTGTATTAGATCCAAGATTTTGATTACGTACTTCCGTAATTTAGTCTAGATGAGATGGCAGGAGTCACAGTTTAAAGATATTTCCAGGAAAAATGTTCTGCAAGATGATCCTGCACTCCAGTGACAAAATTTTGAAGGTCATTTATGAATATTTTCTATATGTTTTGGTGTAAGGGACCCGTGGTGTCCGATGGTTAGTTATGCGGTAATACCATTTCGTTTGATTTTTCTCCCCGTTTACCTTTATATCTGCACAACTGTACAAATAGCAACAGTATGTATTGTGAGTCTCACGTTTAGAAACAAACAAATTCCATTCATTTGCGCTACTTGTTGGCGACAGTAATATCCATTTTACTATTCACCTTCAAGCTTGTGTTTTTGTGCTCCTCGATCCTGTGTAGGGTTTGTTTTTCCGTCAGTGTTAGTTGTAGATTAACAGCCGTTGTAAATTCTCGAGTGATCGTGGTGGTAAAAAATTTTAACACTCCCTGTAAGGGAACAGTTACGCATTTATTACTTACACAGACTGAAATCACTGTGATAAAAATGTATTTTGACTGAGAGTTACTGCTTTACTCTGCGTTTTGTATTGTACGTTTTAGTGATTGCATATTACAGGATTTTACACATTTGTGAATGTTTTTTTTTTTACAGAAACGAAGGTACTTGAGCTAACAAATCGATTCAGTTACAATGAAACTGTCACTCTGTGACGAATCATCGGAGATCACGGGTTCTTATACCAAAATGCTCCGAACATAATCCTGCAGAACATCCGAAATTTTATAGATTGTTTTCGGATTCACTCTTTCTGTTGAATACATAGTAGCAAGTATAATAATTAAATTCTGACTTCTAGTTGTGTTTGGCAGTAGAACAGCATGCAGCTGTCTTACTTGTTAATAGCATTTGTATCATTTCTGTAATATTGTCTTCTTTTCTTATCGAGTGTTTAGTGGATTTATTTTGATATTGCCTTTCTCTGAACTCTTAGTGAAACATCAAGTGTGTATCTGAATAAATTCAGGAAATACAACTCTATTAGTTCTGATACGTGCTTTGTTGTGAAGTGACATCGATACACGTCTCTTTATTTACGAAAATTGGAGACAAAAATCATAAGATCTTTGACTGAACAGGAGATGTAAGCGCTGAATAGGAGTTGATTCATTTTGATTTCGGAAACTGCATGTTTCCAGAGATGAATTGCTAACCGAATCCCAGTGCAAGCCCTAGAACGTTGAGAGAGCTTAAGGAATGTAAATGTCTAATACAGGTATTATAATGTTGATCTGTGCATAATACACCCAAAGTTATCACTACGACACGATTAGCAATCTGGAGTTCGTCTTCAAGTCAGTTCAACAATAAGTGAGGAATTGTATCGTGGTTGCTATTTCACGTGCTGCTACAGAAGAAATTACAGCAGTGATGTTGAAGCAGCAGCTCCAAGCGAAGGAAGCAGAGAACGAAGCGACTTATTGCGAGTAGCACAAGAAAGACAAAGCTCCGAAAGCTCGGCGGAGGTGGCGGCGGCTTAAGCTTTCCTAAGAAAATCTTGGCCGTGAGTAAACTTCCTAAGAAGCTTAAAGCCCCATCTCATTCTCCATCCGGTGCTACCCAGACTGCTGGACGTTTTCTCAAAAGTTAATTGCGTCAGTGGCAAATATTTGGAGAAAGCCGTTATTTAGTCATCAATAGTATTAAACTGCACCAGCCAGATATATGGCGAGTATATATTAAATATACTATTTATTTAAACCAGCGTGGTTTACGGAGGTGTTTTCTAATATTCCGCTCATGTATTCGATGAAAAGAAAATATTAAACTGAGCTGTAGAAAACAGTTAAAGTGTTCTTCATTGTAAAGATAAAATAGTAAGTTTATCAGATTTCGTTAACGAGGCTGTAGCACCGAATACACCGTATGCTGTAAACGATATTCCGAAGCTTATCTTTTAGAAACTACACTTCTGGAAATTGAAATAAGAACACCGTGAATTCATTGTCCCAGGAAGGGGAAACTTTATTGACACATTCCTGGGGTCAGATACATCACATGATCACACTGACAGAACCACAGGCACATAGACACAGGCAACAGAGCATGCACAATGTCGGCACTAGTACAGTGTATATCCACCTTTCTCAGCAATGCAGGCTGCTATTCTTCCATGGAGACGATCGTAGAGATGCTGGATGTAGTCCTGTGGAACGGCTTGCCATGCCATTTCCACCTGGCGCCTCAGTTGGACCAGCGTTCGTGCTGGACGTGCAGACCGCGTGAGACGACGCTTCATCCAGTCCCAAACATGCTCAATGGGGGACAGATCCGGAGATCTTGCTGGCCAGGGTAGTTGACTTACACCTTCTAGAGCACGTTGGGTGGCACGGGATACATGCGGACGTGCATTGTCCTGTTGGAACAGCAAGTTCCCTTGCCGGTCTAGGAATGGTAGAACGATGGGTTCGATGACGGTTTGGATGTACCGTGCACTATTCAGTGTCCCCTCGACGATCACCAGTGGTGTACGGCCAGTGTAGGAGATTGCTCCCCACACCATGATGCCGGGTGTTGGCCCTGTGTGCCTCGGTCGTATGCAGTCCTGATTGTGGCGCTCACCTGCACGGCGCCAAACACGCATACGACCATCATTGGCACCAAGGCACAAGCGACTCTCATCGCTGAAGACGACACGTCTCCATTCGTCCCTCCATTCACGCCTGTCGCGACACCACTGGAGGCGGGCTGCACGATGTTGAGGCGTGAGCGGAAGACGGCCTAACGGTGTGCGGGACCGTAGCCCAGCTTCATGGAGACGGTTGCGAATGGTCCTCGCCGATACCCCAGGAGCAACAATGTCCCTAATTTGCAGGGAAGTGGCGGTGCGGTCCCCTACGGCACTGCGTAGGATCCTACGGTCTTGGCGTGCATCCGTGCGTCGCTGCGGTCCGGTCCCAGGTCGACGGGCACGTGCACCTTCCGCCGACCACTGGCGACAACATCGATGTACTGTGGAGACCTCACGCCCCACGTGTTGAGCAATTCGGCGGTACGTCCACCCGGCCTCCCGCATGCCCACTATACGCCCTCGCTCAAAGTCCGTCAACTGCACATACGGTTCATGTCCACGCTGTCGCGGCATGCTACCAGTGTTAAAGACTGCGATGGAGCTCCGTATGCCACGGCAAACCGGCTGACACTGACGGCGGCGGTGCACAAATGCTGCGCAGCTAGCGCCATTCGACGGCCAACACCGCGGTTCCTGGTGTGTCCGCTGTGCCGTGCGTGTGATCATTGCTTGTACAGCCCTCTCGCAGTGTCCGGAGCAAGTATGGTGGGTCTGACACACCGGTGTCAATGTGTTCTTTTTTCCATTTCCAGGAGTGTATAAATATTACGTATAATCATGGAGAGGGGACATTTGTAAAAAAAATAGTATTTTTTCACAGAGAATCAAATATTATAGCATCCCTTAATTCAAATATTGAATTTGGAGAGTCAACCACTAATAAATTGTCATATTCTGAATTTATTCAAATTGATGATAAAACATATCAAAAATAAAGTTAAATGGTTCTAGAATGGCAGTTGTGTTAGAAATTAAATAATTTTTCTAAATTAATCGATAACGCAAAATGTTATCAGTTTTAGTCTTTCACTTTCGATGATAAGACAAAAACAATTTAAATATTTGAAATAAAGGTATAGAGATTCACATTGGTGCTCTGAGAGACTGTTACATAGCTTACTAATCATAGCATATGGGTTTGGGTACTAATCATACCAATGTTAAAGACTGTGCATCATGCTATGGAAAATCTAATGAAAAGCTGACGGATATCTTTTTATCATCCTCGAATAACAAGCACTCGACTGAAAAATCGTAAATCTCATCAAATATTCATCAACACAACTTCCGACGTAAAATTCATAGTTGAGATGTCACAACCATTTCTGATCAAAAACGGTGTTCACCAGGGTGACGATCTGTCTCCTGTACTCATTTATCTGGTATTGGGCAAAGTCATGCGAGAGTGAGAAAAAAACTTAAAAACAAAAAATATTGGAGCCTCATACGACTTGGAAAACGTAAAATGACGTACAAATCTGTCGTTTAGCTTTCACAGATGATCTGGTAGCAGACGATGAGATGGTGGCAATTAAACAGACAGAATCTCTCAAGAAATGCGCAGAGATGATCTCCAAATATTCTTCCAAAGAACCAAGTTACCTGCTCAAAACGTGCTAATAAAAAATTGGTCAGAAAATACGGACAAATCGAGAGAGTTCCACATATAAAACATTTTGGAGAAAACATTGAACTAAAGGGAGAGAGAAAATGGCACAGAAAATACGGATGCAAATACTTAGAGCTTACGGTATAATCTACAACTTCTACAGCAAAAAATGTATGCGCGTACACACGAAAATTTGGCAGAATAAAAAAGTTATCAAATCTAGGTGTTGTATGTTAGCCAAACGCCTGTATCCAGAGAAAGGTGATCTGGAAGGTATCCTAAAAGAAGAACAAAAATTTTCTAAGAAAGGTACTAGGTCCCAAAAGAGCAAACGACCGGTACAGAATACAGTCCCGAAAAACAACCGTAAAATTGTCTGATCTCGAGGCAGACATCACGGAAATAAAATTGAAGTTTTACGGGCATATTAAATTAAACTAAACTCCGCCCGGACAGACCATAAAGGCCAAACGGTACCGACCGGCCACCGAGTCGCAAAAAACGGCGTTCTAAATAGAACAACTCAGAACTAGACCCTTTATCCGGCAGGTAAAGTAGATTTAGAAAAGGCTCTGGTAAGTCCGTCAGACACTTTTAGCAGAAACTTATATACAAAAAAAAAATTGGCAAATGTGAACAACTGTCTGAGAATTAAGTGACCACCAGACCAAGGACAAAGTGAATCGAATAATCCACAGATAAAAATGAGAGGTACTTCGAAACTAAACATTCAAACACAATAACTTTGTTTTAGCAGACAGAGTCCACTAGCACCTAAAATAACAATAATATTTATATAATTCAGTATCATTTTGTTTTATGATATCATCAGTTTTTTTGTAATTAGCTTCAACTTCTAGTAGGTAATAAATATTTAGTTTCTTCAGTAACGTTGATAGTTGTTACTTGACTTAAGAAAGCGAAAGAGGAAAACAATACGAGCATACAGGGTCAGAAACGAACATCGTAATCATTGGAGATGGAGCACCAATCAGGAGAAGATAAGTGTAGAGGATGAAACAGACTGTGGCCTCGCTACAGGAACTACTGTGGCATTTTCCTGAAGCGATATATGGAAACGGAAGAATATGAGGAAGAATCGAAAGCTGCCCTTCCATAATAAGAGTGCCTCTGCGTCATCCGTTCGTTACAACGAGCAAAATCAGAATATTTGAGTAGATACGACTGATACAAAGGATAAATCACCCTACAAGGAGAAAACTCCTTGCGACTTTGTGAGATGTATGGAGAAGCAATCTTTCACTTGTACAATTTATTTTGCAGTATAACTGCGTGGAAAAAATATTGTTGCTACTTAGTTAATTAAATATTTGTTGGAATGAGTTCCTTATGTTTTTGTAACAATTATGTCATGTGGCTACCAACAGTTAAAAACTAACATAAAATGAGGCTTATTTGTTGCGCTTGCTATTGTGCAACTTGGAGCTGTGTTTTAAAGAATTCAGTCGTTGTATTCCGTCGGCATGATTAATTCTGTGGAAATAAATAAGAATCGTTTACATTTTGTGTCTGCGAAAAACTATCTGTAGTTATAAATTATGCCTTTATTATCTCGGTGCGCATACTGGGACTCTGAGAGAGGTTGTAGTAAAAGTCCCGCAGCCGAATTTTAGTGCTTGCGCTTCGATGTATTCAATCTTCTTCTTTACATCTTTAGAAACCACTGTTTGTTTCACTCCCTAGATTGATATGAATACTGAAAGTGCTAGAATTATCGCTCATGAAAGTTTGCGCAACGTATACAAAGTGTTTATATAATGTGGTTGTTGAGTGAATATAAATGTGGGTGCATACCTGTGTGGTGTGTGTGTGTGAGTGTGTGTGTGTGTGTGTGTGTGTGTGTGTGTGTGTGAATCGAGATTAGATTTGATTTGTTTAGGGGTATGAATGCCAATGAATACGCGTATTCTGCGAACAGAAGAAAGAAACGGGGGAAAAGCAGAGGGAGCGGGACGGAGAGGGAGAGAGAGAGTGAGAGAGAGAGAGAGAGAGAACGGAAGTTCAATGAGTTGGGAATACTTTCACCGAGCACAAAAGAAAATCTACTCACCGGCGTTCTATTCTTTCAACAGCGATCTCCTCTCCGAGAACAAACGTACGTATCCGTGAAATTATGTGTCGCAGCAGTGATGGATGCCTCCGCTTTACATCACAGAGGCGAGCAGTTACCACAGCATACACAGTATTCTTATACAACGGTATTGCTTTTTCCCATTCACATACTTCATCTTCGTCTATTGATACTTTCTCACAATATTTTATTCATAGCTACTTCAACTAACAGAATGGATGTTATGAAAACCAAAGGACTAAAATCCGTCTTGTTACAGACGGTCTAATTTCAGACGAGCAGTCATATGAAACACTTCTTATTTCAGATTTCACATACTGCTGTCGAGATAGCTTTTTTTTCTCTTGTTTATTGCAATTCATTCAAAATTTTGTAAAGATCAATAATCAAAAATAAGGTGAATCCAACATTCATAAAGAACATAATGATAACAGTAAAAGTCAAATGCACTCACCTCCTTCGTCAGTAATAAAAAAAAAAATTTCGCTATGAAATAAGAAAAGAATGGACACAATATCTCAGATTTTTAAGTATTAACAGTAAGATGATGAACAAGATAAGAGATCTCTCAGTTGAAGGAAAACACGACTTTCATTCTCTATTTCAGTTTACATACAGTACGGTAGCTGCCAAGAGCTACCTCTAAGTACTGTCTCATCGAAACCATAATCATGTACAAGTTCGAAAACACGGTCGTTAGTGAATTACAACTCTTAGAACTGAAAGCACATTTGAAGGGCTTATTTCAGTAGTGGTACAAGTCCATTTTTGTTCATTCTGAGATACAGAGTCCTAAAGTTAAATGAGCGCTGAAAAATCTGCAGTTGAGATACCAGAAATATTCAAGTATATTGTTGTTTGTTGTTGTGGTCTTCAGTCCTGAGACTGGTTTGATGCAGCTCTCCATGCTACTCTATCCTGTGCAAGCTTTTTCATCTCCCAGTACCTTCTGCAACCTACATCCTTCTGAATCTGCTTAGTGTATTCATCTCTTGGTCTCCCTCTACGATTTTTACCCTCCACGCTGCCCTCCAATACTAATTTGGTGATCCCTTGATGCCTCACAACATGTCCTACCAACCGATCCCTTCTTCTGGTCAAGTTGTGCCACAAACTTCTCTTCTCCCCAATCCTATTCAATACTTCCTCATTAGTTATGTGATCTACCCATCTAATCTTCAGCATTCTTCTGTAGCACCACATTTCGAAAGCTTCTATTCTCTTCTTGTCCAAACTATTTATCGTCCATGTTTCACTTCCATACATGGCTACACTCCATACGAACACTTTCAGAAATGACTTCCTGACACTTAAATCAATACTGGATGTTAACAAATTTCTCTTCTTCAGAAACGCTTTCCTTGCCATTGCCAGTCTACATTTTATATCCTCTCTACTTCGACCATCATCAGTTATTTTACTCCCTAAATAGCAAAACTCCTTTACTACTTTAAGTGCCTCATTTCCTAATCTAATTCCCTCAGCATCACCCGACTTAATTAGACTACATTCCATTATCCTTGTTTTGCTTTTTTTGATGTTCATCTTATATCCTCCTTTCAAGACACTGTCCATTCCATTCAACTGCTCTTCCAAGTCCTTTGCTGTCTCTGACAGAATTACAATGTCATCGGCGAACCTCAAAGTTTTTATTTCTTCTCCATGAATTTTAATACCTACTCCGAATTTTTCTTTTGTTTCCTTTACTGCTTGCTCAATATACAGATTGAACAACATCGGGGAGAGGCTACAACCCTGTCTTACTCCCTTCCCAACCACTGCTTCCCTTTCATGTCCCTCGACTCTTATAACTGCCATCTGGTTTCTGTACAAATTGTAAATAGCCTTTCGCTCCCTGTATTTTACCCCTGCCACCTTTAGAATTTGAAAGAGAGTATTCCAGTCAACATTGTCAAAAGCTTTCTCTAAGTCTACAAATGCTAGAAACGTAGGTTTGCCTTTCCGTAATCTTTCTTCTAAGATAAGTCGTAAGGTCAGTATTGCCTCACGTGTTCCAGTGTTTCTACGGAATCCAAACTGATCTTCCCCGAGGTTGGCTTCTACTAGTTTTTCCATTCGTCTGTAAAGAATTCGTGTTAGTATTTTGCAGCTGTGACTTATTAAGCTGATAGTTCGGTAATTTTCACATCTGTCAACACCTGCTTTCTTTGGGATTGGAATTATTATATTCTTCTTGAAGTCTGAGGGTATTTCGCCTGTCTCATACATCTTCCTCACCAGATGGTAGAGTTTTGTCAGGACTGGCTCTCCCACGGCCGTCAGTAGTTCCAATGGAATATTGTCTACTCCGGGGGCTTTGTTTCGACTCAGGTCTTTCAGTGCTCTGTCAAACTCTTCACGCAGTATCATATCTCCCATTTCATCTTCATCTACATCCTCTTCCATTTCCATAATATTGTCCTCAAGTACATCGCCCTTGTATAGACCCTCTATATACTCCTTCCACCTTTCTGCTTTCCCTTCTTTGCTTAGAACTGGGTTTCCATCTGAGCTCTTGATATTCATACAAGTCGTTCTCTTATCTCCAAAGGTCTCTTTAATTTTCCTGTAGGCGGTATCTATCTTACCCCTAGTGAGATAGGCCTCTACATCCTTACATTTGTCCTCTAGCCATCCCTGCTTAGCCATTTTGCACTTCCTGTCGATCTCATTTTTGAGACGTTTGTATTCCTTTTTGCCTGTTTCACTTACTGCATTTTTATATTTTCTCCTTTCATCAATTAAATTCAATATTTCTTCTGTTACCCAAGGATTTCTACTAGCCCTTGTCTTTTTACCTACTTGATCCTCTGCTGCCTTCACTACTTCATCCCTCAAAGCTACCCATTCTTCTTCTACTGTATTTCTTTCCCCCATTCCTCTCAATTGCTCCCTTATGCTCTCCCTGAATCTCTGTACAACCTCTGGTTCTTTTAGTTTATCCAGGTCCCATCTCCTTAAATTCCCACCTTTTTGCAGTTTCTTCAGTTTTAATCTACAGGTCATAACCAATAGATTGTGGTCAGAGTCCACATCTGCCCCTGGAAATGTCTTACAATTTAAAACCTGGTTCCTAAATCTCTGTCTTACCATTATATAATCTATCTGATACCTTTTAGTATCTCCAGGGTTCTTCCATGTATACAACCTTCTTTCATGATTCTTAAACCAAGTGTTAGTTATGATTATGTTGTGCTCTGTGCAAAATTCTACCAGGCGGCTTCCTCTTTCATTTCTGTCCCCCAATCCATATTCACCTACTATGTTTCCTTCTCTCCCTTTTCCTACACTTGAATTCCAGTCACCCATGACTATTAAATTTTCGTCTCCCTTCACAATCTGAATAATTTCTTTTATTTCATCATATATTTCTTCAATTTCTTCGTCATCTGCAGAGCTAGTTGGCATATAAACTTGTACTACTGTAGTAGGTGTGGGCTTCGTATCTATCTTGGCCACAATAATGCGTTCACTATGCTGTTTGTAGTAGCTTACCCGCATTCCTATTTTCCTATTCATTATTAAACCTACTCCTGCATTACCCCTATTTGATTTTGTGTTTATAACCCTGTAGTCACCTGACCAGAAGTCTTGTTCCTCCTGCCACCGAACTTCACTAATTCCCACTATATCTAACTTCAACCTATCCATTTCCCTTTTTAAATTTTCTAACCTACCTGCCCGATTAAGGGATCTGACATTCCACGCTCCGATCCGTAGAACGCCAGTTTTCTTTCTCCTGATAACGACATCCTCTTGAGTAGTCCCCGCCCGGAGATTCAAGTATATATATTTGAATATTCCTGGTATCTCAACTGCAAGTATATATACTTGATTATTTCTGGTAAATCAACTGCAGATTTTTCAGCGCTCATTTAACTTTAGGACTCTGTGTCTCAGAATGAACAAAAATGGACTTGTACCACTATTGAAATAAGCCCTTCGTTTATTACTGACACCAACTGCTGCTGCTGGACTAAGAGTACAGCTGTTTATACAAACATCGTACATTCAGAATGTACTAACGTTACAAACATAAGATTTTTCTGTATATTTGAAAAACGATAAATATTAAGAAAAAATTGTTGCTGGTGATCGGGTTTCAACTAAGGAACCACAGCACCCTAATCAGCGTAATTAACTACTACAGTACACCGCGCACGCCGGAGCTCAGGCCATTAATCCCTCTTCTGGAGAAACAGCGACCTGCTATTCCACAAATTCTCGTTGAAGCCTACCACAGCGTCTTGGAACTAAGTATTGTCAATGGTCCTCTGTATGGTGACGCTGGCTGATCCTCACGTTCTGGTCGTGTTGTGTTATCCTCTTAACTATGATGAGCATCGAAGGTAGCCCTCCCATCAAAGCACTGCGATCGTGCCGTAGGTTTACAGTTTCCATGTACCTCGTATCATGGATCTACACTTCTTGACTGCAGTACGGCTTCGTACAGAGGACATGGGCGGCGTCCGTTTGCTTTTATCTTTCTGATGAACGGTCATAATCCTCGACTTCATATCTGATATCCGACAAGTGAAGAAGGGTACGATATGGCCCGAAGTAGAGCTTTAGTAACTTTTCCTACAGTCCTACTCTCGTCACAGAGGTAAAAATACAAACCAAGTCCCTTCGGCTGTATCACACTGGTCAGTGCTTCCTATTGTAGCGCTCTCGGTCATGTGAGTCAGCAGTCTTGCTTCTTCAATCCTGGTGATGAGGTATTTCACATAATCGTGCTGAATATCTTCCTGTTGAAATGGGAACAACCTAGCAACCTTCGAGCAGAAAGAACGGAGTGAAGCCTGCAGTGTCTTGCTTTGCTGTGTTGTAAGTGCATGACACGACGGATAGTACTGTATCCCAATTTCTCTGTTCGACATCTAAGTACATCGAGAGCATGTCTGCCAACGTCTTATTATAACGTTCCGTGAGGCAGTTCATTGTGGATCGTAGACGGTTGTCATGTCTTGGATGACATCGCAATACGAGGGTACCTCTGATACTAGCTTCGACTGGAAAACTTTTCTGCGATCACAGATCATCAAGTGAGGTATCTGTGCTTCAAAATGATGCATTTTACAAGAGAATTTGCAATTTGCGGAGCTTCGGAAGTCGGGACAGCTTTAGTGACAGGATAGCCGGTGAGGTAGACAGTGCACTTTATTATCCATCGATTCCCGTTTCTCCATTTGGGAACCTCCCCAAGAGATCGATCCCCTTTCGGTTTAATGCCGCTGCTGCAGGCGAGATTGATACAAGATGTCCCTGAGGTAATTACAACCTGTTCTTTCGTAGTTGACATTCCTTACAGTGGTTCACATAAGTAGAGAAGTGGGCAGTGACATCTGCGTTTAATGCTATCTAGAGCCTTCATGTATCCCTGGTGACCAGACGTTGCAGTATCGTGGAAATACTTCACAATAGCTGGTTGTAGATGAGCTGGGAGGACGAGCAACCATTTCCGCCCCATTGGATCATAGTTCCTCTTATACAATACTCCGTCAATTAACTGGAATCCTCTTTTAGTCGAGTCCTCCTCCTTCAAAGCTATTATGGTTTTCAGCAGTGCTGGATCTTTCCTCTGTCTAGCAGCAGTGTCATTTAATGCAGCGATTACTGAGACTTCATCAACGCTACTGTGTTCCCGCAAAAGATTTCTTGAAAGGCAGTCTGCAACATTGTATTTGCATCCTATTTTGTGTACCACTTGAACGTGGTACTCCTGAAGCCTCGGTCCCTGCATCACCAGTTGAGCCGACGTATCCTCCAGGCTAGTCAACCAGCAGAGAGGATGATGGTCTGTCACAATAGTACATGACTTGCCAAATAAGTACGGCCACACCTTGTTGATGTCCCAAACAACTGCAAGGCAGTTTTTCTCTGTTGTACAGTAGTTCATCCCAGAGTTGGAGAGTACTCTGGAAGCACCTTCCTGAATTTGTACCACAAATACCCCATTCCAAAACCTCTAGAGTCAATGTGGAGTTCGGACACGGCTTTCTTGTCATACAGCGCTAGAAATGGAGAATACAGAAGTTCTTTATGAATCGCTGGTAGTACGAGCACATTCTGAGAAAACTTCTCACATCATGAATATGCCAATATTTTGGGAAATGTGTGACTGCACTTATTTTTTGTGGATGGGAAAGGACTCCATCGTCATTCACTACGTGCTCCAAGATTTTTACTTCTTGGGCTACGAAAAGGCACTATTTTGGATTCAGACAGAAACCTGCAGACTCAACACACTTCAAAATGGTTGTAAGGCGCCTTTGATGTTGTTCAAATGTCTTCGAAAAAACGACGATGTCATTGAAATAGCAAAGACATGTCATCCAATTAAGGTGTCGAAGGAGGTTCTCGATCATACTTTTGTAGCTGGCTGGAGCCTTACACAGTCGAAACGCCATAGCTTTAAACTCCTAGAGGCCATCAGAAATCATGAAGACAGATTTTTCCCATTCCAGCTTGTTATCCTCGATTTGCCAGTAGCCTGTCTGCATGTCAATAGTTGAGAATACTTTGACCGTTCATGCAGTCTAGAGTGTCATCAACATGAAGCAATGGACAGACATCTTTCTTCATGATTTCCTTCAGTTATCGGTATTCGATGCAGAAACGACATATGTCATCTTTCTTCTTCGAAAGGACCACAGCAGATAACCAAGGACTCTTTGAAGGTTCAGTGAGTGCAGCATCTCCACTTCTTCCTGGATAATCCTTCGTTCACCTGGTGACACCCTATGCATGTGTTGGCTAATTGGTGGGCCGCTTGATCTGTCTTTTCTCAAATACTGATTTGAAAGCATCTTAAAATTGACGCAGAACAGCTGTCCTTCAGCGACATCATTCCTCGGTCAGGATATATCCTACTGGCCATTGATACCTCTCCTGCACTGTCTGCAATAGTAGCGACGCACGATTCGTCGTCGATGACACTAAGTTGCTTTATTGGACTAGTTTGGCTGCCTGCACGCATACATCTTTTGGGATGAGTTGTGGCTGCTCGCGATAATCCAGAGTTCTTTTTCACCACTTGTAATGCTTATGATCGTCGTTTTCATATAGATTTCCTTCGAGAGCCTCAGTAACTTTTTGCAGTCGAAAGAATCTCTACCGTTTAAATGAGCATCTATATTGATGACTGGAACTCGCATTATTGATGACGACAAGATAACTATGTCTTCAAAGTCAAACAACTTTCCAGAGCAATATTACTTATATGTGCTTGTTGGAATAGCTTCGTTAATCTGGAGCTCTCGTCTTCCGTGGCCTATGATGCTGGTGATGCCGGCAAGTAGGCCTATCCAAGAATAAGACCATGACTACATTCTGGTAAAACGACCAATTAGAAAAGCTGTATTATATCGTTGATAGTCATTCTTGTAAAACTTGTTCCTGTTGGCTCGACTTATTTCTCATTTACGACGTTCAGCGCAATTGCTTTAGTATCATGGAACACAGTCTTCCTTAGCATTAGACATTAAAGAAAAAGAAGCCCCTGAATAGACGGATGCCAAGAGAGGTTGGCCATCGACGATGATGTCAATGAGATTTTCTGACATCTTGGTGACTGTCTTCCATGAGTGTGGTGACCCTACCTCCATAGACTATCGCCTCGCTTAGTCTTCCTGCATTCAGTGGATAAACAAGCGGCTGGTACCTCTGACCAGTGACAGGGAATAACTACAGCATGTTGAAGAGTGACCTCGTCCACGGTACAGCCACGGGCCTCATCCCACAGGTCCTTCATACTCGTGGGTAGTTGACTGGCGCACACGGCACTCTTGTAATGGCTGATGACTCGCCGAACACTTCGTCTTTCGCTGGAGTTCGTACAATGTGTCCTGGGGGCCCACAGTGAAAACATACCACCCTGTCGTTCTCAATCCTCCAGCTATGTTTCTTTCTTCGCAGAGTTGTACTTGACGGAGGAGTTGGTTGTAACTGCGTTGCAATTTTAGAATTGCCGAATAAGTTCGAAATGGCTGATTCCATTCTCCATGGGACATGCTACTAGTAGTAAATATTGGTGCCAAAAATCAGACCAATTCTTCTTCGATATTCTATATTACCTCCTGAATCGACATTCATGGCTGATACCTCTTCTGTACCAGGTCCGAAATTTGTGGCTGCTACACACCGCTGTATTTCTTCCCTTACTATCTCCTGTATGAGAGAGGCGAGCTCATAGTGATCTAAAACTGCCAGAGACCACATTCGGCTGTCGGTCACTCCTCTTTCGTCTGTCTCTAACATAATGTTTTTCCTCGATTCACTGGCACCTACACATTTTTTTAACAAATTTACTTTTTTTAGTTTTACAAAATGAACAAACTTCTTCAATTCTTTGTCTTCTATTTTTTTTGTTGTTGTTCTATTTAGATGATGTTTCCATTAAATTTAAGATTTTATAAAATTTTCATTAAAATGTTATAAGACATTTTACAGAAAATAATTAAAATATTTCAGATTTTAATTTAGTACAGAATTTATTAAATATTTTATCGAATATCATTAATCTTTAATTAGATTTCTTAGATATATTTCACTTTTTTCTAACTCCAAAATTAAAAGTTCAAACTGGTGCAGTAGATGTGAAACTAATTTTATTTGGTGAATTTTAATCTTATATAAATGTGAATATACTTAATCACCTTTCAGACAATCATATTTGGTGTCTAAAATGTCAAAAAATAATTATATTCCATAAAATGTTCTTATAAATTTTTTAATCAAAGTTTGATAAATTTTAATTATATTCATTGAAATGTTTTTATAAATTTTAATCAATATCTTATAAGATTTTAATCTAAATAAATGAATAATTTTACAATTGATTATACTTGCTGCTGAGTGCTACAACTAAAGCTAAAGCAATTAAAATTGAACTAAATATTGAACAATTAAGTAGTATTGATAATTTTTAGCTGATGTGCAAAAGAAGAAATGAAATAAGAAAACTGCTGGATATTTACTTGTAACATCTGAATTGGGATAAATATTGAATGTCTTATAAAAAAAAGATAAAACAGTTTAAAGATTCACAAAGCATGAAGGTGGGTTCATACCATTATTATTGGCTGCATTACCATATTTAGCGGCTGCCAGTTCAGTAGCTGGTAGAGTAGCAAACATAATAATAAATAAGATATAAAAGTTAAAGAATTCGCAGAACAAAAAGACACAATTTAGCAATGAAGAAGAGGGGAATTCAATAGGAAATTTAACTCTGATTTGTACAACAAGCATGAATGGCTGTGTGGTTGTGACATGAAAAATGCCTCATTCTGTTTTCCTTGTTTATTGTTTGGAGGAGATCTTTCATGGTCTAAACACGGAGTCTGTGACATTCAACACCTCCATGACAAAATTAGAAAACACGAACTTTCTTCAGACCATGTAAATAACGTTTTGAATACCGCAAGTCTAGGCAATGTAAATATAGCTACCCAATTACACAGTGGGTACAGAAGGTCCGTGGCATTACACAACCAAAAAGTTACCGAAAATAGGTACATATTGAATCTAATTATTAACTGTATTCGTTTCTGTTGTGCGTTGGAACTCGCCCTTAGAGGACATGATGAGACTGAATCATTTTCCAGTCCTGGTGTTTTTCGTTCCTTGATTAATTTTATGCAGAAAATTAAACAGGTTTACACGAGTAGCATGAAAGAGGGAGAACTGAAGATGGAACAGCGATGTGTAATCTACCGTGGGAGGCATAAGAAGTCTGTGATGTCATAAGTTACGAGGCAAAAGAAAGAGTCAGGTTCACTGCACACCTACTTGCAGCCTCTCTCTTTCTACCAGAGAAATTCGCTACTTACTATTACAGTTTTCCAGAAACTTCTTTCAGAGCAGCTATAGAATGCTACTATTTTTTGGAAGCAAGGAAACTTCGAACAGAACTCTCTGTTATTTATGGAAGAGAGGAGTTCAGAAGCAAATGTGGAGCTTTGAGCTTTCTGGATTACATAACAGACAATAATCTTTGTGGTACACTGAGCGAATCTGTGAAGCTCCTAAAAGCGATAATTACAATTCCAATGACCACATCAGAAGCAGATCGTTGTTTTTATTTGCTGAAACGCATCAAAATCTTCTTGCGGAATACTATGGACCAAGAAAGACTGTCAGCACTCGCGATACTCTCTATTGAACGAGACCTCGTTTCAGAAATTGCAGACTTAAATCAAAGAGTGATTGAAAGATTTGCAAATATGAAGGAAAGAAGAATAGAGTTCCTGTACAAGTGAGCACCACCACATCCAAATTCAGAGACAAAATCGAACGGCGTTAACATCAGTCCTGCTGAAAAAGGTTAGTAAGGCATGCCTACTACTTTTTGAGTACATAGAGCTGCAGTTGATTTTAATTCCTTTTATTCTGCAAAAGTAATACTTTTTTCTGTGTACACCTTTTGGTTTTATTACGAGAAGATGCAGGAGTGACACGAGTGAGTGGTCTGTTTATATCAGGCATTGCAAAAACATGAGCAGTGTACTGATTTTCTCTCTTTTGTTCATGTTTTCCTTCGTGAACAAAGTGCACCACCATCTTCTTTGGTCACGAGCCGCCACTGCACTGTAGTATATTTAATTTAGATATTCCAGTATGGTGGTACTCATTTTTATTTTTTATTATGAAACAAGTAATACAAAAATTATTTGGGAAAAATGATTTGTATTATAATGTTGAAAGAACACAAATTTTGATGAATTCATTTGTTTTCATTTGTGTTTATTTGTGTTAAAATTATTTTCAGATAATTATAAAGCTCAAGATATTTTAAATTTATTTAATGAACATTTTTAGAAATGAAATAGAGATAGTATAAACAGAATCAGAAAAACCTTAGATCAAAAATTAATACAAAAATCCATAAACATGAATTAGGACTAAAAGAATCTAAAATTAATAGGGAATTCGAGTCAAAAATTAATATAGAAGTTAATAAACGTGGATTAGGAGAAATATAATCAAAAATGAATAACAAAGCAGAACTAAAAATCGTCAAACAGACGTCGGCCGATAAATCAGAGACAGAAGCCAATAGGTAGTTTGTCAAAAAGTGGTAGGTTCGATTCCCGGTACTGCAAGGGATTTTGCCATGGTGGGAGGACTGGACCGGGGTGCATTTAGTCTCTTAATGCTAACTAAGGAGCTACCTGATTAAGAGGTAGCAGCTCCAAGGCCGGAACGCCGACAACGAACGGAACTGTTTTGTGCTGACTAGAGCCCTTCAGGTGTGTGGCCTATTCGTTTTGCCCACACATGACTATGGTGCGCGCGCGCGTAAGAGAGAGAGAGAGAGAGAGAGAGAGAGAGAGAGAGAGAGGAGAGAGAGATGGAGGGGTGGGGGGAGGGGGGGAAGAGCGAATACACTTCACGTATGTCGGCGGAAGTTGCTGAAGATGACAAATGCCACCTCGCCTGATAATGCAGCTGCGTGGGCGCTTCTTGACAGCCATGCGTTCGTCCGCACTTGTCTAGCACTACACAGACGCCATACGCATACTGGCTGCGAATTTGCAACGCGTGCAGACGTAAGAACCTACACTTACCACTACACCTTTTCTTCCTTCCTCTTTCCTGTTAGAGCCGTAAACATTACCGACTGTAACGGAAGGTATTAAGATCATCTGCCCGATTTATCACAAGATGACTGGACAACGGCAGAACATCGATGCAGAACAACCCAAATCAGGTGATGGAAGAATCAAAATGCCAGGGAAAACATTTTGTCAGGTGACTGGATGGTACGGGCCAAAACAGGTAGGCGTGTTATGAACCGAAGTTGAGAAAAGGTTGAGAAGATATTCGAAAGGAGCACAAAGAGGTACATGAATTTTGTACAATGTTTTAAAATAAAATTTTTCAAAAAAGGCTAGAGTCCCTGCTGTCTGTCAAAACATTAGTGTGCCAAAGTAAACATTTGTATGAACACACTTGCAACGAAAGTTACTGCCAAAATGAAGATCCTGTTTAGGAATGCGCTTGTCATAACATGAGTACAGGTGACTTTTGGCCGTTCAACACAATCACAGGTCCATATTTCATTTACTTGTTTATTTCACCTGATCTGATGAGGGCAGCAGGCCCTCTCTTATATCAGACGAGGGTTTCAAATGGACAGTACATTCCTACATCACACTTAAAACGTACCTAATAAATAAAAATGTTAATGTGTCAGCTAGTATTAAAATGATCTGAGTGTCTGAAGTGGCAGTGTGAGTAAATTATACTGACTAAGAACTAATAAAGTTAATACTGGCAGCACTTCTACTACTGCAGCTGATGCCACGAATAGTTATAATAATAATAATAATAATAATAATAATAATAATGACAATGATAACGACAATAACGAAGTGTAAGATGTATATGAAGAATTTATAGGTACATAAAACAGATGATTTCTGATATATCGAGTTCTGGTGAAAGGTAATTAGAGGAGACAACATTGGGTAAGAATACTGAGGAATGAGGAAGATCAGATTGGAAAGAAGGATTTACAAGGGCTACGAGTGTGTGTGGGGATAATGGCAATCCTTATTGTTACTTTAATGTATATGTCATTAACTAACTGTCTTATGAAGCTGGAGATGTTATCCAGTTCTCTAATATAATGCGGAAGTTATTCAAGAATTGGGTTCCTGCTACTGACAAGGACTTCGAGAAAGTGGCTGAATGATGGAATGGGACAGAAAGGATTTTGCTCTGATGGGACCGGGCGTTCCTGCCATGTTGTTCAAATAAGAGCGTTAAGATCGAGGAGAGATATGAGGCACACTGTTCTTTGATAAGACACTAGAGAAGACCGATGGTATGGAAATTTCTGCACTTGTCTGCACGCAGCCAGAATTGCTGTACTTATGGTGCTGAAGTGTGCTCGAAGAGTCGAACATAACAGGTATAACAAATTCCTGGTGCCGTAAGATTCCCTGAGAAAAGCTGTGCAGGATAACACTGCTGTAATTAATAATTGAAAGTGTAAGAGTTTGTACAAGTTCCTTTTCCCAGTCCAGAGGGAAGAGCGTTCCATATTTTTGTGTGGATTGGAGACAAGTTGATGCCTCCTTGCACACTGCAGTTACGTGCTGAGAGCAATTTAGATTTTATCTTTTATTACTCCTAGACCCTTTGCTGAAGGAGAGAAGTTGACATTTGTCCCATTTAGGATCTAAGATGTTAGCGATTCCCTATATTTAGGGCTAATGAGCGTAGAATGACCAACTAGTACGGCTTGGGTTTTGTATTTTACTTAGACCCTACGTCCTGGGCCCATTTTGATAGTGCACACAGGTCGGTATTGAGATTCTCGATAGCTGTCTTCCAGTTTATTGGTTTTGCATCTGGATGCAAAAAGAGGTCATCAGTTTACATATGGCATTTATTGTAGGACAAAACTGGTGTCACATTATTTACGTACAATGACAAGAGTATAGGACCTAAAGATGAATCGCTGGGGACGCCCTATACTATCCGCCTCCATTGTGACTTTGTGATGCCGGACATGATACATTGCTAGCGAGACTTGTAAGCGTCATAGTCGACAGTATCGAAGGCTCTGCTGAAGTCGAAGAAGTACATCATAGTTGCCTCTTGTGTATCCATGGCAAGCTTCAGATCATCCGTCACCTTTATTAAGGCAGATGTTGTGCTGCGATGTTTACGGAAACTTGATTGGTGTTCGGATAGTAGATTTCTGTAGTTAGGTAGTTTGTTAGCTGGTCGTGGACTATGTATTCTAAGATTTTTGACAATACAGGAAGAATGCAAATAGATCGATAGTCAGAGAGTGCTGTGGTAGCGTCCTTTGTAGGCAATGGCTAACTAGACCATCTTTACACTTGTGCTTAATGAGTTGTTGAGGGCATCTGTTATAGTGGGCAGTAGTAAAGTAGATGCTGACCTGATACATATGAAGACTTTTGTGTATGGTATTTGCTAGTAATATGCTTTAGATAGAATTTTTCGTGGCTACAGTCGTTTACCCCCATGAAGGAATCAGTGTGCCTCTGTTTCGTTTATGGTTCAGTTGTGGTTGTAGGTAATGTGAACTACCGATTCATTTCATCAGCAAGGGCAATTGGATCGGCTGCAGCTGTTACTTTCCTATACTAAGATAATGCAGGTTTTTCCATGGGACAACTGGCCTATGTCTCTTGTCGATTAATGTATGGGCATGCCTGAGTTTTTCGTTTATCACAGCTTGACTAACTCTGTTCCACTTCTACTTGTAAGGAGTATGATTTTCAGGCGTGGGGCGCAGTTCGTATGCTCGATGTGCGTTCCTTAAAGGGCATATCGGCATATGTGTGATACAGTTGAATAAGTTTCTTAGAAACCCTATGAAGTTTTTCATTTATGTCCGAAATTGGAATATAAGACTTCCTGCAAACTATTTCTTGCACCTCAGTTGGAAGTTCAGATGAATTACTGCGTTTGAAGCCGCAGCCTGTAGTCAGTTTCGGTTTCTTTCTGAGATATTCTATCGAATATGCTGTGAAAATTATGTCATGGGTGGCCATTCCAGGAGGAGATATTTTAGAGATACAAATTACTCTGCTTGGGGATTTCGCTGCAAATATATCTATGGAAGAGTGTGTCTATTGTTCGTATGATGAGTAGAAGGAAGCTGAAGTAGCGACATGTTTGAAGAAGAAAGCATCCGCTTGAATTTCACACTGGATGGACTACTGTGCAGAAAATTTACGTTAGTGCCACCAGCTGTAACTGCATGCTTGTATGTAAATTCGAGACTTGAAAGAACAGTATCGAAGCTCGCAAACCCCTTTAGGAGATATTCTACTTGTTTATCTTTATCATTGTGTGAGCTGTGTAGTAATTGTCGTGTGTTAACAGATGTAGCTGTCTAGATTTACCAAACTTGTGGACTACTTGGTTTGAGGAAGATCTCTAACAGAAGTATTACTATGGATGTCTGTGTATTGGAATATATGATGTAACTCTTTGAGATGAGTTGGCGGGGATCGGACATTTGCGTGTACAATGTGAAACGTAGCGTGTTCGGGTCCAAAGCTGGCAAGGATACCGCCGGTCTCTGAGCCAGCGGCGGTGAGGGGACAAAATATACCGGACCGCTCTGAGGTAGGTATCACTTCCCTGAATATCAGCAACTGCAAAATGACTGTGTGTTCTACGCTTCTGAATTCTATCCTTTTCTACTTATTTCAGCTTTTAGAATTGGTGTCTTTCTGATTGGCTACAGGTTTCCCCATTATGTACTGAATATTAGTATCACCAAGAACCAAGCTATGATCTCCAAATGACTTCTTCAGATACAAACTTACAACAAAATTTCCATTCCCAGAATTTATTAAAAATAAAAAAGACGTTCAATTCTCCAACAATTATCCACAAACCACTTAATTACGAAAAAGGTAGAAAATACAACTCAAGATCTCCTCTCAGTAACATCAAGGACCAGCAAACCCAAAAATCACAGCAGAAAATTGTCCCATGGAAAATACTTAAGAATGGCTAAAACGTCATTTCTTCAAAAACTCTGTATAATCAGACATAAGAACGTGAATTCTTTGACTTATGCCTCATTGTATATTCCACATCATCGTAAGCAGTGTGCATGTAAGTGAGAATCTAAACTCCATGAAACATTGTCTTCAGATCAACAAATAAATAACCAAATGAGATTAAATATACAGTGACTACAGTGTTCAAAATGCTATAATGATCTAACAATGCCTTGTCATTCAAACTTCTAGTACAATTTCGGTAGAGGCCAGTAGAGTCTTCTTCAACAAGAGAATTTCCAGTCAAGACAAAGGGTATCATATTTCTGAAATGTATTCTACACCACAGACACATGTCCAGTGAATCAACAACGAAACCTTGATGATAAAATTCAATGCAATGACATATATGAATTAAAATAAAATTTAGCAATGCAAAAACACACTACAAAGATTTCAACAACATGAGACAAGAAAAATTTAAGCAAAAGAATATTATTCTGCACCTTAACAATCTCGTACAAATAAACTTCTTTCTTTGCTGGTTCACCATGTAGTCAAAAATGAAATAACTGTCGATGTACATCTATGCTTAAATGAGAAAGTGCATACTGTACTACAGACTCAAAATCCTCTTCTAGAAGTTCTACCCTCACGTTTTACACTTCTGGGACTTCACCTAGTAAATGATCATTTACCAACTGGAAGTATCCTTAAGACATAAGTAACAATTGAAATCTGTGGCACTGTGTTAACCCAGTTTAACAACTCAATTAACACACAGAAAACAAAAAAGAAATTTTGGTTTCCAAGATGCAGTAATCTTCCACACTATTAAATCTGACAGTGCATTTTTCACCAATGCCCCACGTAACTGAATCTTCTAGATTATTGTTGTTGCTTGATGCATGTCAGTAATTCAACCTTCATCCCCGAAACTATTTTACGTGTAGATTAATGTACACAAATTCCCTTGATTCCCACAAAGGTCACACTATTATTGATTTTTACGGTTTCTTAATGGAGTAAGAAATAAATTTCTTATAAATTTTAATGCAGAGGATCCTGTGTTATCAATATAAATAACTATACTCTACCAAAAGCTGTAGCTTAGCCAATAACTTTATTTTCATTGAAGCAGTTTATACTAGACAAAACAAGGGGTCAGCAGACACTGATAATGATATTCATTTCATTAACAAATTGTATATATTTAGTAAAACTGAGAAAGAGAGACACTTTTTCTTTTATCAGGGAAGGGTCTGTCAGATGTAAGGTGTCTGTAAAATGCGTTTACTGTAGTAGTAGTGGTACCACATAAAATTGCCCTGATTAAAGATGCCCTTATTACTAAGTGAATAAAGTACCAAAAGTCTATAGGATACAAGATAATTGCACAGTGTAACTGCCCATCTAGTGTGATTCACTACAGCAACACATACTAAGGACAATGGATGTTCTGAAATGATTTACTATTGTTTAAAGATCAACTTTCTCATCACTGAACCTGACTTTGGATCCCATCTACATTATATCTAATAGGGTAGATATGTAGCATAACTGTCAACGCCATTGGAATTAATAGCGCTTGTGTGTCACGATTTGGTAATATAACGTTCGCACAAAACACTGTATTAGGACGAAACTGTTCACGATTGGATATCAATTTGTTCCAGTATAATAGACGTAGAGGAATTATGGGCAAAGTTTAAACCGATAGTAAATCATACCATGGATAAGCATGTGTTAAGTAAATGGACTAAGGACGGAAAAGACACCGTGATCAATAGCAAAATATGGGAAACACTGAGGAAGCAGAGATTCCTGCACTCTCGATTCGAAAGAGAACGTGCAGATGCTGACAGACGAAAGTTAATAGTGATTTGTCGGTCTGTAAGGAGATCCATGCGCGAAGTGTACAACTTCCATCGCCATACCTTAGCGAAAGACCTTGCCTACGTAAAACTGTTAAGCGGGTTGAAGGTTTCTGTCCAGTCACTCGCTGACCAGTCGAGCGAGGCAGTAGAAGACAGCAACAGGAAAGCTGAAGTTTTACATTTCGCGTTCAAGAAATCATTCACGCAGGAGGATCGTACAAACATACCGTCATTTGATTGTCAGACAGACTCCCGTATGGAGGACATTGTAATAGACATCTCTAGCGTAGAGAAATACCTGAAAGAGTTGAAAACAAATGTCGGCAGGTTCGGATAGAATACCAGTTCTGTTTTACAGAGAATGTGCTGCGGTATTGGCCCCTCACTTAACTTTCATTCATTGTGAATCTTTCCCACAGCGCAAAGTTCCACGAGACTGGAAAAAAGCACAGGTAACTCCCGTATGTAAGAAGGCTAAAAGAATGGACCCACATAATTAAAGAGCAATAGCCTTAATATCGATCTGCAGCAGAATTCTTGAACATGAGACAGAAAAGCTTATGTCCACAAATGAACGTGGATTTAGGAAGCGCCGACCGGAGTGGCCGTGCGGTTCTATGCTCTACAGTCTGGAACCGAGTGACCGCTACGGTCGCAGGTTCGAATCCTGCCTCGGGCATCGATGTGTGTGATGTCCTTAGGTTAGTTAGGTTTAATTAGTTCTAAGTTCTAGGTGACTGATGACCTCAGAAGTTAAGTCGCATAGTGCTCAGAGTCATGTGAACCATGTGATTTAGGAAGCTTCGCTCATGCGAACCTCAGCTTGCTCTTTCTTCGCGTGATATCCTGCGAACCACGGATCAAGGTCAACAAGCAGTTCTCATATTTCTATATTTCCGGAAAGCGTTTGACACCGTGCCTCACTGCAGAATTTTAATGAAAGTACGAGCATACGGAATAGGCTCCCAGTATTCTGTACTCAACGGCGAGAAAGCATACCATTGAGAGGAGCCCAGCGAAATGTGATAGGATCGCTCTTATTCTCTATATAAATAAATGATCTGATGGACAGGGTGAGCCGCAATCTGCGTCTGTTTGCTGATGATGCTGTGGTGTACGGGAAACTTTCGCTGTTGAGAGACTGTAGAAGGATACGAAATGTAAGTTAATGCAGTTGAGTAGTAAAAAAAAATTCTGTGATGATCGAATGTAACATTAATAGTATGCTGTTTATGACAGTAACGTCGATTAAATATTTAGACGTAACGTTGCAGAGCGATATGAAACGGAAAGAGCACAAAATAATGGTAGTAGAGAATACGAATGGTCGGCTTCGGTTTATTGGAAGAACTTCAGGAAAGTGTAGCTCATCTATAAAGGAGACAGCACATGGAAAACTAGAGTGAAACGTTCTTGAGTGCCACTCCAGTACGCTGGATCCCCACTAGGCAGATTTGAAGGAAGACACTGAAGCAATTCAAAGCCGTGCTACTAGATTTGTTGCCGGTATGTTCGATCAGCATGCAAGTGTTACGGAGATTCTTCATGAAATCCGTGAAGGGCAGACGACGTTCTTTCCGCGAGGCACTATTGAGGAAATTTAGGGAATCTGAGGCTAACTGCAGGACGATTCTACTGTCGCTAACAAACATTTCGAGTAAGGTCGATGAAGATAAGAAAAGGGAAATTAGGACTCGTATGGGTCATATAGAAGATCACTTTTCCCTCGCTCAGTTTACAAGTGGAACAGAAAAGGATATGGCTAGTAGTGGTACATGATATCTTCCACAGTGCACAGTATGGTTGGATTGTAGAGTATGTATGTAGGTGGAAATGCAAAAGTAAATGCGGAATTCTTTGAGCTAACTTACTTCCGAGATCTGAAAAGAATTTAAAATAAATTTATCATTACTGCTTATATAATTTGTGCTACAGTGGAAGTGATTGTCAACAAACTAATCATTGGGCTGAAAGCAAACCATCATTACTCTCAATATTTCTGGACGATATATAGGGGAAAAGCCTCGTAATTACTCACTCCCACTATCACGGAAAAGTAAGTTTAATGGAACTAAACTGATGAGGGAATGAAAATCAAATAAACATATGATATTTTCTTTAGATTTATAACTATTAAATCTCAAAGAATACAGATGTTTTAGATAAAGGAATAACGCTAATGTTACATGAGGCACGTGGTGCTCTAGTCATCACAATACAGAGGCTAGCTTCATATGGGAAATATGAAAATATACAAAGTACAAGAAACCTTTTGGCTGTTTTCATATATCACTCTCTATCTTTCTCAATATACATCAATGTGGCCTGCTTGGAAGCGTGGAATTTATCATTCACTGTACAAACACTTATGTAAAATTTACCATCGACGCAACAGCAGCTTTTTCACCGTAAGATATGTGGACGTTACGGCGTGGAAGTCGTTCGCTACACAGCTGCTCTGCAGAACGTGATTAACCCGCAGGTGTTTGCTTTTCTTTTCTCGCACTCTTCGCTCAGTCAGCAAACAGTGTATCGATCGGTCTCCTTAATACGAAAGCAGAACTTTATTCAAAGTGGTGAAAAGCAGTTACGGATCGGGCTGTCTGAGTCGATTCGCTGAAAATGAGACTCAACCGTACTGTCGACAAAATATCATTACTACAGTACTAAGCATCGTGACCTCAATTAATAGTGCAGACGTGAATAACCTATTTACCGCACACGTAAAGTCTTTTCAAATTACTGCGATAGTAAATTTCGTTCGCTTTTCTTTTCATGTTCATCTTCCTCTGAAGTCATTTTAGGAAGACAGGTTCCATGGAAAATTCGTAAGATTAAGAACTGTTTAATATGAACATCCAGCTTCCAAAGCCTAGTGGAACAGAAATAGACACAGTTAACATGTGTTACCTGATTACGCGACTAGAGAGCGTCCAGGATAAACGAATGCTTCAGAAGACGCAATGACGTATTTATTTTGCACCTTTAGTGTACAGGGTGATTCGTCTGAGCCGTTAATCTCAAATGTTTCCTGAACCGTTTCAGATATCGTAATTTTGAAGAATGAGGAAGAATGGAGTTACGACAAAATACTAACAGTGAATAACACAACACTTCCATCGAGGAAATTCAAACACCTTATTTTGTTACTCGCTTTATGAAAGGAACTATGTAATTCCGTCATGATTGTTTATGTAGTGCATGTAGCTACTACTTTCATAATAAATTTGATAGATGTATGCTTCAGTCAATGTATATTCTTTAGTAGGAACCATGCCTTTATACTAATTTCCACTACTATATATTCACCCAAGTGAATAGGGAAAATCTCCTCACAAAATGACGTATAGTCTCTTATCATAACTACACTAATTAGGAGATATTGGTATCAACTTCGCTTTTTCAGATATAGCTATAACATTTTCTGCTGCTAATTTCGTAGCTATGAAAAGACACGATTTCAAAGGCGTTTATTTCTACAAAATCTGAGTAATATTTTTGGAGAAGTTACAATATTTATAACTTATGATTTATCTGTTTTGAACATGACACTGATCACTGTCGTTACACTTAACCGTAAAGCTGTATGGTCTAAAAAGTTCCTAAAAATTCCTTTTATGTCACCAAATGTTCGAAATTGCCTCCTTCTACTGCAATATACATGTTTGCGGACGCTGGTGCAACGAATTCTGTGCACACTGAAGACATTCCTTCGATATTGTTGCACAGTCTGTAACAATGCTTTGTGCTAAGTGCTGCTGGGGTGCGTAGTTTATAGGCTACATATTCAGGTTTACCCCACAAAAAAGGTCCAGTGGCGTCAATTTAGGTGATCCCGCATGCCAACTGATAAAGCCGTCAGCGTGCACATCGTGCAGGTGCTACATACATTTCCAGCGCTATTTCACTAGGAGAGAATTTGGCACTTCGGTAAGGAACTCTGCATACCTTTCACTCGTTAACATTTCTTTATTGAACTAAGGAAAAATCACGTATTTCCCGAAAATCTCTCACTCCAATGCCTCTGATGTTCAGCCTGCCTCATAGGCCCAGTAATACACGTTTATTACAGTCAGCTTTCCGTCATTTGTGAAAGTATCTTCATCAGTAAAGTGACTTCTTTGAAGCAAGAATCTGTTGTCCTGCTGTAACGTCAGAACTAAGTGACAGAACTCGATGCATCTTTAGTCCCGCTGGTAGATATGTTGAAGAAGCGACACGAGATATGGATGTGAATGTGAATAACGCTGCTCTGGAGCTAACGGGTGGATTATGAACAACAGCTGCCAGAGCACGTATTTCGTTTGGTCCTCTTGTTATAGACTTGTTCCTTACCCCCTACGTAGTATTCTAGTACCTTTCCAATACTAACTATTTGAAAAATTTAAGAAAAAATTTATTTGTACATTCGTAAATTTGTTCTCTACCTATTTCAATTATGACAAGCTTCTTCTCACGAGAAAATAGGTGTACATCAATGGATCAAAAATACATTTTCGTTAAAGATGACCTAACCAATTGTAATAATCGAATCTGGCAAAGAATAAACATACAGTAGTACAGGTGATCGTACAAGTACGCTTTTTTCAAAATATCTAACAGCTGTAGACAGGCACCTGTGGAAAGTTCTAATAATTTTTTTTGCATACGTTGAATTGTCATTCTTGTTGGACCCTGTCTGACAGGATACTTTTTGTATGCACTTCAACTGTTCTCTCCGCTTTCCTTCTCAATTATTCGTAAAGAATAGCTTCTCTTGGCTTCTGAATGGCATTTATTTTTCCAAAGTAGTCACTACTCAAATTAATGACTAATGAAAACCACCACCGTTATGTTACTACAAGTTTATTGCGTGAGACCAGTTTACTTCTTTTAGAGCATTATCAGGGTGCCTGCAGTTAAGCAAAACAAGAAATTGGGCTAAAAGCTATGCTATCGTTACGAATGAAGATGGCAACTCACACTGTTAATTGTTTTATAATAAATTCCAACCGAGCTGTGCAAATATCATCATATAAAAGGCTTGATTGTCATATGTAACGTTAGAGACGAAATCCGGAAGCAATTATGACATAAACATTCTGTTCACCGCCTGGCGGGAGCATGGAGAGCAGTACGTGCTTGCAACATGGCATGCTGTGTAGGTTAGACTGTCCAGACGGAGCCGCTCTGCGAGAAAGGTAAACGGATAAGCGTACTACTTGGCCTATCTCAAGTGTGATTTGTCGACCGTGAGATCATAATCAATATAAATAAAGAAAAAGCCTGAGGTGCGGAAATGACATTAAAGTGTAAGAAACAGAACACAGCTGTTCGAAACAATTGCAAACATAGATAGAAGGACGGATTAACAAAACAATTATGCATTTAACGATGGAATAGGTGGGAATGCTAATGCAAAACTGCATCGTCATTCAGCAGATATGACAGTAAGTGAGTAAATACACAGAACTGTTTTGGAGTAATTATGTAGAATATAACAGGAATAGTAATTACGATCTCACAGAATGATCATTACTCGTGAATAAGATGATAAGAAGAGACGTACAGTCACAGAACACTACTGTTTGTCATATTTCCGAAAGGTGATCGGCAGATGTTTATATGATCGCTGCCTCCTGATTTTGTCTCTAGCTTTAACTGTGACAATCAGACCATTTATATCATTGTAAGGGAACAACTCGATGAGGATTTATTATAAGACTACTGGCAGCGTTAACTGGTTCAAAATGGCTCTGAGCACTATGGGACTTAACTTCTAAGGTCATCAGTCCCCTAGAACTTAGAACTACTTAAACCTAACTAACCTAAGGACATCACACACATCCATGCCCGAGGCAGGATTCGAACCTGCGACCGTAGCGATCGCGCAGTTACAGACTGTAGTGCCTAGAACCGCTCGGCCACCACGGTCGGCCGGCAGCGTTAACTGTCTATCGTTAAAATACTATAGGTTTTGTCCTGATTTTTTTTCTTACCTGCAGGCAACTTGATGAGGTTCTTAAAAGAACGAAACCGCCAGTAACACTGTAAATTTGTATCAATACAGTTGTGGCAGTTTTCATGAATCTGCAGTATAAGTGTCAGTCACTTATAGGACTCAACATGACCAATATTATAATCAGTACTCGATACACGCAAACGACACACACAGAACGAAAGCTAAGTTTCCTGTGTGACCCTTTCCTTTACATCGGTTTCACTGTGGTGCAGCACTGCGTTTCCTCCATGCTGGACTTGACATACACTGACGGAAAAAGTATAAAAATATAATATATAAATGAAAGTTGGTAGGCGTGTTTCTGCATCGGAAGGATGATGTCTATTAAAATTTGGCGCCAGTCGCATAAGAGTGGCACTAATAGCGCCACTATGAGGATGCAAATCAGGTCTGATTCAAAACGGTCGTGAGTGTTAATTGCATTTGAGAATGGGCGTGGTGAGTTGATGTTAGTTAAGAACGCCTGTAAGGAGACAGACACGCCGTTATCAACACCACACTGAGTTTGAACGATGTCTTGTAATAGGACTACGAGAAGCTGGGTGTTCCTTCTGCGATATTGCAAAAACACTTGGCGGGAATATAGCCATTGTATATAATTGCTGACAGCAGTGGTCACGAGGAGACCATTTGAGGGTCTGCAACTAAACTGTCTGTGTGCTAGACACACTGGATCTACACCTGGTGTTATGGACTGGGGTGCGATTTCGCATGACAGTAGGAACACTCTCGTAGTTATCCCACTCAACCTGACTACAAATTTGTACGTCAGTCTAGTGATTCGTTCTGCCCTGCCACCATTCATGAACAGCATTCCAGGTGATGTTTTCCAATAGGATAACGCTCGCCCACATACAGCTGTTGTAACCCAACATGCTCTACAGAGTGTCAACATGTTGTCTTAGCCTGCTCGATCACCAGATCTGTCTCCAATCGAGGACATGTAGGGCATTGATCGGACGACAACTCCATCGTCATGCCAACCAATGTTGACGGTCCCTGTATTGACCGATCAAGTGCAACAGGCATGGAACTCAATCCCACAAACTGATATCCGGCAGTTGTACAACACAATACATGCACGTCTGCATGCTTGCTTTCAACACTCTGGCAGTTGCATTGATTGTTAAAGCAGCAGCATTTCACATTTGGAATGGCTTATCTCGCGCTAACATTAACCTGTGATCTTTCAATGTTAATCATTTATATCTATTTTATAGACAAATGTATTCCCTAAGCTTCATTACTCTACATTTTTTTGTGTTGCGATTTTTTTTTCGTCAATGTGTTTCTGTATTTTGGTATAAATTACGAGCGTCTGCAGCTTCTGGAAAAGGCAAATTCGGTTTCGTGTTATAAGCAGATAAACACCAAGTTCTTACTGTCGTAATTACTCAGAAACTAGTAAGCGGGTTTTTAAAAGTGAGCAGTCATTGAATGTTAACAACCAGCGGAAACTGCTATAGTTCCGCATGTATAAGCAAAGTGATTGCCGATATCTATGTAATTAATACGGCTACTGAAAGAGACTGTATGTCTTTTAGCGAATGATTTCTCACTCTTGATCTGGGTGAAACGGAATTACGGTATCTTAAACGCTTCCAGAAATATTTGAGATGAACATCTTAACTGAATCACCTTTATTTCATAAATAGTTCAAGGTACCAGAACAAGGCAACAGCCAGTGGTTGAATAAAACTGTACGAATATGTCTCCACGCAGTCTATAGTCGAAACATTTTTATAAATAGAAATACTGAAGCAACTATGTTTTTTGATGAAACCATATGCTTTCCTTAATAGTACACGAGTGAACGTGAGAAGAGGACTGCAATGGCAGGTCGGTCATTAGGGATTTCATTGAAACTTATTCCAGAAAAAGAGTCAGGTATGTTCAAAATTTTTGGTCAAGACTTCTGAAACTGTGGTGGAATCCAAGGTTTCTACGTCAAAGCAGTTGAAATCAACACTGTCGCAAATGTCAGAGATATGAGCATTCCTGCACATTCTATACCCTCCCCATGTGAAGAATAGCCTACATGCCACTCAAACAACAGCGAGCGAAATTATGGATCTCATTTCAAAACTAATGTGACTGATTTGTGAACTGCAGATTTTAGCTAAGAAAACTCAAGTACGATACACGTATTCAGAATCTATTCTATATTACTGCAACCACTCGTCTGTACAGACGCAGAACATGTGTACTTGATGCAAGATGTAAAAAAAGCAGGAAAGTTTTTATGGACGAAAGGAAAGTAAATAAAAGGAACAACTTCAATGATTTTAATCACCGTCTGATCTATGAATCAAATCGCCAGCATGAAAGCATTTTTGTCTCATACACTCACACTTTATTAGTCAGAAGTAACTATAGATGTTAAATATTTCCAATAATTACTGGATGCTATGTGGAAAATTCCAGATTAATAGATAAAAAGATTGTAGCAATATATTTTATTTATAGTAATTGAGCAAAGATGTTAAATATTCCCAGAAAATAGAGGAGGTAAAGTGAGAAATTCCATGTCACTTGAAACTGAAAAGTGAATATTGCAGCAATATATTTCCTTAATTGGAAGTGAACAAGTGAGATAAATATTACACACTTTTTCATTTTATACACTGTCACATTCATGATATGATAAACCAATGATATTCAGGTTGCGTAGACCGGATAATTGTTATCACATAATCAATGTTATTGTATCCAAAATAAAGAGAAATGCATAATACGTCACTCAGTCTTTCCCATAAACCAAAACGTCAATTTTTTCAAAATGTTAAATGTCCCTAGCACAGAGAGAACATAAAATAATAATTCAACTCTACAGTCGCCGTCGTCGAAGTAGACGTCCGCGTTACGCAACTTCATCCGTCGTTTTCACTACGCCAGGGGCTGGTAAGTCGACAAGTGTTCGCAACTTGCATGTGCTTCTTTCTGCTTTTTAATATGAAATAGATTTACATAATTCCACTTTGCTGTCCCTGTCGTGAAAGTAGACGTCCGCATCATCCAACTTCGCCCTTCTTTTTCATGATGCACGGCTGGTAAGTCGACAAGAGTTCGATACTTATGGGTGCTTGTTTCCGCCTTTTTACGTGAAGTATACCTACATTATAGTTCAGCAACAGCCGATGCAGAGAATAGGTGTCAGCCCAAGACTTCTAGATGTACCCCCTACAGTGAGTGGACATTACTCATGATGAAGGTATTAGGTGGAACACTAATTTTACCAAGTACAGTTGCTTACTGCCGAAGAAGGTGGAGTCTGAGAAATGGTGATTCTAGGTTTCAATATCACTGTAAGATCTTCAGCGGGTAAGGCATATGTGCAGCTCTCTATTAACCTCGAATTGGATCTATGACGGAAAGTAAATGCACTGATATGGCCGATTGTACTAAAATAGTTGTCTGCAAACTATATTAGAATGTCACAATAGAGGAGAGTACGAAAATAGTTGTCTACAAAGTATATTAGAATGTTACAATGGAGGAGAGTCTCGTAAAGTCATTAAAATAAGATCAGGTCTCCATTATTAAATTGAGTACGAAGGCTCAGAAACATTCGTTCCGCGAATTCTAAAAATCATCCGTTTTACGTTCAGGAAGTGTAACGATTGACGAAAATTTCTGTTGAAACGAAATGATATTGCCTCCTACAGAGTCACTTTTCTACTGATTGTGGAGGTACTGCGTACTAAAGGTAAAAAACTGGTCGAAAACTGGATATCTCAAAGTCGCACGAACAAATACATTTAGCATCACTAAAATTAAAACTGAGGGCCAAGGGTACGTAGAGGTGGAAGTTTCTGGCTAATAGTGACTCATGCTGGGTGTGCAAATGCAGGTTTTGTAATGGAAGCCAGACTTGTACTTCGTTGGTCTTAAAGTTCCAGTCACTATTAAGAAATGAACGAGACAGCCTTTACAACTTGTTTGTTGATACGTTACCCTCAATGGAAGAAGACAGCATTGTAATGGATCAACCAACATACGCAAATTGATATAAAACAGACACCGCACGTTGGTTTCATAGGAAGGGTGTTTGGTTTTTCCATGCTGAAACGTAGGATAAGAATTCTGTCAGCTATCTTTCCATGCAAGTTGACAAACCACCATTTTTAAACTTGTGTAGAAAAGCCATTACAGACTGAATGCATAAGAAGTGCTGCAACTAAAAAAGCTAGGGAAAATAGTTTATTCAGTTAAGATATACGAGGTACCAAGAAGTTGTATGAAGCGACCAGTTTGTAAAAAAGAAAAGGGGGGGGGGGGACATTAAATAGTTCCCCTTCCATAGTATCAGGGTCATTATAAACCAACTGAGATGATATAGGCCTCGGTTAAAAGGGATATATCAAAGAGGAACACGACCAACAACTTAAAGGACCTTCAAGTTCAACGATTTTGCTAAATACGTGGAAAGTATAGAGCACTCAATAGTGCATTAGGAACACAGTAATAGAACCAATTTCAGTACGATTGAGTGAATTTATCGAAAGTGAACTTGAACCAGAATCGAAAAACGAACTGATGTAACTATTTATGAAGCTTTAAACAACATACAATTCAATATAAAAATGATTTTTAAGCAAGTGCATGTTTTGTTACATAACTACAAGTATTTTTCTATAGAGGATGTATTGCCTACAGTTCCTGGATGTTATGCGGTTTTTCCTACCCACAGCTCCATTACTCAATAACAAACTAACTGGCTAAAATTCACGGAAACGGTTATCCCATTTGAAGATGTGCCCTGAGTAACGCCCGTGTGTTGCGCTTAGATGTGGCTTATGGCACGAGAGTAGACGTGATATTACAGTAGTCTGTTACAGACAAGTGTGTGGTCAAGATGACAGCGCGTTGCAAATTAGACGACTTTGAAAGCAAATAGAAATCGGTGCAAGACTAATGGATCCATAGCTTTTCTGAGATTACACAAGAATTCCTATTTCCGAGACCAGCTGTGTCTAGTACGGATATTCATTATCGCAGATACAATATTTTCACACGCGTAAACAGCTGCAAAGGAGACCACAAGTGTTTGATGAACGGACGTCACATCGCCTCATAGAGCCATACGAGGCGATAGGTGGTTTACTATCTGTCAGATCGAAACTGATTTGAATAAGGGGCATCTGGAAAAGATATCTACCAGAACAGTACGAACATGAATACACCGCATAGGCTTCAGCAGGCCGGCTCGTGTCCCAGTACTTTCCCATGACATGAGTTTCGCCCACTCACTGTACTTCAGTTAAGTTTATCGCTTAATCGTCCACTAAATTACATCCTTTTACACCGTAAATACTTTCTCGCTAGACATTTCTAGTTTGCGCCCGTGTGGTTTCAGATGCTTCAGTTGTCTGTATATTTTATCACAAGCATTTCAGGATGTAGCAGTGACGTAGTAGCAGTAAGAGCTGCATACAGAGTGTCAGAGGCGGCTCGTGGTTTCAATAAAAGAGAAAAGAGACGGCTGTGAATCCGTTACCAGTGTGGTCAAATTCTTGAGTTTCCGAGAGTCCTGCTGCTTTTTTTGCCCTTTCAATTATGTCTTAAAATTACGGTTTTTGCAGTTCTACCTATTGCACATGTCGCAAAAACTATCCAAATGCACCGCAGGTAACACACATAAACTTGGAAATAACACACTATATCAACAAAACGGCGTCAGCTAGCAAGGAACGTTATCAGCAGTTAAAAGTTATAACACACGTTTTTGATCACTTATTTCATCAACTCCTTCATCTCGTTAAATGGTGATACTTACGTTACCGTATTCTAGTACACTCTACCCGAACATTTACATTCTTATGGCACCTTTACTAGAATAGTTAGAATTGTCAATACCAGAAACACAAAAGTACATTGAACACTATCGAAACATTAATATTTAACGTCGATTCATGACATATCGAAGCGTCATATAGAGACATAAAGGCAGGTATTTGTGAGCAAGGGTTCATCTACTCTGTTGCTTTCCCTTTGTTGTGTCCTTGACCTTCCGCTCTCACCCCATTCCTTGGAATATACAGGGTGTCTCTCCTAAGAGTCGTCAGGCCGATTTTCTCTGGTGATTCGGCGGTTATTTGCAAATTAGTTTTTGCAGTGTGTAGCTGGAGTCACGCCAAACAAATACTGTTCATCACGTCTTTCATTCGACGCGCAGAGTCGACAGGAAGCGTCGGTTTGTTTCCCGTTACAAACAATGGTTTTGAAAGCGGATTTATACGTGCCCACGTGAGAGGGACATCCCAAAATAGTGTAGCGTGATATTCTTTTTATCTATATGTATTAACAGGGGCACTAAAACACGAGGAATAATCAGCAGCGATATCACCGTCCTTGCCCGTAATAACTGTTACCACTATATAGCAGCACTGCTCAGTCGCTCCTGGAGTACGTTTATTCTTCGTGTTGTAATGTCCCTGTTAATACTAGTTCTTTATCTGTCTTCGGCAACTGTATTTCCATTTCTTGCAATAAACTTTACAGTCTTCTGAAGAAGGACACTAGGTGCCTAAAACCGGTTGCAGTTTGTAGCTGTTCCCTATTGATACATTTCGATAAAACGAATATCATGCTAGACTAACTTGGAAGCGCTATATCGAATCATCAAGTGAAATTCCGCTTCAAAAATTATTTTATTGGTAATGGGAAATAAACCGTCACTTTCCGTCAACAACGAACGTCGCATGAAAAACCTGCTAAGCAGTATTTCTTTGGAGTTGTTACAGCTTCACACTGCAAAAATGAAATTGAAAATATCTGCCGAAACACCAGAGAAAAAGCGTCTGACGATACTTATTCCAAGTTATGGCGGACAATATGGCGGATTTCCTGACGTTCACAAGTAGTTTTTATCGTTTATAGTCGCCGACATACGACACCGTTTTTATTTCTGTCTAATGGAAGATGTTTTTCTTTTCAATCGAAAGTAGCTTCTAAGAGAACTTCAACGACATAACATGTATGGGACTTCATCAAATATTATCAAGATAACAGCGCCGCAAACCATTGTCACGCCGTCAGAAGAAGAGGGTCCACTATCGTCTGTCCTTTTGTTCGATAAATAAGCAAACAAGTAGCTCAGGTATGGTACTTCTGTTTACCTTTGTGCTTGAATCCCATCAGTCCGTGTTCCGCTGTTTTAGGAGTCAGATAACTTGCTCGTAAGGCTATTGAGACATTTACAGTGTATACAACAGTCGTTGGACTGTCGTTTATGGAGAATGTCGCAAACTACGAGAGCAAACTACCAGCTGAAGAGTATCCAGATAGAGCCAACCGCATGAGATATGTCTCTGAAAATGTTATAAAAAAGTTCTGGAAACTGGGAATGTGGAGAATAAAATAAACCAGGGAAAAAGAAGAGGAAATGAAACTAACATTCTAGCAGTAGTAAAATACAATGCAAATGTCACTAAGATGCATCTCTGAAGTAACGATACCGATTAACCAAACGAGCTTTCTGTGAATACTATATTCCTTCGTATTTCATCCTCCTCTCATCTTTCTGCATCTACAGCTTCATAGCATTGACTTCCAGAATGGGCTACAGTTCTCCGAATGTTATTTTTGAAAAGTGCAAAGTGATGCGACATATCTATTCAAAATTTTGTTTAAGGAATAAGCATCATTTACAAACCGGGGGCAAGACAGTCTTCGCAATATGCACTAATCGTCAGTTGAAAATCCACGCTGACTCAAAGAAGTAGTTAGAAACAACACTGTTTGTCTATCAACGTTTGGTGGGTATTTTTGAAGACCCGCATCATTGGTCCCTGTTTTATTGATGGGAATCTAAATACAGTCAGGTACCTCGAGTTCCCATGATACGCTGCTGCTGTAATTATTGGAAGTCATCACGCTGAAAGTAAGGCAGTCAGTGTGGTGCCAACACGGCGGGTGCCCTTCCCATTCAGCGCTTGTAATAACAGCCCTCTTAAGAGAACATTTGGAGATCATTGGAACAGTCGTTCAGGAAACGTAAAACAATCTACACTCTCACCAAATTGATCACTTCTATACTTTTGTCTATGGCGAAAATTAAAGCAAGATGCCTATTAGGAAACACCGGTGACTCATGAAGGCACGAAATGCCTTGTAACGCGGAACTGTGTTGCCGATGAAACTGAACGTGAAGTATTGTTTTCCCAGAATGAATTTATAGCGTGTAGCAATGCTCAGTGTCTAGAATTTTGAGCACTTGGTATAAGATTCTCGACAATAAACACACAAACCATACCTTAGTTACGTGTTTGCTTCCATTTGGTATAAGAGGTCAGGCGTTTTTGGAACCTCTTCTCCTGATGGTGGTACGGTGATTCGGGGCACCGTTATCTTGACACTGTTTGATAAAATCCCATGAACGTTATGTTACTGAAATTTTGTCGAACCTCGATACATCTACTCAGTTCAGAAATATTTGGGGTGTCCTGTCTTAGCTGCCTCGCCCAGTATACAGGGTGACCCAGACCTACAGTGACCAAATTTTGGACATTTTACAGGGGTATTTTCTGAGTGTTTTGTTAAAAGGGATCCGTGGTCTCTGTTGGCTCGTTACAGTATAATTGCACTACAGTTGAGTTTCTAAGCCCATTTGTCTTTGTACCTGCATTGCAATGAAAATGTCTGCAAAACAATACAAATGACGGCAGTATGCCCTACGTATCTTGTTTTTAAACAAACTTCTTCCATTGACTCATGGTATTTGCTATTGACAACTGAAATGCCCTGTTTACTCTTTGTCCTCAAACTTGCTTTGCATACTTCTCTCTCCTGTCTCAAGTGTTGTCTAAAGATGAAAGTCGATATGCTGGCCGTGTATGGTTTCACTGAATCCAACAGCAGAGCAGCACAACGATACTACGCCGAACCGTTCTCGCAGCGATGGCAACCACATCACAGTCGGCCCAGACAAAATACTTTCAGAAACATTAAAACAAACGGTAACACAGATCACACACCTTTTCTTACTAACATGTTCAACGGGGCACTACTAACAGGAAGAATTCCAAACCTCTGGAAAACTGCTAATGTAGTGATAATCAGGAAATCACAAGACAAAAAGCCAACAGACCCAAAAACGTACCGACCGATCTGTCTCTTAAACGCTCTCGGCGAGGTACGGGAAAAGCTCCTGTCTGACCGTTTACAATCGCACAGGCGCCTCCTCGGCCTAACGCCCCATCAATTTGGCTTCAGGGAAGGTAGATCAATAGAAGACGCCGTCAGCCAAGCACTGACAGTTACAAATAACATCAGCGACAAATACGTGGCCGCCATACTAATCGACATAGCCGGGGCCTTTGACAACTTGTGGTGGCCATCCCTCTTCGCCAGGTTAAGGGAAATGAGGCTATCAGTTTCCCTCTACAGAGGCAGAGTGGCCGAGTGGAGGGTTGGTACACGGAAGGTTGTCAAGACAATAAAAGAGAGATGTCCACAGGGCTCGATCTGTGCACCAATATTCTGGGATATCGCAACCGAACCCTTGCTGGACACTCTAGACAGTGACGACAGTGTAAGAGGTGTGGTAGCTTACGCAGATGACCTGCCCGTAGTGGTGTCAGCCAACTCGAGAGCAGCACTAGGGGCAAAAGGCACGCAACTGCTTCATAAAATTAAAGGTTGGTGCAAAGAAACTAAATTAAAAACAGCTCCCAATAAAACAGTATAATTACTGCGCAGACGGGCACTACAGAGGAATCCAATTCTAAAGTTAGACAATAGAAGCATGCAGAGGAAGCAAGCCACACGTTATCTCGGACTGCATTTTGACGAAAACCAGACTTTCAACCATCATATAAAATTGACAATATACAAAGCCTCCAAAATTATGCACAAACTAACAAGACTAAACACAACTCAGTACAAATTGCCTTATGACGATAAGGACCTACCACATTGCGATATTTGAATCCATCGCATGCTTCGCCGCAAGTGCTTGGGCTCATAGACTGAACATACAAACTGACAAGACAACTGCAAGACGAGGTGAACGTAGTGTACTCCTGAGAATGAGAGGAGCCTTTAACACACCGTCACTAAAAGCACTTTGTGTTGTGATGGGGACCTGCCCTATAGACATAACAATACGTTATAGAGCTGCACTTTACCGGCTTAAGAGGGACAGGCTCGATAAAGTCACCGAAATTACGGGAACCAACATTATAAACAAAACACAAATGAAACAATGGTGGATTCAAACATGGTAGAGAGGGTGGGATGCATCCGACAAGGGTAGCAGAGTACACGCTTTCTTTCCTGATGCACATGAAAGACTACAACTGAAACATGTCGACCCAAGCCGGGGGATGGTCCATTTCCTGATAGGCTACGGGTCGTATCCGGTACATTTAAATCGTATGGGACTATTTAACTATGAAGTATGCGTGTGCGGAGAAACTGGGACACTAGCACATGTCACACTGCTGTGCAACATGCTAGCACAAGTGAGACCTATACAGAACGACAATGACATCGCCAGAATAATACGTAATCCAGATGACTGGAACACAATAAATAGCGTAGCCAATATTGTATCGAACACTCTGCATGAAGAATACAAGCGCCAAAACTCATATGGAGGGAGACGTAGACAAGCACAAATAACACAACAAACCACATGGGAGGACACAAACACCATCACACATTCCGAAACAGAGGTAGGAACACTAAGTGAACATGACTCAGAAGGGGTCAACATGTAAGGGACCAAAACCAACAATGCATGACACTGCATGTCACAACACAATCACCAACAAAACAACAATCAAAAAACAAATAAACACCGACACCACATGCTAAGATTGTAGTAATAAAGTAATGTCGCTTGGGAGGAGAAGGCGCGAAGAACTTTTATTCCGAGGCTCCTCCTCCCCAATGACATACTGCATAATATTTAAAGTATACTGCACACAAGCAGTAATGTAGTGCTCGTTTTATTGTGTGCATACAGAAGTATATTCTCTTCTCTAGAGTCAAAGAATTTTACATATCAGTAATGTATTAAGTTATTTAAGGAATAATGTATTCAACTAGCAATGAACTATAGTTTATTTCTACTAACAAATTACAAACATAAGTGTATCGCCCACGTAAAGCTAAAATTAATGTATTCCATGTTTGAAGTGCTCAATCAGTATTTAACCTGTACAATCTGTGTAAACATACATTTCAGATGAGAATAGCTCGAGGTTGTACCTAGACCTTCTCATCCGCAATAGGTAGAAATAGGCCATTATCAACCAACATGCTACTTAGACTATAGAACACATCCAAATACAGCATATCACTTCCCTCTACATACTGCAAATTATTTTCACCCCATACATCGTATTACATTTTCTATTTTTTCTTTTTCTTTGACATTTGCATTATATAAATTATATTCTCAGCAACTAGATAGTAACAAATTGTATGGGACCATTTTAACAATTGTTAAGCATTCAATTCGCTGTAACCTCAGAGAAATCTTTATATATTATGTTCTTTATATTATTTAAAAAAGCATTAACAACTGTATACCAATAAGATTTTAACAATGAAAAGTCTTTGCTGTTAGATTCAGAAGCATCCGACCTACCTTACATTTCAAGACGGTGGGTTACTCTGTACTGTTAATGAAATAAATAAAAAATAAATAAATAAGTCGTTTAGCACCTGTAATGTGTTGCATTACTCTGTGGTTTCTGTTATACATTTTGCTGACAGTATGTTACCGCTTTTTCACTGTTGTGAAGGTTGTTTCACAAAAACACAGGTAACTGGAGTAACACACCAAATAAATATTAATTATATTGAAGAGCCACCGGAGAGGGCACAGTCCTGTAAGAATGATGTCAAACTGTTAAAAAGTCAGAATTGGCCATTTGCGCACCTGTTGTTCTGACATTAGGAGCAAGCTCGGCCAGTCCGGTGTGTGTTTCGACAGCCAGGAAGCTGGGTCGGCCGAGCTGGGCGTACCTTAGTAAGCGGCGCGATCCTCGCAGTTGACATCAACAGATAGCGGCACCTTTTGAGCCTCAGTAACTGGCGGACACTCTGAGCATGAAAAGGAAGTAAGATGAGAGTTTAACGTTCTCTCGACAGTGTGATCATTAGAGACAGAGCACAAGCTCAGATTACGAAAGGATGGGTAAGGAAATCGACAGTGCCCTTTCAGCAGAACCATTACGTCATTTGTCTCATGCAGAATTGTAAAACTACAGCAGGCTACCGTAAATTACCATAAGTAAGTGTAGGCTACAGCAGCTTTCCTAGTAGCTTTGGTGAGTCAAGAATGTACCCACATTATCTGTACGTTAGGTGTGTTGCATACCTATCGGGCGTTACCTCATAACGATTTCTTTCTTTACGTATGCTAGCAATGTTTTACCAGATTTCGCTAAAACCCGGAAGCCGTGAACCGTCTTGAAACAGACTGAGGATCTATAGAGGACTGGGTAATCTATAAAACATTTTTGTTTCACATAGTTATCCTCCTGTCTATTACTTAGGAATAAACAGTATATATAGCAAAACTGAAATTGTCAATGTTTAATTCAGTTGATCTGCAATGTGAAACAGAAAGACTATGTGTTGAAAACAGAAAAGTACAAATTTAACATATAGTGCTAGAAATATCAATTTCCTCAACAACAAAATAAAATAAAATAATGCAAACGAAAAGTTTCATCGGTTCAATACTTCGTCGAACTTATGTAAGGCATGTTTCTGTTATTCATAAACAACTTTCGCATTTATCAACAATAACAGGAAACTCTTGCCATTGATCATAATGAAGAATGCTCTATTGAGCATAAAATAACAAAACAATTTCACATATTTTTATGTTTGTATGTAAACTGTACTTGCATCAAAAGTAACAGCTTTGGTTACATAAAAGCGTAGAAATTATACGATCAACTAATTTATATTACCTATAAAATGCAATTTATATTCTGTAACTATAGAAAATACACAATGGGCTAACACTGAATGACGTGTAGTTCTACTTATGTGAAAAACAAACAACGTTAGGTGAACTAGTCTGAGCTCTAAAATTTTACTGCAGTTATTTTCGAGTGACCTGCACTTGCATTTTAAATAGTTCGCAATTGTAGAAATTTAACTTTAAAGTTGTACTAAACGAACTTTAATTTTATACGATATCTAGCTTGAGATACTGGAGAGTGCAGGGCAAACCGCAGCACTTACCAAAATCCACACATAACCCAGTCTTAGAAACAATAAAGCACTGCAGTATGGGAGAGGGGAGGGGGGCTGGAACAGGAAACCTATACCATGGGAAATGACGAAGTAGAACTTGCAATGCATTAATTCAGTAGCTACCACCAAACTACAAAGTATGTTCAGACCTTCCCTTGTAGATTATTCAAGTCTTGAGATATAATTATTCACAACAGCTGTGTGTAGTAGCATAGAATGCAAATATTGTGTAGTGAGCCTGGTGAGACTAGAAAGAACCGCAGTTCAAACTTGACAAGTATATTCGTAGAACTGTCCTTTAGTTGGACAGAGTTTTACCTCATAAAACTTACTACAGGTAGGTGCAAGTCGTACTTCGTATGGAAGGGCTGTGCGTACATAGGTGTGAACCAAGTTGCATTACAACATGTAAGAATAGATATGTATGACAGAGTAAGTCTCACATAAATAGGAGTATTTGACCTACCACAACAAAAATGCGCAGTACACTTTATTTATGTTATGCAGGCAGCAACAGGGCTGATTTTTAAGGATGGATTATACAGGATCAAAAATATTTCTAGGAATAAAGTACTCAGCAAAGTGATAGCTTGAAGTGCAAATTATTCGTGCAATGGGCAATTGTAGAGTGAAACTTTAGGTTCAATATAGAAGTACCATCATTTTTGTGCAAAAAGTCTCAGACATTAAAAAACATAAAAGTACAATCATTTAAGATAAAAAGTCGTAGCAGACCTTTACACTGGGAGATATGTGGGGTACTGTAATATCATAATTCATATAATAATATACTACTGGCCATTAAAATTTCCACACCAAGAAGAAATGCAGATGATAAACGGGTATTCATTGGACAAATATATTATACTAGAACTGACATGTGATTACATTTTCACGCAATTTGGGTGCATAGATCCTGAGAAATCAGTACCCAGAACAACCACCTCTGGCCGTAATAACGGCCTTGATACGCCTGGGCATTGAGTCAAACAGAGCTTGGATGGCGTGTACAGGTACAGCTGCCCATGCAGCTTCAACACGATACCACAGTTCATCAAGAGTAGTGACTGGCGTATTGTGACGAGCCAGTTGCTCGGCCACCATTGACCAGACGTTTTCAATTGGTGAGAGATCTGGAGAATGTGCTGGCCAGTGCAGCAGTCGAACATTTTCTGTATCCAGAAAGGCCCGTACAGGACCTGCAACGTGCGGTCGTGCATTATGCTGCTGAAATGTAGGGTTTCGCAGGGATCGAATGAAGGGTAGAGCCACGGGTCGTAATACATCTGAAATGTAACGTCCACTGTTCAATGTGCCGTCAATGCGAAAAAGAGGTGACAGAGACGTGTAACCAATGGCACCCAATACCATCACGCCGGGTGATACGCCAGTATAGCAATGACGAATACATGCTTCCAATTTGCGTTCACCGCGATGTCGCCAAACACGGATGCGACCATCATGATGCTGTAAACAAACCTGGATTCATCCGAAAAAATGACGTTTTGCCATCGTGCGCCCAGGTTAGTCGTTGAGTACTCCACCGCAGGCGCTCCTGTCCATGATGGAGCGTCAAGGGTAACCGCAGCCATGGTCTCCAAGCTAATAGTCCATGCTGCTGCAAACGTCGTCGAACTGTTCGTGCAGATGTTTGTTGTCTTGCAAACGCCCATATCTGTTGACGCAGGGATCGAGACGTGGCTGCATGATCCGTAACAGCCATGCGGATAAGATGCCTGTCATCTCGAATGCTAGTGATACGAGGCCTTTGGGATCCAGCACGGCGTTCCGTATTACCCTCCTGAACCCACCGATTCCATATTCTGCTAACAGTCAGTGGATCTCGACCAACGTGAGCAGCAATGTCGCGATACGATAAACCACAATCGCGATAGGCTACAATCCGACCTTTATCAAAGTCGGAAACGTGATGGTACGCATTTATCATCCTTCCACGAGACATCAAAACAACGTTTCACCAGGCAACGCCCGTCAACTGCTGTTTGTGTATGAGAAATCGGTTGGAAACTTTCCTCATGTCAGCACGTTATAGGTGTCGCCATCGGCGCCAACCTTGTGTGAATGCTCTGAAAAGCTAATCATTTGCATATCACAGCATCTTCTTCCTGCCGGTTAAATTTCGCGTCCGTAGGACGTCATCTTCGTGGTGTAGCAATTTTAATGGCCAGTAGTGTATTATGGATGCAGGTCTACCTTTATGTAAACAAACTTTTGAAACATGGCATATTACAGACAGAAATATGTAATAATAAGGCTATAACCATACCTTACACTGGAAATCTATCTCAAGTACTTGTTATATCTACACTCCTGGAAATTGAAATAAGAACACCGTGAATTCATTGTCCCAGGAAGGGGAAACTTTATTAACACATTCCTGGGGTCGAATACATCACATGATCACACTGACAGAACCACAGGCACATAGACACAGGCAACAGAGCATGCACAATGTCGGCACTAGTACAGTGTATATCCACCTTTCGCAGCAATGCAGGCTGCTATTCTCCCATGGAGACGATCGTAGAGATGCTGGATGTAGTCCTGTGGAACGGCTTGCCATGCCAATTCCACCTGGCGCCTCAGTTGGACCAGCGTTCGTGCTGGACGTGCAGACCGCGTGAGACGACGCTTCATCCAGTCCCAAACATGCTCAATGGGGGACAGATCCGGAGATCTTGCTGGCCAGGGTAGTTGACTTACACCTTCTAGAGCACGTTGGGTGGCACGGGATACATGCGGACGTGCATTGTCCTGTTGGAACAGCAAGTTCCCTTGCCGGTCTAGGAATGGTAGAACGATGGGTTCGATGACGGTTTGGATGTACCGTGCACTATTCAGTGTCCCCTCGACGATCACCAGTGGTGTACGGCCAGTGTAGGAGATCGCTCCCCACGCCATGATGCCGAGTGTTGGCCCTGTGTGCCTCGGTCGTATGCAGTCCTGATTGTGGAGCTCACCTGCACGGCGCCAAACACGCATACGACCATCATTGGCACCAAGGCAGAAGCGACTCTCATCGCTGAAGACGACACGTCTCCATTCGTCCCTCCATTCACGCCTGTCGCGGCACCACTGGAGGCGGGCTGCACGATGTTGGGGCGTGAGCGGAAGACGGCCTAACGGTGTGCGGGACCGTAGCCCAGCTTCATGGAGACGGTTGAGAATGGTCCTCGCCGATACCCCAGGAGCAACAGTGTCCCTAATTTGCTGGGAAGTGGCGGTGCGGTCCCCTACGGCACTGCGTAGGATCCTACGGTCTTGGCGTGCATCCGTGCGTCGTGCGGTCCGGTACCAGGTCGACGGGCACGTGCACCTTCCGCCGACCACTGGCGACAACATCGATGTACTGTGGAGACCTCACGCCCCACGTGTTGAGCAATTCGGCGGTACGTCCACCAGGCCTCCCACATGCCCACTATACGCCCTCGCTCAGAGTCCGTCAACTGCACATACGGTTCATGTCCACGCTGTCGCGGCATGCTACCAGTGTTAAAGACTGCGATGGAGCTCCGTATGCCACGGCAAACTGGCTGACGCTGACGGCGGCGGTGCACAAATGCTGCGCAGCTAGCGCCATTCGACGGCCAACACCGCGGTTCCTGGTGTGTCCGCTGTGCCATGCGTGTGATCATTGCTTGTACAGCCCTCTCGCAGTGTCCGGAGCAAGTATGGTGGGTCTGACACACCGGTGTCAATGTGTTCTTTTTTCCATTTCCAGGAGTGTAAATATAAATAACGAGTGACTTCATGCTAAAATCATAACTACACACGTAGTTTGTCATATGCATGCACTTTGTTACAGACGTTAAGATTACACAAAGTCTCTCGAAACCACTTATTTTCAACAAAATAAATATTTATGCCATCTTGGCTTTAGACTGTTTTTACACTACTGCCCATTAAAATTGCTACACCACGAAGATGACGTGCTACGGACGCGAAATTTAACCGACAGGAAGAAGATGCTGTGATACGCAAATGATTAGCTTTTCAGAGCTTTCACATAAGTTTGGCGACGGTGGCGACACCTACAACGTGCTGACATGAGGAAAGTTTCCAACCGATTTCTCATACACAAACAGCAGTTGACCGGCGTTGCCCGGTGAAACGTTGTTGTGATGTCTCGTGGAAGGAGGAGAAACGCGTACCATCACGTTTCCGACTTTGATAAAGGTCAGATAGTAGCCTATCGCGATTGCGGTTTATCGTATCGCGACATTGCTACTCGCGTTGGTCGAGATCCACTGACTGTTAGCAGAATATGGAATCGGTGGGCACAGGAGGGTAATACGGAAAGCCGTGCTGAATCCCAAAGGCCTCGTATCACTAGCAGTCGAGATGACAGGCATCTTATTCGCATGGCTGTTACGGATCGTGCAGCCACGTCTGGATCTCTGAGTCAACAGATGGGGACGTTTGCAAGACAACAAACATCTGCACGAACAATTCTACGACGTTTGCAGCAGCATGGACTATCAGCTCGGAGACCATGGCTGCGGTTACCCTTGACGCTGCGTCATAGACAGGAGCGTCTGCGGTGGTGTACTCAACGACAAACCTGAGTGCACGATGGCAAAACGTCATTTTTTGGATGAATCCAGGTTTGTTTACAGCATCATGATGGTCGCATCCGTGTTTGGCGACATCGCGGTGAACGCAAATTGGAAGCGTGTATTCGTCATTGCTATACTGGCGTATCACCCGGCGTGATGGTATGGGATGCCATTGGTTACATGTCTCGGTCACCTCTTTTTCGCATTGACGGCACATTGAACAGTGGACGTTACATTTCAGATGTATTACGACCCGTGGCTCTACCCTTCATTCGATCCCTGCGAAACCCTACATTTCAGCAGCATAATGCACGACCGCACGTTGCAGGTCCTGTACGGGCCTTTCTGGATACAGAAAATGTTCGACTGCTGCACTGGCCAGCACATTCTCCAGATCTCTCACCAATTGAAAACGTCTGGTCAATGGTGGCCGAGCAACTGGCTCGTCACAATACGCCAGTCACTACTCTTGATGAACTGTGGTATCGTGTTGAAGCTGCATGGGCAGCTGTACCTGTACACGCCATCCAAGCTCTGTTTGACTCAATGCCCAGGCGTATCAAGGCCGTTATTACGGCCAGAGGTGGTTGTTCTGGGTACTGATTTCTCAGGATCTATGCACCCAAATTGCGTGAAAATGTAATCACATGTCAGTTCTAGTATAATATATTTGTCCAATGAATACCCGTTTATCATCTGCATTTCTTCTTGGTGTAGCAATTTTAATGGCCAGTAGTGTAGCAAGTAAAACAAAATGGGATAATTCAACCCGGTTCTTTAGTTGTTGTTCACGAGTCCCTTATCTGTCTCTACAGCTGAGTGGTCAGCACGGTGGAACATCATGCGAGGGGCCAGGGTTCGATCCCCAACTGGGTCGGAGAGTTGCTCCGCTCAGGGGCTGGGTGTTGTGTTGTCTTCATCATCATTTCATCCTCATCGACATCCAAGTCATCGAAGTGGCGTCAACTAAAAAGACTGGCACGAGGGGGACGGCCTACCCACTGGGAGGACCTAGCCACATGACATTTCATTTCACAAGTCCCTTGAGCTTCTAGTCCCTGGAGTGCCAGTCCATAAATTTTTGGAATGCCACCTTTGGTAAGGTGTCATCACACTGCTGTTACATTTTACAACATGTCCATGAATACTACCTTGCACAAGTTAGATCACGTGTTAAGTAGACTCCCACAGCATCTCCCATCATGCAACGGCTATTAAATACTAGGCTTTGCTCAATGATTACTCTTGCTCTATACCGAATGGTGAGTGTATTGCGAGAATTTCGACAGCAAATTAATTCCTATCCCACCTGCCAGTCTTTAAATTTCTCAGTGAGCAGCTGCATATTACAAAGAGTCATTAGCCTCTGACCCGCTCACTGTGTACCCAAGTGAAACCAAACCTGAAAATAATAAGGTGTAAGGGTCTGCGGGTTGCATGCAGCCATACGGTAGGTAACAAGTGCTCACCAGCCGACCTATCTGGACTGCTGACAATTTGTTTGGTCAGTACACGTGCGTCCGGCCGCAGTGCGACGCAGGGTGTAAGCGACTGGCCGCCGTCCACAGCGAACCGTATTAAATAGCGTGGCCTCGGGCGCGAATATGTCTCTTTTCTTAGCTCACCATGGAGCCTTTCGATACGACCGTAATTAGGATGTCAGACACAGTGATGATGGGTGCATGTAGCGTGTGTGTTTTATAATCCGCCATTGTTAATAAAACTGTTTAAACTTACTTCTTGGTGTTCGCGTATTGCTGTACCTCAAGGACCCACCGCTTACAAATTCTGACAAATATTTCGTCTAATTATCATCCGAGGCAACAACACAAGCAACACCCTTATAAAGGGAATGGATACAACAGCATCCAATTCTGCCATGTTCACTGCTTAGTTTCGATGTGGCTGTCTTTTGTTGCACACACCACGGCCACCAACCACGCCCAGGAGTGTGCGACCCTCCTGACGAACTGATGAACATCCAGGGGAGGAAACTGTTTCACATGTCCCTATCTCAGACGAAAGAATGGACATGAAACAGGGAATAGTAGTATCACCATAACGCTCTCTGAACTCTAACCAAGCGATCAATGAAAAGTCAGAACTCAGAGACAGTTGAAAAGTGCTACGTTTCACCAGTGTGAAGATTTAAATTTTGTAAACTGACAAGGGGAGAGTAGTGGGACAAAGAGATTGCTTCCCCAAATTTATTCAAGATGGCGCATCCAAGAAGGCAGTCATCAATGTGTCAGTGAAACACTGTCATCATGATAGGGAGTTCAAATCTTGACAGAAAATAGGTCAGTTGCGCTATCTCCACTAACCTAACTCATCCACTTCCCTTTTCATCCCTACAACTCCAGTTCCCCCTCCTCTCCCTTCCCCTATCTGGAAGTTGGTGGGAAAACGACTCACTCTGTGCTGGGCTGCTGGATAGGATGGACGTAAGTCTTTATTTTGCCTGTATTGTACTATATTGTTTATTTAAACAATTAGAGTTGTAATAGACGTTAGCTCAATCCAGTGTGTCCACCTCAAGGTCTGGAGTCCAACTGATATAGTACACAGCACGAGAGACCACTTTCGCTTCTCCTCCCCTCCTGTGACGTAATCCAAGATGGTCGTGCAGGGAAAAATGTCGGAAAATTCGCTCAGTCTATGCTGAGACTCCCAAAACGATGGACATAATTGTTTACTGTGTACTATGTGTTAAATGGATGAGATGTCTGTGTTGAAAAAGGAAGAATTTAACAGGTATATTAGATGTAATCATACAACTGAGGAATGTGTCCATAGCCACCTGCACGATGTTTGGAAAGCAATGACATGTCATGGATGCATGTAGAAGACAAATACACTTCATCAAATAATGAAGATTCAGCAGAATGGTGCTAAGTAACACTTCGCATCTCATCCTGATAAATGCTGTAATTATAGATCATTCGACAAAAGTACCGTCAGTCTGAAGTGCAAGAACCAAGACGTTCACCCACTCCAGCACAAGGCCTCTTCCAGTGGGCACAGAGACTCTGCGGCAGCGAGCACGCTGGGCTCAGAGTGCCGGCATATGGCAGCCACAGGGTGGCCATGCGCTAAATACTCTTTGTGGCATTGGAAATACCCACAGCCTTCCATCTCACCCCTGCCACACGGATACCCATTGCTGCTGACTGCAAAATGCTTCAAGAGTTATTACAACTGGTGTGTAAGCAATGTGAGGAATATTGTCAAATACATAGCATGAAGATGTCACATGAACTAAATGTACCACTGTACAAAGAGAGAGAGAGAGAGAGAGAGAGAGAGAGCTTTGCAGACGGTTGAAGAATATTTAAACAATTTACAGTGTAATTACACATTTTATTCCGAGGAATACCACCACCGCACTTGAACCTGGACTCTAAAAGAAAAGATCAAGGCACACTGTGAAACCACCCCTGAGGCACTTCGCTCGCTTTTGTGGAAAATACCACATCATTACCTTGACTTTGAGCATGAGCTGCTTCAGGAGTTACTTGAACCCTTGAACACAAACTCTGAAAAGATCACAGCACACTTGTGAAATCTCTCTGAGACACTTCACATGCTTTTGTGGGAAATAGATCCAGAAACCGATATCAACTGCAATATCCGATTTTATAACTACAAAAAGACGATATTTGGATGTCGAAATAAGTATTTCTGTAACTCTAAAAAGAACGCTCACCAGTTTTCGAGTCTTAGCTGCTCATTTCAAGGCACTAGCAGAGAAAGAAAAATTTCTGAGTCTTACAGATGTTGTGGTGTTCATCACTTTTCTGAAACGCCGTGTCAGCTGAGTATATATTTGCCGCTGGAGTCAGGGACATTATTTTTCTCACTTCTCGGAGCACACTGGTGTCTAAGAACAGATGGGAAAATCAGAAAAATCACATATTTAAAAGTTCATGACATATTTCGAATCCCACGACAGATCATGAAAAAAAAAAATAGAATTCGGAGCACTGTCCTACAGAAGAGAAAAATGGCTGGAATTTTCGGTGAATTTTCGATGTCCTATAACTGCTGGTCTGGAGGTGCTCTAAAGCCACAATGGTGGCTGGGGGACAACATCCCGCCTGTCCAAACCAGAGGAGTATGGTCTGCTTGGACCTCCCTCTGAACCCTCAAACAAAGAAGACATCACATGACTCTGAGACGTCACGGAACGCCTGCCGCGGTGGTCTCGCGGTTAAGGCGCTCAGTCCGGAACCGCGCGACTGCTACGGTCGCAGGTTCGAATCCTGCTTCGGGCATGGATGTGTGTGATGTCCTTAGGTTAGTTAGGTTTAAATAGTTCTAAGTTCTAGGGTACTGATGACCACAGAAGTTAAGTCCCATAGTGCTCAGAGCCATTTGAACCATTTTGAACGTCACGGAACTTTCCACAGATACCTTGTCACTGTCGTGTACGAACCACTCTATAGAGACTCCTATTACCCGTACAAATGATGTATTGTGACTCTCTGACGTCATGAATCTTCCTGTGACTGAAGCATTCTGATTGGTTCTTACTGAATTTACCCGCCAAACTGCTGCTGGTGCTGTGGGAGCACTGTCCGCCATTTTCTGCAGAAGGAAAACTTACAAGACTTTTTCAGCAGCAAAAATATTTTTTACAGATAATAAAACATACAGATGTGACTGGCAGTCAAACCCTCTAAAAGTGGTCTACAGATCATCAAATATGGAAACTACCGCCAAAGACACTTCCTCAAGTATACTGCTCTGCTTCTGTCGAGGAAAGCTTGAATTTTTGGGTGTGAAACCAGTCTTCAACCAGGCTATCAAAAAACATAAGCGCATCTGTCATATATGGTCACAGCACTAAATATTTACTACGAAGTCGGTCGGTCTTTTACCACAGCCAATAGCTGCGAGTCAACTGCCCACTGCACACAATTGCCCGATACATGATCAGAGTGCCCTCCATGGACCATGGTCACTCTCCAAACTGGTGTACAAAGACTGGGCTGGTTCCCCCAGCACAAAGGCATTAGTATTTATGGCTCTGACCTGCTTGCTTGCGGCCATTCTTTCTACGGCCATCTCAAGACTCTGGAATTACAAGAATACATGTATTTTCACATGGTTTGCCAGGATACCGTACAATTTACGCTGTAGTTCTCGATATTAATCGCAGAGCAGTATGTTACTAATTGCTTGTGCAGTGAAATTCCGAATATAAAGAGTGGAAATTATGTCTCTAGAAAGCCAAAACTTTAGTGAGGTGTAGTGACGTTGGACATGCATCAAAAAACTGAGTAACTAAAAGCTTCATTCTTCTGTGAAGATCTTTATGTGAAAACTCAAAAATACAGGAAACTGGTAGTTCCACTCATATTTTTAACGAATACCACTGTCAGTGATATAACAGATCCCAAATCGTCATTGTACTTTACAATGTAAACTAAGGCGTTTCTTGTGTGTCGAGAACTAACAAACGTTCCTTGCGCCATCTAGATGCACACAACACACATCACAACCGATGTCCTCTCAAGCAAATACACACGGGAAATGTTCAAAAGCAGTCAACTGATCAGTCTACATGATAGGGAATAATTGTCCTGCACAAACCCATGTCCATATTGTATCTTCTCAAATTTCGACAGAGGATACTCCCAACACATGTAATCATGAAGGCTGCCCCAACACATACGCAGTATATTTTCGCTATTCACCCACCTAGAGGGCAACATGGTTAGGTCAGCTGCATTTTTGTACTCCAGGCAATCCAGTTTTGGAGGCTCCCGCCAAATTGGTTCAAATGGCTCTAAGCACTATGGGACTTAACATCTGTCATCAGCCCCCTAGACTTAGAATTACTTAAACCTAACTAACCTAAGGATATCACACACATCCATGCCCGAGGCAGGATTCGAACCTGCGACCGTAGCAGCAGTGCGGTTCCGGACTGAAGCGCCTAGAAGCGCTCGGCCACAGCGGCCGGCAGGCTCCCACCATAAACCATAAATGCCAATTGTTCCGGCCACAAACTACCGCTTCCGTATGCTCCTCGCGCCCCAAGTAGAATCGTCCTAGGAAACCAGCCACATTCACTCCTGGAAATGGAAAAAAGAACACATTGACACCGGTGTGTCAGACCCACCATACTTGCTCCGGACACTGCGAGAGGGCTGTACAAGCAATGATCACACGCACGGCACAGCGGACACACCAGGAACCGCGGTGTTGGCCGTCGAATGGCGCTAGCTGCGCAGCATTTGTGCACCGCCGCCGTCAGTGTCAGCCAGTTTGCCGTGGCATACGGAGCTCCATCGCAGTCTTTAACACTGGTAGCATGCCGCGACAGCGTGGACGTGAACCGTATGTGCAGTTGGCGGACTTTGAGCGAGGGCGTATAGTGGGCATGCGGGAGGCCGGGTGGACGTACCGCCGAATTGCTCAACACGTGGGGCGTGAGGTCTCCACAGTACATCGATGTTGTCGCCAGTGGTCGGCGGAAGGTGCACGTGCCCGTCGACCTGGGACCGGACCGCAGCGACGCACGAATGCACGCCAAGACCGTAGGATCCTACGCAGTGCCGTAGGGGATCGCACCGCCACTTCCCAGCAAATTAGGGACACTGTTGCTCCTGGGGTATCGGCTAGGACCATTCGCAACCGTCTCCATGAAGCTGGGCTACGGTCCCGCACACCGTTAGGCCGTCTTCCGCTCACGCCCCAACATCGTGCAGCCCGCCTCCAGTGGTGTCGCGACAGGCGTGAATGGAGGGACAAATTGAGACGTGTCGTCTTCAGCGATGAGAGTCGCTTCTGCCTTGGTGCCAATGATGGTCGTATGCGTGTTTGGCGCCGTGCAGGTGAGCGCCACAATCAGGACTGCATACGACCGAGGCACACAGGGCCAGCACCCGGCATCATGGTGTGGGGAGCGATCTCCTACACTGGCCGTACACCACTGGTGATCGCCGAGGGGACACTGAATAGTGCACGGTACATCCAAACCGTCATCGAACCCATCGTTCTACCATTCCTAGACCGGCAAGGGAACTTGCTGTTCCAACAGGACAATGCACGTCCGCATGTATCCCGTGCCACCCAACGTGCTCTAGAAGGTGTAAGTCAACTACCCTGGCCAGCAAGATCTCCGGATCTGTCCCCCATTGAGCATATTTGGGACTGGATGAAGCGTCGTCTCACGCGGTCTGCACGTCCAGCACGAACGCTGGTCCAACTGAGGCGCCAGGTGGAAACGGCATGGCAAGCCGTTCCACAGGACTACATCCAGCATCTCTACGATCGTCTCCATGGGAGAATAGCAGCCTGCATTGCTGCGAAAGGTGGATATACACTGTACTAGTGCCGACATTGTGCATGCTCTGTTGCCTGTGTCTATGTGCCTGTGGTTCTGTCAGTGTGATCATGTGATGTATCTGACCCCAGGAATGTGTCAATAAAGTTTCCCCTTCCTGGGACAATGAATTCACGGTGTTCTTATTTCAATTTCCAGGAGTGTATTTATCACTGTACTTACAATTAAATATTACAATTGCAACCTGAATCTGACGACATTCGGCAATGAGCAAAGTATCAGAAACACTGCCTCATGACGACTGTGGCACTGGAAATATCAAAATGACTGAACATAATTTTCCATGTGAAAGTATCTTTCATTCCCCTTACGGCTTCCTTATTTATGGACACACAGCTTCCCACCCACCTGGATGCTCCACGCATTCTTTGCTGGGCTGCAGGTTACTGGCCAGGGTGTGTGCTCTGGCTTGCATTAATCCCTCCCAGAACAAAAGCAAACTTCCTGCCACGTGCGAAATACCAACCATGCCACGTGGAGCCGACAACAGACCTGAAGCCACGCTGCCTCCTCTGTGAGAAATACAGAAAATACACTGCATCCGTAGAATATGTGGTTGCATGAGTTCGAGTACAGTTTCCGATCAGGAAAATAGTTCATGCACTAGGTATTGACAACTGTACTAATACATTTACAAGCAAATTTAGAATAGGTGGTGAGAAGTGATATCATTGTGGTATGGGCAGAAGTGACATAAAATCGATAAAATTTGAAAAACAGTGAGGGAATATACATATAAATGGAAGGAAAAAATACGCCGAAATGCGGGGAAATTGAGGGAGTGCTTGCATGTCTTCTGCTTGGTGGAGGACAGTTCTTGTACATGGGAACGAGTGTGTGGCAGTAAGAAGAATATGAGAGAAATTTGATGTGGAAACACTGGGAATCAGAGAGGAACAGTCATTTTTTCGTCGACATTGATAAGACAGTTGGAATACTATGTTTAACCTGAATGACCACCAAATGTAGAGTAATAAATTTGTATATCGGATCACAGGCCCAGGTGTGTCCCGAAAGTGATCAGCAATCACTTTATACATTTTTTAAAAGTGTCCTTACCTAAAGAGCATTGTATTACCGGGTCAGGGACTGCAATGTACAACTACAGAATGGATTGGGTGTTTGACCCTGTGCGAGACTGATTAGGTGTTTTAACACCTAACAAACAGTATTTGCAATGTGCTTCTCTGTATTCTTCACCAATAACAGCCTTGCGGTGGCAGCTGACAAACATCTCACAAACAGTCCGCGTATGGTTTTTGTTCACAACAATCTACTGTATGTCTGTCGAGGTAATAGCGATACATGCAAGTTGACTGCTGTCTTTGATGCTTTCCTGGAAGAAAGATAAGCATCTGCCTCTAAATTGACTTACATCTGCCTTAAAGGTTGACAGAATGTGGATGGTGTGATCGGTTGAGAAGGGCTTGTGACGAGAGATGATTTAATAGTAGACTGATGATGCATTCTAGAGAGAGGGAGATGCTTCTGCAGGTCATTTATCGCGCATTTGACTATTTTTCTCGTTGTTCTGTTGGGCTATCTCAGTTATTTGCTGTAACCTGCATTCAACTCATATACACTTGCATGTTCTGAGTGTGTGTGTGACTTAAAGCGCTATCTACCTGAGATTGTTAACAGCAAACCTCTCAATCATCAGAGGACTTCTAACTCATGTGTGATGATGAAACATGTCTATCGATGGAAAACCTGTTTCGGAGCCCTCCTATAGACATACATAGATTTATGCAACGTACACCATTCCCCTGCAGCATCTTGAGGTATAAAATCGAGTCTTCAGTTTCATGACTACGGTGATTCTAAGTTAGTGGGAGGTGTTTGTGAGGTACTAAAATCCCCGTGTATACGTCTGCTTGGCAGATGTCCTGTTTACTTACTTAGTAGTTGCATGGCGTGTAATTTCACATGTCAAACACCGCTGCTAAGCGTTTGTCTGAGTCCTTGTAAGAGGTTTTATCCCTTGCTGGCGATAACTTTATATAGGACTGATCCGAGCATGGTATAATTTTTGAACCATCATCGGATGTGAAAAGTGGGCGCTATACACCTCTGGAAAGCTATATTGTGCGTTCATGACAAAGACTCTATGTGCTTTTTCTTTTGTATAGAAGAAAGTGGTTTTATCTTCTCACCATAGTGAGTGCGATGGAAAACTTGCAGGGTAGATGTAAGTCAGATGCTGGAGATTTATGTTCTGCATTAGGGTCCATGCGTTTATATTCTATGATCATGTCTACTTTTCTGTTAGAGCCAATGGATCGAAATGAGTTAATGTCAGTTTAGAACCTGACACGGACCTCGAAGCCATCGTGAAAAAAACAAAATGGTATGATGGTGGACAAATCTGTGCTCATACACTGCTTGGATGTGTCGCAACAGAAAAAAGCAAATCTATCAGACAGCACACCAGAACCCTCTCTTGCAACTGATGGTCTCTGGGTTATGGTCCTCGTACAGCACAGGCAATGAAACTTTACACTGATCTGTGCAAGCGACTTCGATCCCTGGCCATCTGATCCAATGGACTATTAACAATATATTAATAGGATCGCCACATATACTCAAAACCAGCACAACACAGACAGTATTTGTTTCCATTTGTTTTCGATATATAGAAAACATAGGTCCATTGATAGTGACCGGTGCAAATATCTCACGAAATAAGCGTCAAACGAAAAAACTACAAAGAACGAAACTTGTCGAGCTTAAAGGGGGAAACCAGATGGCGCTATGGTTGGTCCGCTAGATGGCGCTGCCATAGGTCAAAAGGATATCAACTGCGTTTTTTAAAAAATAGGAACCCCTATTTTTATTACATATTCGTGTAGTACGTAAGGAAATATGAATGTTTTAGTTGGACCACTTTTTTCGCTTTGTGATAGATGGCGCTGTAATTGTCACAAACGTATAAGTACGTGGTATCACGTAACATTCCGCCAGTGCGGATGGTATTTGCTTCGTGATACATTACCCATGTTAAAATGGACCGTTTACCAATTACGGAAATGGTCGATATCGTGATTATGTATGGCTATTGTGATCAAAATGCCCAACGGGCGTGTGGTATGTATGCTGCTCGGTATCCTGGACGACATCATCGAAATGTCCGGACCATTCGCCAGATAATTACGTTATTTAAGGAAACAGGAAGTGTTCAGCCACATGTGAAACGTCAACCACGACCTGCAACAAATGATGATGCCCAAGCAGGTGTTTTAGCTGCTGTCGCGGCTAATCCGCACATCAGTAGAAGAGAAATTGCGCGAGAATCGGGAATCTCAAAAACGTCGGTGTTGAGAATGCTACATCAACACCGATTGCACCCGTACCTTATTTCTATGCACCAGGAATTGCATGGCGACGACTTTGAACGTCGTGTGCAGTTCTGCCACTGGGCACAAGAGAAATTACGGGACGATGACAGATTTTTTGCACACGTTCTATTTAGCGACGAAGCATCATTTACCAACAGGGGTAACGCAAACTATGCACTACTGGGCAACAGAAAATCCACGATGGCTGCGACAAATGGAACATCAGCGACCTTGGCGAGTTAATGTATGGTGCGGCATTATGGGAGGAAGGATAATTGGCCCCCATTTTATCTATGGCAATCTAAATGGTGCAATGTATGCTGATTTCCTACGTAATGTTCTACCAATGTTACTACAAAATGTTTCACAGCATGACAGTATGGCGATGTACTTCCAACATGATGGATGTCCGGCACATAGCTCGCGTGAAGCGGTACTGAATAGCATATTTCATGACAGGTGGATTGGTCGTCGTAGCACCATTACATAGCCCGCACGTTCACCGGATCTGGCGTCCCCGGATTTCTTTCTGTGGGGAAAGTTGAAGGATATTTGCCATCGTGATCCACCGACAACGCTTGACAACATGCGTCAGCACATTGTCACTGCATGTGCGAACATTACGGAAGGCAAACTACTCGCTGTTGAGAGGAATGGCGTTACACGTATTGCCAAATGCACTGAGGTTGACGGACATCATTTTGAGCATTTATTGCATTAATGTGGTATTTACAAGTAATCACGGAGTAACAGCATGCGTTCTCAGAAATGATAAGTTCACAAAGGTACATGTATCACATTGGAACAATCGAAATAAAATGTTCAAACGTACCTACGTTCTGTATTTTAATTTAAAAAACCTACCTGTTACCAACTGTTCGTCTAAAATTTTGAGCCATATGTTTGTGACTATTACAGCGCCAACTGTCACAAAGTGAAAAAAGTGGTCCAACTAAAACATCCATATTTCTTTACGTACTACACGGATATGTAATAAACAATGTGGGTTCCTGTTTAAAAAAACGCAATTCATATCCGTTTGACCTATGGCAGCGCCATCTAGCGGGCCAACCATAGCGCCATCTCGTTTCCCCCTTCAAGCTCGACAAGTTTCGTTCTTTGCAGTTCTTTCGTTTGACGCTTATTTCGTGAGGTATTTGCCCCGGTCACTATCAATGGACCACTCTGTATATATATCTCGGAATACAGGCATACAGTAATATCTTATTGAGTTCTCTATTGGGTGATGTTAGTGGAGTTTTTATAGTTTGTAGTTTTTTTTCATTGTTTAATGGTACAAAATAACGATGATAGAGAGAATGTTTGGGTGACAGACGTCACTGCACCCTGAGGGATGCAAATCTCCTTCAGAATGTAGTACGTGTATGTAATTTGGAAATTCACTACACTGCAGTAGCAAAATCCTCATCCTTTTCCAAGTTCCCGCAACTGCTCATACTATCTTTTCTACTATCTCATGTTGCAGGAGAAAGTTTCATTTGGCGCTGGCCTTACACATCGTACAAGGTCGGTGAAGCTATGACAACCTGTTCTAATTTTCCATCAAGTCGTCAAAACACGGTCATGTCACATTAACTCAGTTCATCACCCTGTTTCTACATGGGTTGCAGAAGGTGGCAGATATAGCACTCTCTGACTTCTGCTCAGTTCTGACTTAAATTCAAATGATCACATGCACAAAGCTGCAACGATGGCAGGACAGAGACTGAGGAACAGTTACAAGATGCAGAGGCACTGCCTAAAACCATGCTAGAGTTTTACTATATGAGGTCTTTAGCTGACAGGTTCGAAAAGGGTGACTCATTTTGAGATATGAATATGATTCACTAGTGGCTGTAATCATTAAAAGACATCTCCATAGCACCCAATGCAGGTATGTGGCTGAATGGAGAGACTTGATTCCAAATTGCAGATAGCATTTCTACGGAAAAGCATAGTACTGTAGATCTGGAAAGCCAGTGAATTCGTCTAGGATTTTGTACATTTCTTACGACGTCAATCAAGTATTACATTTTTTTAAAGTGATTCAACACAAAGTACACCACCTACTGAATGTGATCTTTCTGAATAAACCATCATCCTCCCTTGCCTATAACCAAGTTGATACGTCACAGAACCTCAGACATCGCATCGAGATAGAGCGTGTTACAAAAACTGTTTGTTGGAGTGAGAAATATCTAGCGGCGGTATGAGGGAGTTGCAAATATTGGCTTCATACCATGTTCCTTAGTCGAATCACTTTCTAAATCCGGTGATTTTATTACGAGTTTACACCGCTGGAGACATGCAACCATGCTTTTTGTCTCTTAATACACACCCCAGTGACGACTGTCTACATTCAGTGTCGTGATACTTCATTCTGAAACATTACCATACCTCGATTTGCAAGGCTTTTAACATGGATATTGTTAGTGACACTTGTGTTCGCGATAGAAACAAGACCACTTTTTATACATGGTGACAGTAACTTGGTCGTTGCGATCATGTTTTTTTTTTTTTTAATAACTCCTCTCTTATAAGACGGTTACATCTCTCATGCTAAGACACACTGGTGCCACTCACAAGAAAAAACAAATGAGACATTTCCATCCATCGCGGATTTTCGCTCAGTATTGATTGGTATCACCACCATTCAGATACCGGCAAAGTATTATACCTAGTAGGAGATGTGTAATAGGTACACTGTGATCAGCAGACTTACAAAATGTATATTTTTCCCTAATTTGTGCATGTATTCCAGTATTGTTTTTTTTTTAATTTTATCGATTTTATGTCGCTTCTGCCTAGACAATCATGACATCACTTCTCCCAGTCCATACCAAATTTGCTTGTAAATGTAGTAGTACAATTGTCAACACCTATCGCAAATGCTCTATTTTTCTGGTCGGAAGGTATAGTATAGCACTCTACTCGAACGCAACCAACCACATATTCTACAGAAGCAATGTATTTTCTGTATGTCTCACAGATGGTTCAAATGGCTCTGAGCACTATGGGACTTAACTGCTGTGGTTGGGTTGGTTGGGTTGTTTGGGGAAGGAGACCAGACAGCGAGGTCATCGGTCTCATCGGATTAGGGAAGGATGGGGCAGGAAGTCGGCCAAGTCCTTTCAAAGCAACCATCCCAGCATTTGCCTGGAGCGATTTAGGGAAATCACGGAAAACCTAAATCAGGATGGCCGGACGCGGGATTGAACCGTCGTCCTCCCGAATGCGAGTCCAGTGTCTAACCACTGCGCCACCTCGCTCGGTTAACTGCTGTGGTCATCAGTCCCCTAGAACTTAGAACTACTTAAACCTAACTAACCTAAGGACATCACACACATCCAAGCCCGAGGCAGGATTCGAACCTGCGACCGTAGCGGTCGCGTGGTTCCAGACTGTAGCGCCTAGAACCGCTCGGCCACTCCGGCCGGCTGTCTCACAGAAGAACGCAGTGTAGCTTCAGGTCTGTTGTCGGCTCCACGTGGCGTGATTGATATTTCCTGCTGGCAGGTAGTGTGCTTTTGTTTGGGGAGGGATTAACGAAAACCAGAGCATTGAGCCTGGCCGGTAGGCTGCAGTCCGGCGAAGGACGCCTGGTGCATCCAGGTGGAGAGGACGTTGTCTGTCCATAGCTAAGGAGACATAAGGGGAATGAAAGAATTTTTACATGGAAAATCATGTTCAGTCATAAGACTGCTACAGATTTTGATATTTCTAGTCCCTCAATCGCCAGGAGGGAGTATTTGTGATACTTTGCTCAGTGTCAAATGTCGCCAGATTGAGGCTGCAATCGCAATATTTAGTTGAATGTACAGTGATACATAGCGCATTGCACCAGTAGCCGGTTGCCGGAATGACTGACGTTTTTGGCTTATGGCAGGAGTTGCCCAAACTGGAGAGGCTCGAGTGCAAGAATGCAGCTGACGTAACTGTGTCGGCCTCCCTATATTTTCGAGTTTTCACATCAAGATCTTCACAGATGATTAACGTTTCCAGTTACTCAGTGGTTTGCAGTATGTCCCACTTCACTGCACCTTCAGGTTTCGAAAGACTCTGTATCTTCGCAATTACACTGTGCAAAGAAATTGGTAGCATACTGCTCTGTGATTCATGTCGGGAACTATCGCGTAAATAGTATGATAATCTGGCAAACCATGTGAAAATACATATATTCTTGTGATCCTAGAGTCTTGAGATGGCCATAGATGGTTCAAATGGCTCTGAGCACTATGGGACTTAACATCTGAGGTCATCAGTTCCCTAGACGTAGAACTACTGAAACCTAACTAACCTAAGGAAATCACACACATCCAAGCTCGAGGCAGGATTCGAACCTGCGACCGTAGCAGCAGCGCGCTTCCGCACCTAGAACCACTCGGCCACAGCGGCCAGCAGATGGCCGTAGAAAGAATGGCAACAAGCAAGCAGGTCGTGGACGCAATCACTAACGCCTCTGTGCCGGGGGAACCAGCCCAGTCTTTGTAGTGCATTCAAACGAGCAGGTAAAACTCGAAAAGTGGCAAGCGTTCTGTTTAGAGCTACAGATATATTTATTTCGACTTCCAAATCCCGTCATTTTGGCGTGTAAAATCGGATGCTGCAGCTGATATCAGTTTCGGGATCTATTTCCCACAAAAGCATGTGAAGTGTCTCAGGGAGATTTCACCAGTGCGCCGCGATCTTTTCAGAGTCTGTGTTCAAATGTGGCGGTATATATCGCAAAATTGAAGCAAACTATGTGCAGCGATCTTCTTGAAAGTGTATTTAGATACATACTCAGTTGGATTTAGTAACTTCTCAAGCAGCTCATGCTCAACGACAAGGTATTTGCCACAAAAGTGCACGAAAGTGTCTCAGGGGTGGTTTCACAGTGTGCCGTAATCTTTTCTTTTGGAGTCCATGTTCAAGTGCTGTGGTGGTATTCCTCAGAATAAAATGTGTAAGTACATCGCAAATTGGTTAAACATTCTTGCGTTATCTGCAAAAGCTCTCTGTCTCTCTCTTTGTACAGTGGTACATTTACTTCCTGTGACATCTTCAACTTATGTATGTGACAATATGCCTCACATAGCTTAGACACCAGATGTAATAACTCCTGAAGCATTTTGCATTCAATGACAAAGGGTATTCATGTGGCAGGCGTGTGGTGGGAGTCTGAAGATATTTCCAACGCAACAGGGAGTACTTAACCCGTGGCTGCCCTGCGGCTACTGCATGCCAGTGCGGTGAGCCCAGCACACTCCCTGCCCCAGAGTGTCCTTGCCCACTGGAAGTGGCCATGCACCAGAGTGGGTGATCGTCTTGCTTCTATTGCTTCGGAAGACTAACTGGACTTTTATCGAATGATCTACAGTTACAGTACACATATGTATCTGGATGAGTTTCGAAGTGTAACATAGCCCCATCCTGCTGTATCTTCATTATTTGATGAAGTGTATTTATCTTCTTGATACATTCACCGAATATCATTCCTTTCCAAATATCATGCAGGTGGCTATGGACACAGTCCTCAGCTGCATGATTACAGCTAATATATCTGTTAAACTCCTCCTCCTGCAGTACAGACATCTTATCCATTGAACTTGTAGTACACAGTAAACAATTACATCTGACCTTTTGGGAACCTCAGCACAGACTGAGCAAATTTCCTGCCATTTACTATGCACCGTCATCTTCGATTACGTCATAGGAGGTGAGGGGAGGTGGGCCGACAGTGTGCTCTCATGGTGGTGTTGTGAACTACGGCAGTTGGATTCCAGATCTTGGATGGAGCAACAGTCTACGACAACTCAAATGGTTTAAATAAACAATATACCACAATTCATACAGAATAAAGGCTTATGTCCATCCTATCAAGCAGTCCAGCACAGAGTGAGCCTCTTTCCCCCAAATTTCGCAGTGGGGAGGGGAGTGGGGATGGGTAGGGAAGGGTTGAGAAGGGTGGGGGTGGAGTAAGGTTCGAGGAGGTAGCCTCATTGACCTATTTTCCCTCCAAAATTGAACTTACAGCCATGATGTCAATGCGTCATTGCCTCATCTATAGCTGCCACCTTGGATCCGCCATCTTCAATAAATTTGGCAACAGTGCAATGTGGGGTAGCACTGTGTTTGTCCCACTACTGGGGAGGCCATAATGTTCATATCACAGATTTACGTCAGACTTTGTACACGTTTAGTGTTCCATTAGGACAATGTAATGTACAAGTAGTAACATGTTCCAATTAGGGGACTCTGAGAAAATCCGAAGATAAGTTTTATGCATCAGTGATGTGACAGTGTGTTGCGACCTTGAGCACGAAATGGCACCCATCATGTGGTTAGCATTCATGCTCCATAATCAGTCAATCGCTTGATCCAATCCCTCTCATCTTTCTTTTTCATAATTTTATTTTTTTCAGCACTAGTCGTATTGTTTCATACATATTAGATTTACAAGCTAATATGATGAAGAGTCACTTGCACGTGCATGAAATTTTATGGAAATTACAACGTTATTTGCTAGTTTAGTAATTTTTGTCATCACAACAATTGGTATGTTAAATAAAATGCCATGCGGCTAGGGCGTCCCATTGGGTAGACCAGTCGCCTGGTGCAAGTCTTTCAAGTTGACGCCACTTCGACGACTTGCGTGTCGATGAGGTTGCAATGATGATAAGGGCAACACAACACCTCATCCCTGAGTGGAGAAAATCTCCGACCCAGTCGGGAATCGAGCCCGGACCGTTAGGTATGACATTCCGTCGTGCTGACCACTCATCTACCAGGGGCGGACATTATTATGTTTATAATTACCGACAAGTAAACGACCAAACGTACAACATTTTCCTGAAAACGTATGCCTGTCATGATTTCAGAAATCCCTTAGACCTGCCGTCGATCAAACCGTAAGGTATTTTGCACATGGACGCTTCAATCTGCAGACGCAAGTTTCAACCGCGAGGCACAGGATTGGAAAGTAGAAGTCAGACATCGATAAATAAGGGTGTTCAGATGGTTCAAATGGCTCTGAGCACTATGGGACTTGACTTCTGAGGTCATCAGTCCCCTAGAACTTAGAACTACTTAAACCTAACTAACCTAAGGACATCACACACATCCATGCCCGAGGCAGGATTCGAACCTGCGACCGTAGCGGTCGCGCGGTTCCAGACTGTAGCGCCTAGAACCGCTCGGCCACTCCGGCCGGCAATAAGGGTGTAAATAACTTTATTCAATAACACAATGAGTTACAATATGTCAGATTATGAGAATAATGTACGATTTAACATCGTATGTGTTTTCCACGTTACAGGTTGCAGGATGATATTTTTCATACAGACACAGAAACATAAATTAAAACAGCATCTACTCTACCGAATGAATGCAGTTTTCCCGCATGCACTTGGAATCTTCAGAATTTCTAAGGAAATAAAAAAGCTCGTTGTAATTTAGAAAAAAATCTAATTCTTCCGACAATTTGGATGCAAACCATCAGTAGTGGAATTTTTTTTGTAAATATCGGTGCCGAAAATTGCTGGTGCAAATGGTTCAAATGGCTCTGAGCACTATGGGACTTAACATCTGAGGTCATCAGTCCCCTAGACTTACTTAAACGTAACTAACCTAAGGACATCACACACATCCATGCTCGACGCAGGATTCGAACCTGTGACCGCAGCAGCAGCAGCGCGATTCCGAACTGAAGCGCCTAAAACCGCTCGGCCACAGCGGCCGGCAATTGCTGGTGCACGATCGATGGTATTGTAATAGCATCTTCACGAGAAGCAATTTCTCGCTCGTTCTCAATCAGATATGAACAAGTTTCAAAGCCTTTGATAGAGTTTCTAACTTGCCTATAGAAATAAAAGCCGCATAATATTTGTTGTAATAACAAAAGTTAGCAAACAACGAAATGACATTGGAAATTCAATAAAATGTCACACATATACACGTGTCTTTTCATCATACTATCTGTCAAATGTAATATCGACAAAGTAATATGACTAGTGTTGAAAACAAGATAAAAAAAAGATGAGCGGGACTCGAGCCAGCGATCCACTGATTATTGAGCTTGAACGCTAACCACATGACATCTGCCAGGTTGCAGAGCACCATGTCATGAAACAGGTATCATTTCGGCGCTGAACAGTATCTTTATTAACAGAATTACAAATTGTTCTTCTTTGTACATCACGTAGACTGCAAACTCTCACAGACAAAAGAGAGTGATCAGCCATCACATAGCCGAGCATCTACTGTACGCGACTATCTCCCATAATTTATGAGTCCGATTGCCATACGCGGTTAATAAAGCAATTATTACATCCTAATGAGTAAGAAATAAATTGAACCTAACGGGAATATCACAACTGAGAAGTAACTCGCGTAAAACTTCTGTTGCGATTTTCTCGAAATCATCTAAGTAGTACCCTTCACTACTTGCATATTACGTTGTCCTAACACTATTAAAGCTGTACAAAGTTTGAAGTAAATCCGTGATCCGAACGTCATGGCCACCTTTGTGAGTTACATGAGCTTTGTATTCTCGATTTGTTTTTGCTTTTTTGACGCTCTGAGGAAATTCAGTTTGAACTGTCCTCTAAAGGCCTTTACAGCGAAGTGAACACAAACGGCCGGCCGCTGTGGCCGAGCGATTCTAGGCGCTTCAGTCCGGAACCGCGCTGTTGCTACGTTTGCAGGTTCGAATCCTGCCTCGGGCATGGATGTGTGTGTTGTCCTTAGGTTAGTTAGGTTTAAGTAGTTCTAAGTCTAGGGGACTGATGACCTCAGATGTTTAAGTCCCATAGTGCTTAGATCCATTTGAACCATTTTGAACACAAACGCAAGTGCAACAGTGAACGAGAATTCTCTCTGGTGTTACCACTTTGTGCGTGTGTACAAACGGAATTTTGTCTTTTGCAAGTCGCATTCGCAGGCATTCACTTGTGATCCACAGGCTGTCGGCTTGTGAACGGACCATCAACGGAAGTACGCGTCCTCTCCGCTTCAACGCTAGCCGTACAGAAGCTTTTGTCCACTATCTGGTCTCCTTTTGTTGTTGTTGTTGTTGACATGAGATGTCTGGGCAGTGAGGTGGGATGAAGAGAACGTAATATTGCTGATGGAAGAGTGTAGATATCTTAGTGCTCCTATACCCACCGCACAGGCCGAAGGAAAAAAAAAATATTGGTGTAGAATTGCTCAATCACTCTATGTTCCAGCTGGGTAAGTGAGACAGAGGACAAATTCATTAGGTATTTGCTCCTGGCAGGACCAGAGTGAATAAGCAAAAGCTTCGTTTTTTTTTCTTTTTGCTAAAGAGGAAAGGCACAAATAAGTAAAAAAGTGTGAATATATATTTGAAAAATTTGCGTGTTACAATTAAAAATATACGAAAGACCTGGTCAATCTCTTTGTGTACGTTCGTGGTGTCTGTAATTAGATGGCTGATGTACCTCTGTTACGTTACATATTTTTGACCATAAATGACAATGGTTTACCCAAAACCATGCTATCTGCCTCTAGCAAACAATACACAGATGCAGATTTTATCAAGTACCCTATGAAACAGGTCATACGTATAGTTACCATTTCGTTAATCGTACCTTATTGACATTATCTTCCTTATGTTTACTTTAATAAAAATCTTGAACTGATTCACATATGTCACTGCAGATATCAGAAACTATCCCATATAAAGTAGTTACTGAAATGTAAAACAATCACTAATGTAAATGTCTCTGTTTGCCAATAACCAGAGTGTCAATGCTAACATGTCTTCAGGTTATGTTGGTCGCCGGTAATTAGTATTCTGCTCTTAAATTTCCAGCTCTGTTGTTATGCGAAACCACCAAAGTGTGTCCACCTGCATATGTGCAATGCTAAGCTGGTACTGTAATTCTGTGTTAAGTGAGCTACCTCCAAACATTTCTCATTTACATACATTTCCCAACACTTTAGCAGAACAAACCGCATTAAAAAAAGATGCATTTTGGAGGGACCTTTAATGTGCTGTATCACTAAAACGGTGTATATTCCTGAAATGAAAATATAAATTCAAAAATCAGCAAATATGGCATGTTAGCTCTGCACAAAGACGAATACAAATGTGACTGCTAGTACCAGAATCTGTTAAAGACGAAGATGAAAAAAAAAAGTGCATACAGCTGGATGCGAACCTACTTTCTCCAATCCTGCATTTCAATGTCCCTCACTACGCGACAACACTGAGTTCATGCCATAGAGAACAGTATTTTCATTCGTCTTCAAATATCCTGGAGGCTTTACACCAGCATTGTGTCATTAATTGACATTTAAGTTTAAAAAAATTCGTACTAAGGGTAACGTGTTAGTGAGGAATCTCTGATGTACCAAAATAAGCATTAAAAATATAAACTTGCCTGCGGGTGAAACAACGCTTTTTGATTGGTCTTCCATTCCTGACGTTTCATTCATCGCTTGGTTAGAGCTCAGACGACGTGATGGGGATATTTCTAGACCCCGGGCTACTTCCGTTCTTGCACCAGACAATGGGTGGTGGAGGAGACGGCTGTCGGCATTAGGGCTGGATCGGCCCGTCTTGAAGCCAGATGGAGATCAGCTGGGTTGAATGAAATGTGGCACAGATAGGGAGCGAGAGCGGGAAGGCACCTGTTGCCTCACCTTCCTGTCCCCCCCCCCCCCCCCTCTCACCCCCGCCGGAGGCGTTCACGTCTCTCTCTTTGACCCAGTCAGGCCCTCAGCTGAGCACAGGTATAAACGCCACGGCTTCCGCAGGCGGCTGCAGCTTTCACGAGGAGCGAGGCGGCGAGTTCTTCGTCCCCTGCTCTCACCGCCCAGGCTCGGCTGGCGATTGCGACGGTTCCCTGATGTTTCTGTCAGTGCTGATCCCGTGTTCCCCTTCTCTCTACTAGCATTGCGAAGTTCCTCATAACGTATTAACCCACATCCTTAGATTGTAAATACCTAAACAAGATACCAGCATTATTGTTATACTCGACTGCACAGATTTTCTATCTCTTTCAAAGCATAGTGTTATGCTTTGACGAAGGAGACGAAGTGTTACCAACATATTTTCTACAGGCACGAAGTCGGAAAACCATCCGAACATTCTCAGACTGTTTTAGATCATGTGGGAGACTGTACTGCTGCTGATTACTCCATCCCCTGTGATCTCATGTGTTCAATAAAATAACGAAAGAAAACTCTGTTTAGTATGAACTGCACCAATACAAATTACATACTATTTATCACGATAATGTAACGAAAAAGTCTTTTTTAGTAAAACGAAGTATCCCAAGTCGTCACGAATTAGCAGGAGAACAGCAGTTTTGAGAAACGGTCTGTCCACAGTCCGACTGAAGTCGCGTTACTGGAAGAGGCAGACACATAACGAAGTTCAGTTAACAAATCATTCAGTGCCACAAGTAAGTCAATCAGTACACTTGACAGAAGCAGAAAAACAAGCTTTAAGAAGTGCGCAATTCTGCAAGTTTTTCACCTTTAGATCTACTGAGTGCAGAATCAAGGTAGCAAAAAAACCTATGGGAGAGAAGTTGTCTTAAGATTTCTCAACTGATTGTCAATCTGATCTTCCTGCTACTGGATATTGCAAAGGAGAGGTAAAATGTTATCTCCAGAGCGATTAGAACCGAAAACTAAGGCACTCTTACCCTTCAGAGGGAAACAGAGCACCACTATGCTAGCTTACAACTCTAGCAAATAGTGCTCCCTTGTCATTCCAGTGCTGGCTATGACGGAGACTGTATACGGCAACATATGCTGTATTTTTTACTGGAACAAATTTTATGAACTTAAAACCATACATTTGTTACTTCTATGTCATCCCTGAAGTGAGAATCATTCAGAGTATTTCATCTAAAGAAGAAAACATCGAGTTAATTTCTCAGAATAGTTTTGTAATACTCCAGAGATTAAGTCGACAGTCAGTAGTTGCCAAACGTGTTCTGCAATGCTGCCAGTTCTCCATTGTACTGACGACAGGCAGAATATGTTCGCTCAGGCAAAGTGTTTCTTGAGTTGGCTAGTACTGAGGAAGCTCGCACTTCGAAGATGCAGTGGTGCCAGCTGCCACCACGTTGACTGGGAGCAGAAATATCTAGAATAGTCTAACGAGTTTTATTCACATTTCTTTAACTAGAATTTGGATCTAAAACGTAGTTGTGAATAATATCCAGTTGCACCGACTGCAACTTGAACATTATAAATAAAGAGCAGGAGATTTATCTGGGAAGCTATCCTCTTTAGCATCTATCATAGTTATTTCTGTTTTTCTACCTTAAGTGAACTGTAAACTACAAAACTCATTCGCCGGAAGTGATTCGCTTTCTCATCATCATGAGACGTTACTAACGTTATCAGTAAATAGCATCCATTTTAATGTCATATACTTGCAAACAGTTTTCCTATGTGAATGCATTCATTGGAAACTCCTCTAATACATAAAAACACAAATTAAAAGACAACACAAGCTGATTACAAATTCTGAACACGCACAAAGTAATTTCATAAGTTGTGAGTAACATATAGCTTCAAATCAGAAAAGCAAATCGTACAAAGAAATCTTTCGCAATGACTAAAAAATAGGATTCAAAAACTGCGAAGAAAATTAAATAAGTTTTGCAGTGTGATTACAGATTCCGATAACGTGGAAGGAGATGTCGTTGTGATGAGAAACTGAAACAAGCAACAAAATGTGCCGATAGCAATGTCTCGAATACGTCATTCTTTAACGAAATTGCCATTCATTCGACAAAAAACAAAGGAACGGATAGTATGGTTATTCGCAACGATTACGACAATATAACTGCTGATGAGAATTTGTCAATAGGAGCACAGAGCGCCTTATGAACGAGATTTTCAGTTTTTGGACTACTTAAGGCAGAGGGAACCAAAGTAACAACAGTAATTTACGCAAGGTGAGCGTTGTACCGAAATTCTACGTGGTACCCGCAATTGGCGCATTTTGCTAATACTTTATTTCCCAGTTTCTTCGCACTAACGCAGCCTCTCGCTTATCACAACATTCATATGAGAATTATCGATCGTGTATCTGTTAAAACAGACTGTTATCTTGAATATTACGGAACTTCCTTCCGAACGTGCCTCACAGGGAAATGCCAACTGCAATTTCATTTCATTATGCAGACTATTGGAAAGACGTGATAACACTTACGAGACAGAATCTGCACACATCAGCTTGTCTTCTGATAAAACTGCTCGTCAGCTCTTGCTTAACTAAAATGTTGAGAGTCACATAAATAGGGCAAAACCAGGACACATAGAAATGGAGACTAACACCTCACCCTTTACATCACCGTGTAATGACGAGAAAAAGTGAAGTATTTCCGTTTCTAAATCGCTCATAGACAGCTGACTAATGTCAAACACATGCAAGCATCCTTTTGAACACTCTGGCAACTCGTGGTCGCAGTGGGGAGTGTCCGCCACTTGGCACTATCACCATCAAATCCCAGTGCGATGCAGCCCCAACTAGCGCCCTGCAGTTTCATCGAAAAACTGAACAATGATATAGTTTCAAGAAAGAAGTGAAAAATACAGAATAAAAATGCCTAATTATGATAAGAAATAAATCACGTCAGTTTCCACGTGATTAATATAGTTAAATCATAATTTTACTAGTCTAATACCATCACAGCATTCCCGAATGCAAGATGTAGTAACCAATTTGGAAAGTATATTATTTTCTCAAGACAGACATTTGAAACCTGTAGGGACTGGCGAAGCTACGTTTCTGTCGCGGAAATTCTGCAAGAACTCCATGTTCCTTTCGCAGTCATGGGGTTACGTCAGCGGTTTAGTGAAACCATATCTTATAAGAGGAACCCATCCTTCGTCGATTCCTGACACTGCCGAAATTTCTCTTGGTGAATAGAGGATCAAGTAAAGGCAGACCTATTTTGTCTGAGGTGCCAGCACTCAACAGTTTCTGAGAGATAGACTAAGTTTTAATACTACTTCATCAGTTCACACTTCCTTCATTATATCAATCGAGGCTGTGGCATATTGGCTAAAAACACACTTTCGTATTTTTGCGCGCAATGTTCAAATCCATCGTTTGTGTTGTTGTATGTAGCATCAATGAGATGAATATTATTGTGACATTTAGAAATTCAATTAGCTGTTGACAAAAGAAATAAGCATTTCAAATATTTAGAAAAGTAACTTTTACTGTCACATATTTATATAACGTTATATAATTAACAGTAACTGAAAATGAAAAACATACAAATCCTACAATTTCAATTATTGCTTTTATACTTCAAGAGCACCAACGCATTTACCAGGGTGACATACGTTATAAAAGTGTTCAAAGCATAAAAAATGAAAGGACCACAAGCAACTTGTGAATGCTTATATGCCACAGTCACAGTTTTTGCTGTGAATGTCAGTAGGAAAAGAAACCTAATTAACTTTGCTAAATATCTCTCGTCATGCCGATAATTTAGTGGTAAACCAAGCATATCAAATGATTTTCTCGAAATCTGTAGCCTGCGATTAATAACGGACTCAGACATATATTTTATCAATAGCATCGCTTCTACTTGTGATTTCGGTTTGCTGTGCGATGAGAACAGAACACTTCTGTAATGGGCGAGTGTAATTCTTTACTTGTCAGTAAAATTATTCATCGTAGGTTTGAGAGAACGGCATACACTTTGGTGTAATTACTTTCAATGAACGCGTCGCTATTCCGATTTCATCAACAATCAGACTATCGTATAAGGGGAGTCATCTTAGAAGGAGAGACAGCTTTGCTCATCTTCATCCACTAACTGATGACAGGAAGATTTTGTGAGCTTTCCAGATTTTGTGGCTGTTGCGTACACATTATGATGCCATTCCATTGATTGGTTTACATCTTGTTGGACTCGAGAGTGAATTTGCTACTGACTTCTTGGAGGCAAGCAAAAACTGTTGGTAACAATTGTCCAGAAAGTACAAAGAGGTAACACGATGGAGGACCCACGTGACAAGCGCAGTATCGATTAGAGATAAATATGAAATGATTGATTCGTGGGAGTTCGGTCGTTTTTCACAAGCTAGGAACAATGGACATGTGGTTACTTCGTGAGCATTGCTCCCGTGGGCAATGGCTACAGCAACCTCATTGCTGTCGGAAACTTTTTAATTTATAGCTCCAAGCACCTGTTGTGGTTCTTTCAGAGGGAACCATAGAATTCGGCAGCGTCATGTCACCAAATACATCAGCACCAAAGACAAGCGTACGTTTGATGGATTAATTGAAATGACAAGATTGTCTCAACTTCAAACCTCCACTATAATTCCTGAATTCAACTCTGATTTCTGTCTAAGAACGGATCAGACAGAATGTATCACGTCTCTAGTAAGAAAACGTTATCGCTTTGAGTTGAAAAGGTTACAGAAATAGACGTCGGCCAACTGAAACAAAGATATCTACCATTAGCTCTTGGACGAATTTTTACGACCTTACGTAAAAATGGAGCCGTTTCTGTACAGTATTGACTAATGGGGTTGCACAGCTATCCTTCTTATAAGATGGCCTGGTTGTTTATGAAATCGGAATAGCGATGTGTTCATTAAAAGTAATTACGCCAAAGAGTATACCGTTCGGTCAAACCTACGATGTATACTTCTACTGACACGCGAAGAATTACATTCGCCCACAACAGAAGTGCCGTATACTCATTGTGCAGCAGATGGAAATCACGAGTATAAGCGATGCTCTTGATAAAATACATGTCTGAATCCGTAATCAATTGCATGCTACAGCTTTCGAAAAAATGCTTTGATATGCTTAGGTTGCCGCGATATTATCAGCAGATCGTGAGGTAAGTAATTAACAACTAACATTCCATTTCCTAATGATACACTAAAATATGTGATTGGCATACACGCATTCGTACTTTGCTGGTGTATATAATGGTTGTGATGATAAAATCTACTTTTAATACAATTTGAAATGATTATTTATAGTATATTATATTATTCCCCATGACACAAAAAAATGACTTCATGAATATCCACAAACTTCTGCGACAAAAAAGAAAAAGAGACTGGATTTGAACACAGTGCTCAAAAATTCCGAACCCTCACTTTTAGGCGCTACATCACCGACTCGATTCAATTAATACTGCTTGCATGAATTGATGCAGTAGCATCAAAACTTTCACTCAGTTTCTTGAGAACTATTGAGTGTTCGCACCTAAGACAAAATAGGTCTCCGTGTATTTTCACCCTTCTTTCACCAAGCAGTTTCGACTGTTCCAGAGAGCGACCCATAGCGGGCTCCTCTTGTAAGATATTGTTTCAGGAAACCGCTAATGTAATTCTATTCTCAACCATGGAACATGGATTTTTCTGCAGTGTTTCCGCACCAAGCGACATAGCTCGACCAATCCCTATGGATCCAGAATAGCTGCCTTGAGAAAATATTGTGCTATTCAGATTGATCACCACGTCCTGCATTCGAGACTGCTATGATAATATTAGACTTGCTAAAGTAAGATTAAATTGTATTGATTTTGTGTAAAATGACGTGTTTCATTTCCCATGATTCATGGACTTATTTATTCTGTCGTTTTCATTCCCTTCCTGAAACTATGTCATTGTTGAGTTTTTCGACGAAACTGAAGGGTGACGATTGGAGTTGCATCGCACCGGGACTAGATGACGATAATATCGGGTGGCAGAAACTCCTCACTGCGACCTCTGGTTACCAAAGCGTTTAAAACGATTCGGAAAGAGCTTCAGTGACACGATTCGGCGTTAGTTAGCTGTGAAGGGGAGATTTCAAAACGGGAAGAGTTTAGATTTATGTCTGATCTCGAAATTTTTCATTAGTTCATCAGCCTTATTTCGCCTACATTCGTTTTCTTACCAATGTTCAATTTTTTGCATCGCACCGGGACTAGATGACGATAATATCGGGTGGCAGAAACTCCTCACTGCGACCTCTGGTTACCAAAGTGTTTAAAACGATTCGGAGAGAGCTTCAGTGACACGATTCGGCGTTAGTTAGCTGTGAAGGGGAGATTTCAAAACGGGAAGAGTTTAGATTTATGTCTGATCTCGAAATTTTTCATTACTTCATCAACCTTATTTCACCTATATTCGTTTTCTTACAAATGTTCAATTTTTTCAGGTTATTCAACGGTGTTGTGAAGAATGAGGTTTTAGTCTCCACTTCTACGTGTCCTTTTGGTTTTGTCCTACTTACGTGACCACCAGAATTTTAATCAAGCAAGAGCAGATAAGCAGTTGTATCAGAAGACAAGTTAATGTGAACAGATTCTATCCCAAAGGCGTTATCACACCATTTAGTAGTCATCAAAACGAAATAAAATTACAATTAGCGTTGTCCACTGAGGCAGATTTGGCCGGAAGTTCCCTAATATTTAACATAACAGTCTATTTTAACATTTACGCTTCGATAAATTTCATATGAATGTTGTGATAGTCGTCAGGTGGCGTTATTTTGAACTAACTGGGAAATAAAGGCGAAATGCACCAATTGCGAGATACTGCATAGGTAATCCTACCTATGCTTACCTGTGGTAACTTCTTCCTTTTATTTTCATTCCTGACTGTCTCAATTTGTCTGAAAACTGAAAGGCTCATCGGCAAGCGCTTCTCTCTTTTAGTGACAAACCACCTTCATCAGTTTTACATTCTGTAATCGTTACCTTGGGTAACTTCTTGTTGTTACTGTGATTCTTACACTATGTGATCAAAAGTATCCGGACACCCCCAAACACCCACGTTTTTCATATTACGTGCATTATGCTGCCACCTACTGCCCGGTACTCCATATCAGCGAACTCAGTAGTCATTAGACATCGGGAGAGAGCAGAATGGGCCGCTCCGCGGAACTCACGGAGTTCAAACATGGTCAGGTTGTAAGTAGGCTGTTTATGTTTTCTCTATGTAAGTAGGCTGTTTATGTTTTCTCTATGTAAGTAGGCTGTTTATGTTTTCTTATTGGCAACGTTACGTAGCGCTCAATATGAAAATCACTGGCTGTGCTGTGTGCAGTCTGTGGCTGCTTTGCATTGTTGTAATACTCGCCATTGTAGTGTTAGGCAGCTGGCTGTGAACAGCGCGTAGCGTTGCGCAGTTGGAGGTGAGCCGCCAGCAGTGGTGGATGTGGGGAGAGAGATGGCGGAGTTTTGAAATTTGTCATGAACTGCTATATTTATATATGATGATATCAAGGTAAATACATTGTTTGTTCTCTATTAATATCTTTCATTTGCTAACTATCCCTATCTGTAGTTAGTGCCTTCCATAGTTTGAATCTTTTATTTAGCTGGCAGTAGTGGCGCTCGCTGTATTGTAGTAGCTTGAGCAGCGAAGATTTTTGTGAGGTAAGTGATTTGTGAAAGGTATAGTTTAATGTTAGTCAGGACCATTCTTTTGTAGGGAATTTTGAAAGTCAGATTGCGTTGCGCTAACAAAATATTGTGTGTCAGTTTAAGCACAGTCATGTATAATTGTTCAAAGAGGACGTTTCATATGGCGACCCTTAGCCGAGGATACCTCACTGGAATCTTCTGATTTTTTCTTGTAGTTTGTGTAATTAGTGTAGCTATTGTTTGTTGCTAGCGCGTAATTGTAGAGAAAATCTCCTTTGTAGTTGCAGTCTTTCATTGTTGTACAGTAAAACAGTTGTGGCATGCATGTAGATTTGCACCAAGTATTTCGCAGCTGCAATTAACTAGATATTATTTTCACTGCTATGTTAATGTGTTCTCTTATTTTTGATCTTCAAATTGTGTTTTTCTGTGTTGTCGTGTGAAATACTGTGACAATAATGGCGTGTGAAAAACGTAATACTAGGCTCCAAAGTAAACTGAGAAATGACAGTGAAAATGAAAGCAGTGTGTTAGCGCCACCGAGTAATGAATTAACTGATGTTCAAAGTAGTAATTTGGTAATTGTGCATAGGGAAATGGAGTGGGCTGCAAACAATGGTGTAGACAGTGAAACAGGTAGTGAACAGGGAAGCATTATCGATCGATCGGTCGGCAACAGCTCGCCTCAGGAATCCGAAATGACAGGACGCAATTGCGCAAATACTGTAGATTCAGGTTTTGGGTCATCACTGTTTTCTCAAATAAGTCAAGACACATTTTCTGCTTGTCAAAATGTGAATGTTGCCGGTGCAAATGCACTGCCGAAAAGCGTAGAGAAACAGATTCCAGACACTAATACATTATTATTGCAATTAATGCAACAAATGGAACAAAATCAGAGACAAATGGGACAAAATCTTAAAAAGTTAGACACAGTGGAACAAAATCTTAAAAAGTTAGACACAGTGGAACAAAATCTTAAAAAGTTAGACACAATGGAACAACACCAGAGACAAACACAGCAACAGTTAGACACAATGGAACAAAATCTTCAAAAGTTAGACACCACACTTGAACAAACACGTGAAGATTTAACTACTGAGTTACATAACATTGAATCGAAATGTCAAAAAGTCTGTAATGACGTAAAAACACAAATTTGTGAGCATTTTCAACCTATTTTTTCGCGGCATGAAAATGCATTACAGAATCACGAAGCAGCCATAAAAGAACTGCAAACCATTGTTCTTGAAAATCATGAGACCTTGTGGGCTAAAATTGACTCAGTTGCATCTACCGATTCGGTTACGCAACTTGCAAAAACTCAGGAAAACTTAAAGGACACAGTAGATACTCTGAAACTTGGTTCAGAAAAACATACAGAGGAAATAATTTCACTATCGGAGAAAGTAGCCGAACTTTCGGATCAGGTCACTAACTTATCTACAAAGGTAGATGATGATCTGAATGACACAAGACCTGTAGCCTTCACTGACACAGAAGAGTATGAACAAATTAGAAAATTCAAACAGAATCAAAATCAAATCAATACACAGTACAAAAGAGAAATCCGGGAAGTACAAGATCAGCTGACACAGGTAATACAAGAATTACGTATTTCAGAGGATACTCGCGCCCCAATACGGGAAGAGGGACACAGAAATACGGAACAGCCACAAAATAATAACACAGGGCATTTCGGAAGTTATGAAAGAAATTGGCAATGTGCACCGAATTTTGAGATGGAACGGCCGACACGACCTAACAATGACCGATATGCGACTCGCCGACATGATGATTTTGACTATAAGCTGTTCATGACCACACGTAAATTCAAATCATTTAAAAATTGTGGCAACGACATTCATCCACAAGCATGGCTCCATCAATTCTCGCATTGTTTTCCTCCCAACTGGTCGTTAGAACACAGATTAGAATTTATGTGTGGCTACTTGGAGAATGAACCAGCTGTAAGAATGCGATCGGTAATTCACGATTGCCACAGTGAAGGAGAGTTTTACCATGCCTTCCTCTCAGCATATTGGTCTCAAGCCACACAAGACCGAGTAAAACATAGCATCATAATGATGAAACGTTTCGAACAATCTGAATTTTCCAGTGTTATGAAATATTTTGAAGACATGTTGCATAAGAATCAGTATCTTTCAAACCCATACAGCCCCTCAGAACTCATCCGCATTTGCTTAATCAAACTGCCTGAACATTTATGGCATATTATTTTGGCAGGACGTTGCAAAGACGACATTGAAGCTTTTCAGGGACTCTTACAAGAATTAGAAATTGACACAGACAGTCGCGGGATGCGAAAACAGGAAAACAATCACTACAGGTCACATCCGTCACAATTCCGTGACGACAGAAGCAATAACTAGACACGACAAGCCTATTCTTACAACGTAAATCGTGACCAAAACAGACACCACCCGTATGACAACCACTGGCAGAGTAATAGTTACAGAGAAAGATCGCATTTCCGTAGTAATGACTATCACAGAGACAATCAGAGAAACAGACAATATGGGAACCAAAACAATTATTATCAAGGGAGGCAGAATAACTTCAGACGCAACAGTTCGGCGCACAGTTACGATTCAGGGAGAAATTCTCCACCACGTGACGGACAAGGAAGAAACTACGGAATCTACCGACATGACGACAGATGATATGATCGTAACGACACACCTGAATTGCATCAGAACTGGCGGGATTCTAACAGAGCTGGGCCCTCTCGGCAAGGTGAATTTGTAGAAGTTAGGTCTCCTAATCCCAATAACGACGCGCGCCAACAAAGGAACAGACAATGACTCGCACCGCAGGCATCCGCGTGCGCCGGCTGACTCAGAGAAAAATAACATAGACGCTAACCTTGAGAAAAATTCCAGTATTCTTTACCGACGTATACCACATGATAATTGCGTTGAAGTTGAAACTCTGCGTACTAGGAAGAGTAGAGGTTTACACCACATTTCACATGTAAAACCGTTTATTGAAAGATAATCAGCTTTTTAACTTTGTCATTGCCATAAAACTTTTCACTTTAGATTACTAGTATGCTTGTCAGACTTAGAATCTGTTAACATGCAACAATGTTTGAAGTTAAATATCCAGTCAAGAACCAAGAGAACTTATTGAAACAGAAATTACGAATGCATTGTTATTGTGAACAGACGACACAGTGTTATTGTGTGTGTACATTCTTGCTTGTTAGTTGCACGATTACATAACGACTATAAGGCTCACATACTTAGAACATTTACCAGTAGTGCTAATGAGATTTTAATGCAACATTTTCGTTTACTTGAAAATACATTCTGGGTTCTGTGAGATACCAGACGACAGAGTGATTAGTTTATGTGACAGATACACGATTTTATCACGACACTACTAATGAGTGACAATTTACAATGTTGCTTTTGCGCTATATCTGTTTTATATCTGCACAGTTTTTCTGAATTATTCTGGAAAGTAAAACAGGTTTTAGTAGTAACTTTTGTGGTATAGCTACAATGAGACTGCCTTTTCCGTAGCACAACAATACGTTACAGCACAGTACTTTCCTCATCACGGCAATAAGCGTAATAACTAAGACATTTATACGCAAAGCATTTCACTTTTGTGTATTATGAGGTAAGTACATTGACTTCTTCAGAACTTAGCTTTCAGAGGACGATAACTACGACACTTCCACACAGATTATGTTGCAACAAGACGCACATTTAGCGCTACAGTACACGTATTTGAGTGATTAATTTTGTACTTAAAACATTTATTTTTAAAGATTTTTGAATTACAAAGAAAGTTTTCCGTGCTACATTTGATTCCATTGCTGTAATCTGTAACACCTGAGGGTATAATTACATTAATCCTCAGGGGGGTACACGCTTACTTTATGTACCATGTGTTTGGCAAGCACAAGGAGCCCTAGCTAATATGGTATTTGCTTATACAACTTGACACATCGGTACCATATTTCTCTAACACAGAATTACACAGCTATCTGATTATTTGACAGAGAAACAAACATTCTTTTTACTATGTCAGTGACACATGTTTACGTAATTACTCAGTTGGATAACTTCACACTTATGAAATTGTATTTTGTCTGCACTGTGTGAACTGTTCATATTTTTTCGGAACCATTGTGATACTATGAGAGCGTTGAATGTCGTATTTCGTAAGGGAGCATGATTTTAAAGTACGTTTGAGGTAGATGACACTGTTATATTGATAAGATTTTGTTTCTACACATTTGCAACGCAAATTCTCGACCCGTGAAATTTTGTGTATGAGACTGTCACTGTAGCGGAAACTGCTGTCGTAAATATTTCCGCAAGAAAGTTAAGTGACCACCTGCACGTAATGCGCCGCGGGTACCCACCTGGGCGACAGCAGCCCGAAAAAAAAGCCATTAGCCTTTCAGAGGCACAGGTAGAAAAAAAAAGGGGAGGCCATTATCCTCGCTATTGACGTTCCTTTGTAGAAAGCATCTCAAAAACGACACGATAATGACAAGTGTCTTTCTACGAGAGTTGAGAGCTACTGACTTACGAAATGCCACATAGCTATTGAATGATGTTTTTATGCTTTGGTTTGCGTAATTGCTTATTTCATTTGACATCTGTTTTCCAGCTGTGTTGCAGCATTGATTTCATAAAATAAAATTAAATGCATTTGCTAATGTGAACACTTTCTGTCAACAGATCTATTAAATAATAATTTTGTGATCCACATTCTTCAAAAAAGGAGCACTTGGAAAGGAAAGAACAATAAGAAGGGACTAGTACAGTAACTGCATACATAATATTCTTTTCAAGTACATGGTAATATTTCTTTTACAATAAGTTGTTGTGGTGCACCACTTTAATTACTTAGACATTAAGATGTGATTATACATTTCCCTTATCTGCATTGTTATCTTTAGTGTACTATTTTTTCTGCTTGAGCTATGTCATGTTTAGATATAAGCTGCTGTTTGCCAGGCATAGTGCTACTGAACTTTAATTTGTGTTACTCTGCTAAGCCAGATTTATTTTTTTGTTTGCTGTGCATTGCCTCATATTAGTTGTAATGTTGAATTGCTTGGTAATTTAGATTTACTGTAGCTTGCTTTGCGATTTTCCATTTTTTTATTGCTGTTTATATTGTTTTATGTGCTGCTGCATTGCCTCGTCCCTTAGTTTAGCATCTGAGCTCAGTAGATTTAAGTTAGCTTAAGAGGGGGTAGACTATATAAGAAACTGACTATGGAGAATAGGTAAAGAATGCATTGCGAAGTTATATGAAAAAAGATTTGGGCCCAAATGAGTATTGTACAATCAGAAATAATTATTTTGAAAGAAATATGAACAGAATACAGAAAGCAGGCTTAGATAAGACTTTTTGGGAATAATGATGAACAAAGGGAGATCTCCATGCAAAATACTGCAGTAAAACAAACCCTGTCCTTTCCCTTTTGTGTTATCCCACTATATGTTTGTGTACCCTTGGGTATTTATGTTTTTCCTGTATTTATATGTTTATCTGATAAGACTTATGTTGTAGAATTTTTCTAATACTAAGCTACATTCACTATGATGAGGAATACTGTTATCCTCAAACATAATTTGCATTTATAATATGTTATTTTCTTTGTAAAGATGTTTAGACATTATTTATTCTGTTTTGTTTTAATGCTCATGTTTGAAGTTGATGTTTCAAAAGTTATTCTGATCTTTTATATATTTACTTATGTCACAATTCCTGTAACACTGATGTATATGTTATTTCGATTCTTTTGTAAAGCCCATATTACTACAAATGTTATCTGTACTATTATGTTCTTTAATGATGTATTTTGTACCTTTGTAATGGTATTTTCATGTTGTAAATTTATAATTGTATAGACACCAGTTCTTCAAATTAAGTATCATTTCACTGCACATGTTTCTGTTGGTCATAGTATATGGACAATATGTGAGAAGTAGGGACTGTTAGTGTTTGCACGTGTGTTAATAATTCAGCAAGGGACTGGATAACAGCATTGTTGGTTCTAAGGACAGTTCTGAAAACTTTGTGTGTGCACAAGTGGTGGTTTATGGACTTGCTATATTATCCGCAAGACTCTTCAATGGTGATTGTGCACCTGCACAGTCACAACAGATGGCTGCTGGCTATCTCTACAAGGACTGCAGTGGGTCTACATCTTTGATGATCCATCAATACCATTATTTCTACAAGGACTGCAGTGGGTCTGCACCTCTGGTGGCCCACTAATACCGTAATCTCTACCAGGACTACAGTGGGTCTGCTCTGTGATGACTTACCTACCAATACTCTTCAAAATTTCGACTGACTCTGCTGTGGGTTTGCTCTGTTGTGGCCCATTACCTGTATGCATGTCAAGAGTCAGCACTATCTGTTCGTTGGAAGGACAACACTACTTCTTCAAGACTGCATGGAAATCCACTACTTCTGTGTGCAATTTCTTTTACTAATGAGACTTTGTGAAAAAAAACTGTAATTACTATTATGATGAATGATCAGGACTATCTTTATGGACTGTGAGAAAATTTTAGCTTTTGACCAACATTGTATCAGTAAGTGTGTGCATTTGATATCTTTGTTATTGTAATTATGAAAAATTTTTTCAAATCTGTATTGGGCACTGCCCAAACCAATTTGTAAAATTTTTTGTGGGGGGCATGGGGGCTATGTAAGTAGGCTGTTTATGTTTTCTCTATGTAAGTAGGCTGTTTATGTTTTCTTTATGTAAGTAGGCTGTTTATGTTTTCTTATTGGCAACGTTACGTAGCGCTCAATATGAAAATCACTGGCTGTGCTGTGTGCAGTCTGTGGCTGCTTTGCATTGTTGTAATACTCGCCATTGTAGTGTTAGGCAGCTGGCTGTGAACAGCGCGTAGCGTTGCGCAGTTGAAGGTGAGCCGCCAGCAGTGGTGGATGTGGGGAGAGAGATGGCGGAGTTTTGAAATTTGTCATGAACTGCTATATTTATATATGATGATATCAAGGTAAATACATTGTTTGTTCTCTATTAATATCTTTCACTTGCTAACTATCCCTATCAGTAGTTAGTGCCTTCCATAGTTTGAATCTTTTATTTAGCTGGCAGTAGTGGCGCTCGCTGTATTGCAGTAGCTTGAGCAGCGAAGATTTTTGTGAGGTAAGTGATTTGTGAAAGGTATAGTTTAATGTTAGTCAGAGCCATTCTTTTGTAGGGAATTTTGAAAGTCAGATTGCGTTGCGCTAACAAAATATTGTGTGTCAGTTTAAGCACAGTCATGTATAATTGTTCAAAGGGGACGTTTCAAGGTGATGGGATGTCACTTGTGTCATACGTCTGTACGCGAGTTTTCCACAATCATAAGCATCCCTAGGTCCACTGTTTCCGATGTGACAGTGAAGTGGAAACGTGAAGGGACACGTACAGCACAAAAGCGTACAGGCCGACCTCGTCTGTTGACTGACAGAGACCGCCGACAGTTGAAGAGGTTCGTATTGTGTAATAGGCAGACTTTTATCCTGACCATCACACAGGAATTCCAAACTGCATCAGGATCCGCTGCAAGTACTATGACAGTTAGGCGGGAGGTGAGAAAACATGGATTTCATGGTCGAGCTGTTGCTCATAAGCCACACATCACGCCGGTAAATGCCAAACGACGCCTCGCTTGGTGTAAGGAGAGTAAACATTGGACGATTGAACAGTGGAAAAACGTTGTGTCGAGTGACGAATCATGGTACACAACATGGCGATCCGATGGCACGGTGTGGGTATGGCGAATGCCCGGCGAACACCATCTGCCAGCGTGTGTAGTGCCAAAAGTAAATTTCGGAGGCGGTGATGTTATGGTGTGGTCAGGTTTTTCCTGGAGGGGGCTTGCACCCATTGCTGTTTTGCGTGGCACTATCCCAGCACAGGCCTACATTGATGTTTTAAGCATCTTCTTGCTTCCCACTGTTGAAGAGCAATTCAGAGATGGCGACCGCATCTTTCAACACGATAGAGCACCTGTTAATAATGCACGGCCTATGATGCAGTGGTTACACGACAATAGTCCGCAGCTCGTGGTCGTGCGGTAGCGTTCTCTCTCCCCACGCCCGGGGTCCCGGGTTCGATTCCCGGCGGGGTCAGGGATTTTCTCTGCCTCGTGATGGCTGGGTGTTGTGTGATGTCCTTAGGTTAGTTAGATTTAAGTAGTTCTAAGTTCTAGGGGACTGATGACCATAGATGTTAAGTCCCATAGTGCTCAGAGCCATTTGAACCATTTTTTTTTTACACGACAATAACATCCATGCAGTAAACTGGCCTACACAGAGTCCTGACCTGAATCCTACAGGACACCTTTGGGATGTTTTGGAACGCCGTCTTCGTGCCAGGCCTCACCGACCGACATCGATACCTCTCCTCAGTGCAGTACTCCCTGAAGAATGGGCTGCCATTCCCAAAGAAACTTTCCAGCACAAGTTTGAAGGTATGTCTAGAGAGTGGAAGTTGTCATCAGGGCTAAGGGTGGGCCAACACCATACTGAATTCCAGCATTACCGATGAAGGGCACCACGAACCTGAACGTCATTTTAAGCCAGGTGTCCGGATACATTTGATCACATAGTATATCTGTGTTAAGTTGTCCGCAAATTTAAATTCTCATTCAAGTGGCGTCTATATTGCCGTAATCGTTATGAAAAACGATACGTTTTGTTCCTCTGTTTTTTATCAAATGAATGGCAATTTCGCTTAAGAATGAAATATGTCAAACATTACTGTCGGCAAACTTTGTTCCTTGTTTCAGATTTTCGTCACAAACGCTTCTTCTTTCATGTTATCAGAAGCTCGAATCACACTGATTCAATTTTCTTCTCTGGTTTTGAGTGCCGTTTTTCTGTCATTGAGAAAGATTTGTTTGCACGATTTGCTTCTCTGGTCTCCAGCTTATGAAATATCTTTGCCGATGTTCGCATTTTGCAGTCGGGATTATGTCGTCTTTTCATTTGTGTTATTATTTGTTGGAGGAGGTCCCAATGAAAGCACTCGTAAGGAAAACTGTTCTCCAATAGAGGAACTCGGGACAGAACGGGATAGTGTGACACAACGGGACTGCTGTTTTCTATACTGGAGTATGCTGCAGCCTATTGTAGTGACATGGAACTACAGGGGATAGGCAAAATAATGTGAACAGTGGGCTGGTTGTGTTTGACAGTCAACAACGCAGGTAAGGCAAGTGTCACGCTGGACTGTGTGTGTTCAGTACAGACTAGCCATCAGTGTAGGTTGTTTACGATTAGTGCACACTTCGTATTTCCATTCAAAGGCCGAAGTCGACGTGCAATGAAAGAACTAACAGAGCCCCAAAGAAGGCAGATTGTGGGAGCCCGATTAGTAGAAGCATCAGTAACCAAGGCAGCCAACTTATTGAATGTTTCAAGAGCGACTGTTTCAACAGGTCACGGCAGCCTACACAAAACATTGTGTAGACGTAATAGTGGGCGCAAATCGAAACTAAATGACAGAGATCGTCGTATGCTAACAAGAATTGTATCAAAACAATACAAAACTACGGTGGCTAAAGTGACTGCAGAGCTCAATAGCCACTTCGAGACCCCGTATCTATCGACTCTTTTCGCCGATAACTCCATAAAGCGAATATTCATAGACGAATTGGTATACTGAAACCATTAGTGTCGACAACCAAAGCAAAGAAACGTAAAACATGATGTCAGGAGCATAATTGCCGGACGGGTGATCAGTGGAAACATGTCATATGGCCCGATGAATCACGTTTTCGTTATTTCCAACATCGGGCCTGTTTTACGTATGGAGAACGCCAAAAGAACCCTATAATCCTGATTGCTTGATTCCAACGGTTAAGCATGGAGTGGAAGTGTGATGCTGTAGGCAGCCATATCATGGTATTCTACTGGTCCCATTGTTACTCTCAAGGGCCGTGTTACAGCCAACGATTATGTGAACATTTCAGGTGATCAGGTGCACCCCACGATTCAAATGTTATTTCCCAACAATGATGCCACATATCAGGACGATAATCCACCCATTCACACGGCCAGGACAGTACAATTATGATGTGAGGAACATGCAGCTGAACTACAGCAACTTCCCTGGCCAGCACAGTCCTCTAACTTGAATATTATCGAACGCTTGTGGGCCGTATTGGAGAGCAGACTCAGGAGCAGTTTTCCTCCTCCCTCGTCACTGTAGGAGTTAGAAGAGGTTCTAATAGAAGAGTGGCATAACATGACACTGGAGACTATACAGTCATTATATGCCAGTATTCCAAGAATAATCGCAGCTGTATTACGGACAAATGGGGGTCCAATCCCTTATTAATAAACAATTCCCAAGTAGGTACTGGTGCTCACACTTTTAGCCTATCCCCTGTGTGTTGTGAATGGGAGAGAAGGGGTGACAGCCATTTTGACTTCTGTACGGTTGTCCTACAAACTTCCAGTTACGTTTTTGCAAATTTTGGTGAATTTAATCGCTTGATAAGCCGTTTATTCTTAATTATACGCCTTTAAATGACATGTAATCGTGAATTTCATGCCATCCCTGTAATTTAGTTACATAATACATTTAAATCCATCAGTTACTACGCTCCATAAAAGTTGTTAACATGAAATGTGCTCTTGGTGCGGAATGAAACGCAGCAGAATGGGATAGTGCCCCGTTCAGTCCCGTAATTATTTGATGCAACTACATTTCAAACTGCGTATTTCTTTTGGGCCTTGTTATTCCACATGCTGTGAATTTATATTAGAAAGACTGATAGACAGGAATTGGATATGACATTAAAACAAATGACAGTTTCAACCGTTTTATCTTCCAAAACGGAAGTTTTAAAATCATCCAAGCAGATTAACGTACCCAAATCAACGTTGGAAAGATACATTCATAAAGCTGACAAATCAGATGGTAAATTTGCAAATGTGTTCACTGCAAAACAAAAGACGATCTTATAGCATACCTTAAACAATGGAGAGCAGTCGTTTTAATCCAACGATGAAACGTCTCATTTTCAGTTTCTTAGCCTAGAAGCAGCAGAACGAAATGGCTTACAACATAGGTTTGACAAAGAAACTAATCTTGCAGTGCAGGATTGGGTAATAGGATTTGTTATGGGCATCCACTGTTAGCTATTCGGAAGCTATAAAATAAATCTGGTACACGAACGATTGGTTTCAATAAAGTGACTGTAACAGTGATTTGATATTATGCATTAAAAAAATTTACGGTTTTCAAGTAGATATTAAAATCTTTTCTTATTGTTAACGATTTTTTGAAGATTCCTTATCCTTTAGGTTAAATTGTTCACTAAATAACTTTATCTCTTAGTTTTAAGAGGACATTCCTAGCAATTTCAAAGTCTATGCAATAGGTTCACAAGAAACTGCCCTATCCCATTCTGCCCTGTGGGTGGGGCAGAATGGGTAATAAGCAAGCATTTCATTGAGAACTGTAAAGAAAGACATATCAGACAGTTTTAAATGATTTTAAAGTAAGGTATGTTAAGTTATACTACAAATTAATTTTTTCATTCTTTTAAGAGGTGGTTTCTTGTGTTCCTTTAGTTTACAAAAATTGTTAAATATTAAGCATCCCATTCTGCCCCGTCTTCCCCTATACGATATTAAAATGAATGTTATTTACTGATAATGTTAATAGGGTTTGGTAATACTACAAAGCGAATCGATTCCGGTGAATCAGTTTTTTAGTTTGGAGTTCACTTAATATAGAAAAATAAAAATAGCTTTAATAGTTAATGACGAGGAGAGATGCCAAATAATTTCTCCCGCTCTTTATATATAATGTTCGAGTTGCATTTGGTGCATCTGGATATTATTTGTAACAACGCTTTAGACCCAAATGATAGATACAGAAATGCAAATAAAAGTCATTGTCCTATACAAGGTATTTCTACTCCGAGTCAACGCGACGGGAGCCGGCGCTGACGTGTCTTCGAAGTGCGAGCTTCCTCAGTGCGAACCAGCTCAAGAAACACATCAACTGAGAAAACAAAATATGCCTGTCGCAAGTCTAGTGGCAAATTGGCAACATTGCGGAATATTTTTTGCAAATGTGTGACCGTCGATTTAGTTCCTTGAGTAGCTCAGGATTATTCTGGTAAATTCACTTGATCTTTTCTTGTCATTTAGATTAAATATTCTGAATGATTCTAAATTACAGAATTACATAGTGATAGCAAATTTATGTTTGTAAGCCCAGGGGGCTCGTACCAACTGCAGCATAGTACGCCATATACATAGCGAATTCTCCATCATAACCATCACTGGTATAATAGTGGAGCAATGTTTGCGACAGTTGTATGCTACCTTAGTGGTTAAGTTTTCGGCTTTGACGACGAAGACTGCGTTAGTTTTTGGCTCTAATCTCGCTCGAGGCAAGATTTTTACATCTTCTATGAATGAACCAATACAGGCTGATCGACAAAAAATAAAAAATCTTAAGACAACGTCTCCCCCATGCTTTTCGTCCCTACTTTTATAGTTTACTCTATAGATGTAAAGGTGAAAAATTTGTAGAACTGCACACTTTTTAATGACTATTTTTCGGTTTCTGTCAATTATACTTACTGATTGTATGAATATATTATGTCAGTTCTTTCGGACATGTCTGAAAGAACAGGCATCACGCATTCATGTAACTGATTCGCCTCGATGGTCAATGAATCCACCACTTTCAGTGTGGATGCACTGTGGAAATAAAGTAGCGGGCATGGAGAACGTGGATGGGGGCGGCGTATAGGTGGCGTTAGGTGGGAATGCGAGTGACTGGAGAAATGTGTCAAGAGGGAGGAGTAGTGGTTAACGCAATTATCAAAATGGTTCAAATGGCTCTGAGCATTATATAACTTAACATCTGAGGTCATCAGTCCCCTAGAACTTCGAACTACTTAAACCTAATTAACCTCAGGACATCACACACATCCATGCCCGAGGCAGGATTCGAACTTGCGACCACAGCGGTCGCGCGGTTCCAGACTGAAGCGCCTAGGACCGCTCGTCCACAACGGCCGGCAACGCAACTATCCAGTAAGCATGGGAGCCTGGGTTCGAATCCCAGACTGGCACACATTTTCACTCGTCGTCGCTGACTCTGCATGAAGTCCTGTTACAGCTGACATGAATAGTTCTTTCCCTTTCCTTTTGTCCTCCTCCACCTTTACTTCGCATAAAATGTTGTGACTGACTTACCTGTGACATTGAATGATTTGTTAACTGTATTTCGTTACGTGTCTATCCATGCTGCTATATTTGCATACGTTCGTGGTATTCCTTCCTGTTACGCTGCTCCAGTAGGAATGTGGACAGAACGTAGACACAGACCGTTCCGAAGCAGGAAATGCTGTTCTCCTGCTAATTCGTGACAATTTGAGCTCTTTGTTTTATTGAGAAAGGCTACTTTCGCAACTATCATCCAATGTCCCATTACCAACAATTCACGATAATACAGAAACTTGCCGTCACTGTCCCGTCCTTGCAACGCATTGCATGCAAACAACCCACGTGCTAGTATGCAACAGAGAGTAATAAAAAATTTACACCAAATAATCCTGTTTGTACTATCTTTTTCTCGATTCGTCTTCCTGGGCGCTGTAAACACATGTGGTAGACCATACAAAGGGTTAGCAAAACATAAAATGTTAATTTATGTCTTTGAACATCAGTTTTTATCATTAACACAAATACCAACATGTAGCTGGTACCTGCTGGATGCGTACTAACTGGTTTCCCTCTTGCAAAAGTTCTCGCTCTCTGCCATCTATTTTCTCTTATGGAAGTACCTCGTGTTTCACTTCTCTTTGCAAAATGACGACTGTGGAAACACACTTCAAACTGTACACATTGTTAGGCACGATACGAAATAGCACACTGAATGGTAAGATTTAGCCTCTAATAAACATTGGTTGAGAATCGATACAAATCCCCTTGTCACTCTCTTTCTAGATTTCTCACTCTTTCTTATATCCGTTCTCATTATTATAGGTCTGACTCGTTCTGATGTATATCAGCTTACTGTTTTGCTCCTCTTTGCATTCCTGTTGTCGTTTCAATATCCTTCTTAAGGCTCCATCACACATAATCACATACCAAAACAACATGCTATGAGCAAAAATGCAATAACATTATCCACAGGTAATCGATCCTCCTCAGTTTTAAAACTCAGCCCTACTCTAGCAGACAAACATTAAAAAAATATCAACAACCTTATCTCAACAGTTCACTTGCAGGTACTACCTTTACCTTTGCCTTCTGTGGGCAAGTACTCAAAACTTGTTTCAGTGCGGTCTCTGGCCACTGCCATTTACCTCTTTCTTTTCCATCTGAAATATTTATCCTCTTCATGAATCGATAATTCATAACCCTGGATCAGTCTTCTTTCCAATAGCTAGACCATAATTTGTACTGTCATGGTCCAGTTCACAGCTTTCACACAGAGGGGCTGTTTGTAAGGTATACTAGAAGAGCGACACAGCAGGTATGAGAACCACATAAGCTATAACCGGTTTCGTATCTCAAGGTCACTCCCTCCCCCTTTTCTATGGCATGTGTCAAGATCAACAACAGGAAAGTCAAGGTCACTTAAAAGTAGCCCATATCACAATCACTGCCTCTAGGGCAATTGTATGACTTAAAAATGATGGGAAAATGGAGGTGGCACATATTAAGGTCATATCCCTGCCTGCAGGGCAAATGTATGACGTGAAATTTCTGGGAAAAAGAAGCTGGCGTGGGGCAAGGTCACCTCCCCCTTTTCTCCCTGAGCCACATTAAAATAACGGGATACCTTTCTCCTGCACCCTTCTCACACTGTGTCAATATGAATCAAGCTCCCCCTCTCCTTCCCCATTTTTATTATAAATGTAGAAGATGTTTTGGGATTATTGCAAGGTAGTAAATAATAGAGCAAATATACTTACACAAAAACATTCATTAATTTTTGCACATTCATTTACACACAGAGGACAACACTTTCTTTATTTTCGTTTGATGTAGTCTTACTTATATCCAGCTTAATTTTTAACTTAAGGTTAAATCTACATCAGAATGATCTATTTCTTTCTCCAGATAATAATGTGACTAATAAAAAGAAAATGTATTCTCGAATTGAAATACGTGTCTAACTTTCTGCCTATAAAATGTCTGTTTTATGGTTTTAAGGGTTAGCTCTGTCCCTTCCTAGTCAAGAGCATTCGGGGTTTCCAGTTTGCCTCTTATTTAATGCATAACTGTATCGCTAAAACTATCCACATCTTCCTGTGAATACGCTGTCAACTTTTTCTGCTCCACATTTTTACGACATTCTCGTCAATAACTTAAAGTTTACAACTTTCGCAAACGAGTATCCATTAAATGTAGGTATTCTGGCAGACTGAAACTCCGCAAACAGCTCTCCTGTTGCTTAGTGCACAATGTATTGCCCACCACATTTGGATAGAATATAACCATCCCTTGAAATCGACCGAGATGGGAGTGGAATGTTACAAACAGATTTTTCGTGTATCTTTTAATGCAGAAAGCATTCTCGTTTCCATTCATTTGGCCAGCTGTCCACCACATGACCAGTTTCCTTCGCTGTTCACTGTAAATTCAGATGTTCTATATTCCCTAGACATAGCCAGATTTCCCCACACACTGTGTTTACAGCAATATATTAACCTTGCTTGCACATCAGCGTTAGTTTCTTCCTTTCCCAATTGCCGTTTATATTCTTTCTTTTTGATAGTTGTTTTCACCGTAGACATAACAGCAATCAATAAAGTAGCTGTAAATTGTCGTAGCTGTGTTGTGAAAGAACCAGAGCTCTAAGTACTAATAGAAAGCGCTGAAGCTCAAATCGTTATAGATACCAAAAGCTACATAAAGCTAGAGATAAGTTCAGACGAAATTTTTACATGGGGCCTAAGGAAGTTTAGAATGGAGAGATTAAATACGGTTGGTGGCGGCACCTTTTTAGGTGTTGCAAGTAGTTTATCTTGTAGCGAAATTGAAGTAGATAGTTCCTATGAGTTAGTATGGGAAGAGGTTATACTTGACAGTCGGAATAAATTGATAATTAATTCCTTTTACTGACCCCCTAACTGAGATGATTCAGTTGCTGAACAGATGCAAAAAAGACTTGAATCTCGTCACAAATAGGCACCCAACTCACACAATTACAGTTGGTGGTGACTTCAATCTACGTTCTATAAGCTAGCAAAAATACACATTCAAAACCAGTATCAGATATAAAACATAATCTGAAATTACGGTAAATGCTTTCTGTGGTGTCACCGCCAGACACCACACTTGCTAGGTGGTAGTTTTAAATCGGCCGCGGTCCATTAGTACATGTCGGACCCGCGTGTCGCCACTGTGTGATCGCAGACCGAGCGCCACCACAAGGCAGGTCTCGAGATACGGACTAGCACTCGCCCCAGTTGTACGGACGACATTGCTAGCGACTACACTGACGAAGCATCGCTCATTAGCCGAGCAGATAGTTAGAATAGCCTTCAGCTAAGTCCATGGCTACGACCTAGCAAGGCGCCATTAGCCTTACATAGCAATTGATAATTATCGTCTAAAGCATGTCTCAACAAGAACTATGTATACAACAAGAATGGATTAAAGTTAAGTATTCCAAAAGCAACGTACTTTTCTTTATAGCATTCATTGAGCGTCCTGTTTCAGACGTCACGATATTCTGCGTGAGCTTATAGCGTGCATATCGGCCCCCTCAAAATAACACTGTGTCGGCACTTCTGTCGACACATCACTTTCTCCAAAAATTATTTTGAGCAGTTAGTTCAGGAACCCACTCGAAGTGCAGATGGTTATGAAAACATACTTGAACTCTTAGCCACACATAATCCTCAGCAAATAAGGAGCGTCATGACAGAGACAGGGATCAGTAACCTCAAAGTCATTGTAGCGAGACTGACCACCGCAACATCAAAATCCACGAAATGTAAACGCAAAATATATCTGTGTAAAAAATCAGATGAAAACACGCTCGACGCTTTCTTAAGAAACAGTGTCCTCTTTTTCCCAACTAACGATGTAGACCAGATATGGCTTAATTTCAAACAAATAGTATCTGAAGCAACTGAAACATTTATATCGAATAATATTGATCCCCCATGGTACACAAAACAGTTCAGAACACTGATGCAGAAGAACGAAAAAAATATGTTAAATTTAAAATAACACAATATCTCTAAGCTTGACCATGTTCTAGTGAAGCGTAGAACAGCTTTCTATGTGTGATGCTTTCAGTAGCTTCCACAACGAAACTCTGTCTCGAACTCTGATAGAAAATTCCAAGAGATTCTGGTCGTATGTGAAGTACACTAACTGTAAGAAGCAATCAATATCTTCACTGCGCGTTATCAGTTGTAATATTACCGATAACAGCACCACTAAAACGGGATTGTTAAACGCAATTTTCCGAATTTTCTGCACCAAAGAAGACGAAGTAAATATTCCAGAATTCGAGTCGGAAAAACTGCGAATATTAGTAACTTATAAGTATATATCGTCAGTGCAGCGAAGCAGCTTACAACATTTAATGGAGGCAAGTCTTCCGGTTCTGATAGGGTACCAATAAGGTTCCTTTCAAAGAATGCTGGTACAATATCACCATATTTAGCTATCATATACAACCGCACGCTGGAAAGTCGCACAGGTCACACCAATATTCAGGAAAGGAAATAGCAGTGATCCACTGAAGTAGAGACACATATCACTAACGTCGATTTGCAGTAGGATTTTGGAACATGTAGTGTTTTCGAGCAGTATGAATTACCTCGAAGGGAAGGGTATATTGACACGATTGAGCACGTATTCAGAAAATATCGTTCTTGTGAAAAACAACTACCTCTTTATGGGCGTGAGGTAATGAGCGCTATCGACAGGGGATTTAAAATTGATTCCATATTACTAGATTTCCAGAAAGCTTTTGGCACTGTTTCTCACAAGAGAAGGGAGTATCACTTGAGTTGTGCGACTGGATTCGTAACTTTCTGTCAGAAAGTCACAGTACGCAGTAATCGATGGAAAGTCATCAAGTAAGAAGTGATGTCCTGTGTTCCCTGAGGAAGCGTTTTAGGCCCTCTGCTGTTCTTAATGCATATAAACGACCAGGGGAGAGTCTGAGCAGCCTTCTTAGATTGTTTGCACATGTTGCTGTCATTTACCGTCTTGTAAAGTCGTCAGACGATCAAATCCAATTGCAAGATGATTTACACAACGTATCTGTATGGTGCGAAAACTGGCAAATAATGAAAAGTGGGAATACATCCACATGAGCAATAAAAGGAATCCGCATAAATTTCAGTTACACAGTACTTTAGACAAATCTGAAGGCTGTAAACTCAATAGATTGACGATGATAACTGAAGGTCCCAATGAATCAAATATTATTCCCCTGACTATAATGCAGTATCGCGATTAGTAGTGAGAGCTTAAACTGGAACACATGGAGAAACAAACAAGGTGGACCTGTAGCAAAGCGAGCATGGGTGCTGCTGAGGACTTCAATATAAAAATGATATATCTTACAATGCTGGTGCCACAAAATACTTTACCAGTCCTGAAACTTCCAGCACGTCGTCAGTAGGGAGCGTTTCGATGATGTAGGCGCCGACTCCTGGTGTGCAGCAACTCTGTTTCAACCCATGGCCTCGAATACTATCCGAGAATCCTAAGTTCTGCTCGCGTGGCAGATACAGAGAAACTCATGGATGCAATAGGATGTATCTCCAGGAAGAGACACAGGAAAACCGCCTAAACGCGCCCTGTCAGTACAGGTGCGCAAACACAGAGTAAGGATCTGGGTCTTAGGTCGCAGAATGAAACACGAATATGACGAAAGTTATGCTTCACAACGATTCCGAAAAAGTGCGACTAAGTCCCAAGACCGTCCGATTCTGCCGAAGATCAGATCCCGAATGCCCTGTGGCCATGCACGCAAAAAGGAAGCCAACGTTATTCAACTCCCCACTACCCTCAAAAAGCCACGAATCAGCATTCAGTGCTGATTCCAAAATTCCCCCACACTATTCCAGAACATCATCTGCGTCAATAGCGGCCGTTCCCTCCAGTTTCGTGCAGGGCTTTATGACATCAACTGGCCTCAGTTTAAGTTGACCAATGATGCCCCCGCTATTTAGCTGGAGGCACTAAACTTGCCGTTTGACCGGCTACGAAAACAGCATGCCAAGACCACCAGCTATCTGGCGCCAGACAGTCGCACTCGGCAGGGTGCCATACACAAGAGTTCTCAGAATCATGAAGACAATACAGTCAGTCAGCGCCAGTAGTCGCAGTTCCAGATGCACCGGAATGGTAAACACATACACTGTGGTGACCCTCAGACAGCTCGCAGGTCGTTTCGCCCTCCGTACGACAAGCGAAACTCGACCGAGGTCAGTCGCCCGCCAGGCTCTCAAGCACATTGATGTACGACTTTCTCCGTATTCGCGGAAGTGCAGACTACCCACGAAAAGGCAGTGTGTCGTTTCCTCCGATGCTCGCGTCGCAATAAGCCACCCAGGGAAATAACATAGAAAACTAAAAGCAAGGCCACATACAGTTCCCAAACGCATAGCAATCAAGTGAAAAGTAATTTGAGGTCTCAGTATAAATACTCTCATCAGAATAACCTTATTCGGCCCATTCCCACCGTGAAATGATGTAAACTTTAATAAAACTGATTAAAGTGAGAGGCGGCATGCAAAAGAAGGTATGGAACCTCTCAAACCTATCTCTTTTATGGCTTTAACGATTAGTTCTGTTCCTTCCGGTAGTTCTTCCAGACGAGAACATTCAGAGATTTTAATTTTTCCTCTTATTTCCTGCATGACACTGGTGTTATAACACTCCACATCTTCCTGGATGTAGGCTGCCCATTCTTCTGCTGCACATTCTTGTGGAAATTCGGCATAGAATCTTAAGTTTACAACTTTTGCAAGCGAATTGCCATTAAAGGTTGTAATCCCATTGGTTTTAAGCCATGCAAACAGTTGTTCTGTTGTTAAGTGTATGACATCAAACCCAACACATTTTCTAACAAGGCATACATATTTTTTGAGCAGATCCTAAGAGGAATGGAGTTTGATAAACAGATTTTTCGTGTGTACTTTAAAATAGTAAACGTGCTCCAATCCGCCGTTTTCATAATGGACTCCAACATATGGCCACTTACCATTGCTCTTTACAGTAAATGCTATTATCTTGTATTCCCCAATCGTAACCAGATTTACCCATACATTGCGTTTAAAGCCATATGTATACCTAGTCCGCACATCCGCGACAGCCTCTTCCTCTTCCATTTGCAGCTTATATCCCTGCTTTATGGCAATTGCCTTCTCTGTATACTCCAGTTTTCTCTACTTTACTTTGATGTCCTCCATTTTCAGTTTCATTTTCCGTGCACATAACACATACTGTACATAAGGTATAGTTTCTTTAATGGGGAATCGTTTTAAGTCTGTGTGGCACATTTACTCTTTTTCTTAGGACTTGTGGAATAACGTTGCTCGTGTCAACCAGTCCGAATTGTGCAATGTCTATATTGGACGGTATTGTGGAGAGCAATGTTGTAGACTGAAAAAAATAAATTTTCCCTGCTTTAACATAACACTTCTGTGTAATAGGTATACCGTCTTCATTGGAATCAGAGTTAAGAACATCCACGTAGTTTATAACTAGATAATTAAAACTTTATGCAGACATAATATAGATGATAAGCTTTTCTCGGTCTGGAGTATCTAGGATTCTTATTTGTACACCTGTCAATTTTCGGGTATTCTTATTACCACAGTACACAAAGTGCAGAACGTTACTAAACACAACAGAACAGTTGTTCTGTTCATTATACGTTAATCGACACCACATGGAAACAAGTGGCAAAGAATAAGTTGGAGCATATTGTAAATATTGTTTGTTGGTGTCCAATACACGTAAACACTCTTGCACAGGGTCAAATACACGATCCATTCTATAGTTGTATATTGTCGCCTCCAACGTGGTAATCCCATGCTGCTTAGCCAAGGAAGACCTAAAGGTTTCTCACAGTCGTATGTCTCGACACTTTTTACCAATATCTTTGTTCACACCCATACTTGTGATTTGACATATAAATTTGCTATATATCTTTACTCTAAAGTTGGAGGTTAACCACGTTAGACAGCCTATTCAAACTGTCTTATCGTTGTCCACAATCACATTGTTGTTTCCCTGGCGATCTCCTTCCATGTAGAGGTCGTGGGTTGATATTAAGTAGCTGCTCATCTAAATTTTGTTTAAAATTCCTGTAAAGTCTTGCGTTATGTCCAAATAGAAAAGGTAATAGTCATCTACACGTAGCTGTTGTAATATTCCATACTTCAACCATTACCTATTAAAGAACTTCCCCTTTAAGTGCAGTTAATGCGTTATGCACACACAAAGGAAAACTAGAAATGGAGGACATCTAAGTCAAAACACGAAAACTGAATTATATCTGCATCTACAGATATACATCTACGTGACAGTAGTCGGATACTGGGACTCCAGGTGCAATTTTGATATCAAATTGATATGAAAATTAATTAAATTGATCAGTTATTTACCCCCTCTGGATGATGTCATGTATTTTCCCCAGGTGACACGTGCGTACTTGCTCCCTCCTGCCTCTTCCCCAACACCCTCTCCAACCTATCTTGTTGGCTGGAATTTCGAATTTTGGCTGGGATTTCATTGTCCCAGGACTGTGTTGATGTCAAACCCCCACCCAGTCCCCCTGAAATTGTCGGGAAATTACGATTCGGCTGGGAACTTTTTTTCTCCGCTGACATCACCAGAAATGATGGGAGAGGTTCAGTCTATACTGAGCTGTCATTGTGGAAGCATCACGATATGTTCGATGAGATGAATATAAAGTATAGAGCAGCTTTCAATAGCTGTATTACATGTACGAATTTGAGGAAGGACTGTAACCATTGCTCACCACAACGTGGTTGGAAGATTGTGATAATGGAAGAGTGTAGGAGAAAGTAGCAGAAGAATTCGGTTCGGCAGATTGTGACAATGCAGAGGGATGGAGCCAAGATGCACTTTGCAACTGATTCATGCTCATGTGCATGCATGAACTACCAACATTTTCCACATGAAGCCTGCCTCTTCCAAAACGGAAGCTTCAGTGGAAGCATATTCATATATGTTATATACACCGTCAAAGAGCATCAGCTGCTCATCCCCATGTACTTCCCCCTTGACCAACTCATCATCTCATCCCATCATCAATCACTCACGTTCTCGGTGCTTTGTGGAATGTGTTCTATCGAAGAGCAGCTGGTGTCTGACTGGGAGGAGTTTAAGAGCCATGTTGCCTGTAAGCACAGAATCGAGGACTCTGCACCCATAGCCTTCTACATGCAGAATAGAAAGGAGTCGTATTTGATGAGTGCCTGAAGAAGAAGAGGAATACTGTAAGCAGCAGAATAGTATCAAGATGCATTCTGCAAGTGATGCAGACCGATGCTTGCCATTTTTGAAATGCACACTCAGTTTTCCAGATCCAGAAGACCAAGCAACTGATCTAGTTCACAATTATGCCACCAGATGCACTTGAAATTTCCATGAGCCAATAGGAACGCAACATACGGTAATATGGGGGATATAAGGCTACCCCAGCAGCTCTGCGGCCGCAGTTGCAGTTGACATGAAGCACCAGCCGAGATTGTGCAGTGCTGCCCAGGCGCAGCGGAATAGGAAGGAGTTGTGATGAGTAAGTACCCCTAGCCTAATGTCTGTGTTCACTGTTGTATGAAGAAGCTGAAGTCTTTGTGCTGGTATTATCGCTTGTAACGATTTTTCTTCTCTTCTCACCAGTCAGTGCGACGTCCTTGAGTCTGTCGGGGTCTGCAGCAGCAATGTATCCCAGCCTATCGGGACCCGCAGCAGCGGCAGCACTCTGAGATCCTGTTGAGAACCTCGTCAGCTTATTGGATTAGGACAATGAGCTGTTATTGTCAGTTGAAGACACCCACTCAGCCCCTGAGTCGCTGAAGTCCTCTGGGGGTCCTAATAACAATAACACAGCTTTATACTGGACCTCAACGTATGCACCTTGGCAGAATGCTCCAGTGACACTGCAAGGACAAAGTGAGGATGTAGTGGATGAGAATATGCCAGTTAACCCCTGTCCACAACTACTGTTCACATCAGTGTATAATTTAACCTCTAGTGGTCTGAAGTGTTTACATATTGGTATAGAAGCATCCACAGACAGAAACTGGCATACTGTGATAGAGATCGAAAATGCAGCTAAAAGTGCTAAGGTGTGGTTTACAGAGGCGAAATGGAACGAACTGTGTCATGTAAAAGCCTACGTTTAGCAGCAGTTGACTGCCGAGTATCATTCGAGCTGTCCTCCTCCAGACATTTACTGTGCTGCTCTAACTCTAACCATTACAACAGTGTGCGATGACTCTGCACTCTGTGTGAAATCGGGTGACACATTCATTTATCTACAGAACTCCACCGTTGCAACCTTGTTTGGTCTACAGATGGTGTTATCCATTGTGTTGGAAAGACTGAACAGATTCTTTGCTTACAAGAAGGCTTTATTTTCTATATTCTTTACTGGTGTTAAGATAAGGAAAGAAGCTGTTGATGTGGTGCACCCCGAATATGATTACTGAATACAGTGTACATAACCATGTATGTGATTTTATTTGTTACCTCTCATTACATTGAAAATATAAAGCTATTGCTACCACTATTTTCATTGCAAACATGCAACTACAGAAAATTATGTCATTCCCTGTAAAAGCCCATTGCACGCCAGTACCTGGCATAGTTGGTATCATGGCAGTGTTCATTATTTTCTGTAAAAACCCATTACACGCCAAAACCTGACGTAGTCGGTATCATGGCATGGTGGATGAAGCATCAAGACTTCGTTGAAAGCGACTGGAGCTGTGAAGGCGTACAAGGAGAGTGGAAGAAGAATGGCGTACTCCTTTCTGACAACATACAAGCAATAATTGTAGGTCCTTACAACTGTGGCAAGACAAATTTTCTCATGTCGCTGCAAATACATCAGGATGGAATCCGTTTTGAGTATGTGTATTTTCAAGAACACTGTTTCAGCCGAAATACCATCTATTACAGGAGATATCGCAGGGTGTAGATAGTGTGACATAAACGACATTCAGTGAGAGCAGTGACATCCTTCCACTAGTAAAAGTAAAGCCAAACACAGTGTTCATATTTGACGATGTTGCTGTGGTAAACCTAGATCAATTTGGACGATATTTCTGTTTAGGTCGCCATATGGCTGTTGCTGTATTTTATCTGAGTCAGACATATTCCAAACCCCAAAGCAGCTGGTGAAGGATAATGCAGACCTAATTATAACACTCGAATAGGACAATCTGAATTTAAAACAGATTTACCAGGCATATGTAGGAACCGACTCATCGTTCATAAATTGTGTAAAGATACGTGCAGATTGCTGGAATCACGCAGGTATGTGTTTCTCGTTATTGATAAATCAAGAAAACTGAGTGATGGCAGGTATAGACAGAACTTTCAGGAGTTCCTATGTAGATAGCCATGGAAAGTGGTGCGTACATTAGTATACACATCACCATGGATAAATTTGTGTGCAGGCTTGGAGCGCAGACTGACTGGATGGGTGTGCATAGACAAAACATTTGCTTGTACATGGACGCGAAAATTCAAACTCTCGAACGTAAAGTTGGAGGCATATGCAAGGATCTAGAGATGTATTGTCATACCATTCTGAGACTGAACAACACACTGAATCGAAAAGAAAATAAGCTACTTAACTGAAGGGGAAGTAGCTGTTATTGAGAAGGGACTATTGTATAAGCGAGATAACGCAAATGGTTCAAATGGCTCTGAGCACTATGGGACTTAACATCTGTAGTCATTAGTCCCCTAGAACTTAGAACTACTTAAACCTAACTAACCTAAGGACATCACACACATCCATGCCCGAGGCAGGATTCGAACCTGCGACCGTAGCGGTCGCGCGGTTCCAGACTGAAGCGCCTAGAACCGCACGGCCACACCGGCCGGCCGAGATAACGCAAATGAAAAGAATGTAGGCGACTTAACTGAAGGGTAAAACAGCTGTTACCGAGAAGGGGAAGAAGCGTAAGAAGGAGGAGAGCGGATATATAAAACCTCACCCTGCACAGAAGTCTGATTAGTATATAAGGAGAGGCCGTCTAAGCACAAAGTCATCGAGGCACGGAAGGCCGTTCGAGTGACATTACAGTTGCTGGGGTTAGGGCATTCGAAGCAGGAGCAGACACTGCGAGAAATCTCTAAACCAGTTACTGAAAATCTCTATAAGGTCTCAGCGAACTTCCACAATGAGAGTGACACTAGGACAGACAAAACACTCGGTATCAGTGTGAAATGCCATACATGTTGGGCACGCAGCCTATAACTTAAAATGAAAAAAACAATACAGATCGGCGATAGACAATTAAAAAAAACACGCGGTCTACTGAACCTTATTTTCCTAAGACCGACAAAAACTGTAAATTATTCCCCTAAAGATAAGGAAATGTATCGTGAAACAATGTGAAATACAAATAAGTTATAATACCTATGTTGGATGGTGAAAATAATAGCAGCTCTGATGGTAGTGACATTCAGCATAAAAGATTCAGCAGTCGAGTCCTGCAATATATACTCGTACATTACGACCGACCCCAACGAGCTAATAGATCGGCTATGACTGGTCATGGCATCAGCTGCCACTGGTAATACAGCTCATTCGAATGAAGTTGTATCAATAATTTCCGAGCTTAGAGAGAGAGGTATCTTCGAATAAGTATGGAACTGCACAAACCAGCATGCAAGATACACCCCCGAAGACAAGTAATGATTAATGCATTGGGTGACCTATGGCAGAGTGATCTTGTCGACATGAGAGAATATTCACATTTGAATAATGGCTTCAAATATATTTTAATGGTCATTTACAATCATTCCAAATTTGCTTGGGCATTAACCTTGAAACTGAAATTGGGGAAGTATGTTGCACAGTTGTTTGAGCGATTGCTGAGGGTAGGACTGGATCAAATCCCAAGCGATGTTCAACAGATCCTAGTGGCGAGTTTTACAATAGATATTTCAAGACTATGTTGAAGCCTTATGGAATACGTCACTACTCGACATTTGCCCACCTGAAGGCGACTATTGTGAAACGTCTGAACAGAACGGTAAAAGCCCAAATGTGGATGCATTTCAATCTTCGTGGTTCACACAAATGGACCGATATCCTCTTGCAAATAATTGCATAGTATAATCGAACCGAACATTGCACAATAAAAATGAGACTAATCGATGTTCGTGATATTAGACTTCTAGATACAATATACAATCGTATTAAAATGCTAGATCCAGACAGACAGCTTTTTAATATAGGTGATTTAGTATGAATTTCAAAACAAAAGACAGCATTTGAGAAGTCATACATGCCAAACTGGTCAACCGAGATATTCACAGTTTCCAAAGCGAAAGGTACCAGGTGCAGGTCTCACTTCGGTTCCTGCAAAGATGAGGCATTAGAACATCTCCAGAACTGTAGCTGTAGGACTTCGAAAATTCCAGGCATTTTTCTCTTCTGTAGGACAGTGCTTCTAGTTCTGTTTGCTTAATTGTTCCAATTTCCCTGTCTGTGCTTAGGCAGTGCTCTCTTTCGAAACAACAACAATGCTTTAATGATTAACAGTGTTTTCGTTAGTCTGCACAGACATGATGAGAACGTTTACCATTTCTGAGACATATGTTGAAAGCAGGACGACACGACTTCCAGTAAGGGAACACGTGGTGTCTTGTTACGCTCATCAGGAAGAATGCATCCGGCTTTATTCTGTGCTATTTTCGTAAAAAGTTCCTGTTAAGACAAGAATTTCCATGTAGGCAAGCTGAAACATCACGAAAGCTCCTACAAAAGCACCGTTAACTATTTCTGTGACACTTTACCAATTCTGATACGGGGTTGATAAGTAACGGACAGGCTGTCCCATTAGGATCGCGAGGGAGAAAGCAGTCGATGTTTTTCTGGGCTATTTTCGTGTACAGGTCCTTTAAGGACAAGAAGTTTTATTCAGACAAGCTTCGATGTCACGAAAGCTACAACAAAAGTGACGGTTAACTATTTCTGTGACACTTTACCAATTCCGAGAAGGGGCTGATAAGTAATGGACGGGCTATCCCTTTAGGATCTCAAGGGAGAAAGCAGTGATGTTATTCTGGAACAGGTTTCTATAGCGCTGGACCCGCAGCTCTGCGTCATCACACCAGCAACGATGCCTAGATGAACATGTATTTTGACAGGCATTTCTCAGGTGTCATATATCAAAGGGATGCAGCCACCTCATCCTTGCAAGACCAGAATTGACACCTGGCCATGGTTCGGAAGTTGATGGCCACGTTGTCACTTTGGAGGACTGGGGAGGGGGGGGGGGGGGTGTGGAGGAGGAGGTCGGTGGGCGGTGTGTTCTACGCAATCGAAAGATTTGCCAGTGTACTTACGTGTGATAGGTTTTTCGTGACAGTATTCTTTGTGCGATCGGAATGAAAAAAGAAAAGCGATCTATGTAATTACTTCTTACAAGACCTACATCTCACCAAACAGCAGAGAACGATGAGCAACAGAAATCCAACAATATGCCCTTGAATTTCCTGTCATGAGTTCCTTCCTCTCCTCCACAGAGCAGCCAATTTTCAGGAGGGGAGGGGGTTTACCAGAGGGGGAGAGATTAATTAATTGATCACTTTAATTAAGTAGTCAGTCAGACTGATAATAGTGAGAGGGGCTATTCCAATAACTCAGACCTGAAACTGTACCTGTAGCAGCGAGGGGGAGCATTCCTGAGGGAGAAGTGGAGTGGGAAGGGGGTGGGGAAACAATAAATTAAGTGCTTGTCCATCAAAAGGAAGGATCCTTTCAGTCAAGCAATAGGTTAAGCACCTGTCAATCAAAGGAGAACAATAGGTTAATGACCTGTTAGTCAAAGGAGAACAACAGGTTTACCCCTGAGTGCATACCTGCCCCGCCGGCCAGGGTGGCCGAGCGGTTTTAGGCGCTACAGTCTATGGTCGCAGGTTCGAATCCTGCCTCGGGTGTGTGATGTCCTAAGGTTAGTTAGGTTTAAGTAGTTCAAAGTTCTAGGGGACTGATGACCTTGGAAGTTAAGTCCCATATCGCTCAGAGCCATTTGAACCATACCTGCCCCTGATTTAGGCAACCTGCACTAACGAAGTGTGCTCACTCTCTCTTTGGTCCACTACTGTAGTGCAGCAGCTCGATGTCACTTGGACTCAAGAAGTCGTTGGAAATCCCTTGCAGTAATATAGAGCTATGCTGCTTCTATAGCCATCCACAATTGTAAAAGTGTTGCCAGTGCAGAATGTTGTGCACGAATTGATCTCGGGATTATGTCCCACAAATTTTAGATGGAATGCATGTTTGTCGATCTGTGTGGTCAAATCATTCACTCCTGTTGTCCAGAATGTTCTTCAAACCAATCGCAAACAATTGTGGCCCAGTGACATGTCATCACTGTTTGGGAACATGGAATACATGAATTGCTGTAAGAGGTCTCCAAGTGGCCGAATGCAACCATTTCCTGTCAGTGATCTGTTCAGTTGGACCATAAGACCCAGTCCATTCCATGCAAACACAGCCTACACTGTTCTGGAGCCACTGTCAGATTGCGCAGTACCTTGTTGAAAACTTGGGTCCATGGCTTCGTGGTGTATGAATCACACTCCAGCCCTACCATAGCTCTTACCAACTGAAATCGGGACTCATCTGATCAGTCCACGGCTCTTCAGTCATCCAGGATCCAACCGATATGGTCAAGAGCCCAGGAGAGGCGATGCAGGCTATGTCATGCTGTTAACACAGGCACTCGTTGCGGTTTCCTGTTGCCATAGCCTGTTAACGCTACATTTTGCCGCACTGTCCTGACGGATACATTCGTTGTACATCCCACATTGATATTTGAGATTACTTCATGCATTGTCGCTTATCTGTTAGCATGGACAACTCTATACAAATGCCACTGCTTACGGTCGTTAAGGCTGTCGGCCACTGCGCTGTCCATAGTGAGAGGCAATGCCTGAAATTTGGTATTCTTGGCACATTCTTGACACTGCAGACCTGGGAATATTGAATTCCATAACGATTTCCGAAGTAGAATGTCCCACGCGTCTAGCTCCAAATACCAATCCATGTTCAAAGTTTAATTTCCATTGTGCGGTCATCATCACACCAGAAATGTTTTCACACGAATCACCTGAGTGTAAATGACAGCTCTATCAGCGCCTTCCTATATTATACCTTGTGTACACAATGCTACCTCCATCTTTATATGTGCATATCGCTATCCCATGACTTTTGTCACCTCAATGTATTTACAGTACTGACCATTAAAACTGCTACACCACGAAGATGACATGCTACAGACGCGAAATTTAACCGACAGGAAGAAGATGCTGTGATATGCAAATGATTAGCTTTTCAGAGCATTCACCTAAGGTTGGCGCCGGTGGCGACACATACAATGAGCTAACATGGGGAAAGTTTCCAACCGACTTCTCATACACAAACAGCAATTGACCGGCGTTGCCTGGTGAAACGTTGTTGTCATGCCTCGTGTAATGAGGAGAAATGCGTATCATCACGTTTACGACTTTGATAAAGGTCGGACTAGCCTATTGCGATTGCGGTTTATAGTATCGCTGCATTGCTGCTCGCGTTGGTCGAGATCCAATGACAGTTAGCAGAATATGGAATCGGTGGGTTCAGGTGGGTAATACCGAACGCCGTGCTGGATCCCAACGGCCTCGTATCACCAGCAGTCGAGATGACAGGCATGTACTCAACGACGAACCTGGGTGCACGAATGGCAAAGCGTCATTTTTTCGGATGAATCCAGGTTCTGTTTACAGTATCATGATGGTCGCATCCGTGTTTGGCGACATCGCGGTGAACGCACATTGGAAGCATGTATTCGTCATTGCCATACTGGCTTATCACCCGGCGTGATGGTATGGGGTGCCATTGATTACACGTCTCTGTCACCTCTTGTTCGCATTGACGGTACTTTGAGCAGTGGACGTTACATTTCAGATGTGTTACGACCCGTGGCTCTACCCTTCATTCGATCCCTGCGAAACCCTACATTTCAGCAGGGTAATGCACGACCGCATGTTACAGGTTCTGTACGGGCCTTCCTGGATACAAAAAATGTTCAACTGCTGCCCTGGCCAGCACATTCTCCAGATCTCTCACCAATTGAAAACGTCTGGTCAATGGTGGCCGAGCAACTGGCTCGTCACAATACGCCAGTCACTACTCTTGATGAACTGTGGTATCGTGTTGAAGCTGCATGGGCAGCTGTACCTGTACACGCCATCCAAGCTCTGTTTGACTCAATGCCCAGGCGTATCAAGGCCGTTATTACAGCCAGAGGTGGTTGTTCTGGGTACTGATTTCTCAGGATCTATGAAGCCAAATTGCGTGAAGATGTAATCACATGTCAGTTCTAGTATAATATATTTGTCCAATGAATACACGTTTATCATCTGCACATCTTCTTGGTGTAGTAATTTTAATGGCCAGTAGTGTATATTATGACTAACCCACCACAATAATAGAATAGTTAAAGGCTGCTCACGGTATCAGCAGCTAATCGGAATACTGCTCACTTGAATGAAATCATATCACTCATTTCAGAGCTTCAAGAAAGGCACATCATTGAACAGCTATGGAGACAGTAGTTAAAAGACTACACAAACCAGCATATACAAATTTCTACATAGATATGTTATAATATAAGGTTTTCATGACGTATGGCACACACATCTTGTAGATATGAATCATTATTCACTAGCAAACTAAGAGTTCAAATTTATTTTAATGCTCATTGATACATATTCTCAAATCGCTTGGACGTGACCTCTGAAAACAAAAACAAGTTGCACTGTGATGGAGCCACTGCTGCAGATGAGAATGATTCAATGTCTTTTAACCTCGAGATCGATTATTGTGGTGAGTTTTATAATGCACTGCTCTGTAAAACTTAAGGACGATATAGATAAAGTAACATAACATACTAATAAACCTGTGGGAATGAATGAAAGTGCAGAAGCATACTGCCTGAAGTGTCACAGACACGAACAGAAAGCTGGACGTCACATGGCGTGAGCTGTGTGTGACTGTAGCGCCAAATTGGGCTGGCACTACAACATGTGGCAGTTGAAGGAACTAGAAACAAAAGTGTGTGTCAGTCAGCTAGCAGTTACGATTCTTCATTACAAAATGGCCAGGAGGAAGAACCACCAGGCAACTGGAAGAATAACAAAGTGTGACAAATGTAGCCCAGGACTTAAGTATTACTCACAGCATTGTTTCACATGCATGGGGAGCATTACGAACCACAATCACAGCTGGACTAAAGTGGAGGTGGTGGACCACAGACAATTAAGGCAACAGATGACCACTGCATTGTGATTCAAGCAAGAAAGGCCCCACATCAAACAGTGGATATAGTTGCAACCACAATTAATAAAACTGCAAGTATGCAATTGCACATGTAGAACTGCAAACATGGAGGTGAACTCTTTGCTTGGCGACAAGTTTGTTCTGTTCCATGACACCTGCACATTGTTGGCATGGTGCCAAGAGCATTGAGACTGAACCAGTGAGGAGAGCATTTGGATGCTCTTCTCACATGAGAGCAGATTCTGTCTGAGTAGTGTCTCTGGATGTGCCCTCATATGGCGAGAGATGGGAACACATAATGCACCGAGGAACAATATTGAACATCATCATTTTGGTGGTTCACATGCTATGGAGTGTGGAGGCATAATTTTGTATGGACGAATTGACCTCCATAACTTTAAACATGGTACACTCACTGGTCATTGTTATTGCGAAACTGTACTCCTTCCCCACAAGCATCATTTCTGCGGGTGCATTCAGCCACGAATTCATTTTCATGGATGACAGTGCACGACCGCAGGTGGAGCAGCTCTTTGAATGAGAGGATATTCAACAAACAGACTGGCTTGACATTCCCCTGACTGAAATCCCATCGAGTACATGTGGGGTTCATTAGAGAGATGTACTGCACCAATGCCGATTAGGAGAAATGGACCTAGATTACCGTTAGAGGACATATTATTGTACACAGACTCCTTGATTTGTGATGTTGTGGTTCAGAAGCCACCCAGTCCAGAGATCCACACAGCCGAGTAGAAACTGGATAACACATCGTTGGAGGATATCTTGTGTATCGCACACTCGTTTGAAATTGTGCAGGCTGCTAACAAACGACTCATGGCCAGGATACGAGCTACGGTGGTTACCGCATCACCACACATTCCACCCCTGCATCACAGGTGTCGGATGACCCCCAGGTTGCACCATCACTGCATTTCGTCATTGTTCGACGCCCCAGTGGCGTTCCAGCTTCCGGTCGCCACTCGTCGATGGTCATGAGGGCCCCTCTCTCTGTGTCCGAAATGTTTTTTCGCTCAATTCCGAGCAGACTGTCCAGATCACTGGCGGCCCTGAATGCTCTCTGGCAAAGAGGGGCACCCTCGCTAATTACGTCAGAGCTGTACAACTCGCTCCTATCCTGCCCCGCAAGGGCAGCAGGATACCGTACATAAGCTGATGTGGGTAGACCCTACGGGCAACTCAACTCCTTCAAGCAGAAATTGTTCCTCACCCTTTGCATTTCTCACCAGGACGTCCACTTCCAGGTGGATGCAGGAGCTGCTATTCCTTTGATAATTCAGGCGATTTATGCACAACTGGTCTCACACGAGTTATTCTCACTGTCGTGAGATTTGGTGGCCTACGGGTACAGTTTTATTCCTCTTCATGGGCAGCTATCGATCACTGTGCGTTACGCGGCCCATTTTGTTATGTGTCGTCGATCAACCGTCTGCTACCGACATTTACGTTGTTTGGGTCTTCCATCACTGATCAAATCAAGATCATATCAACTGTAGCCTCTTTCTAGGAACTGGACGATCTCTGTTCTGTGTTTGCATCTATATTTCCGCCAGATCTGGGATGTCTCTCAGACTTTCTGGTGCACATCAATCTTCGGCTGGACACCATTCTTACTGTGCCAGACCAATCCTGTTTACCTCACGTGCTGCTGGGTTTATCAAGTCAGTGAAATCTAGAAGATGAGCTACTCCGCTAGTCATCATCAGAAAACCGAATGATTGTCCCTCATTTGATGGAGATTTCAAAGCAGCGGTCAATGTCCAATCGCAGGTGAGAACTTAACCAATGTCCAGAATATTTCCTCACCAGACTTGTAGAAGGGAAAAGATCGACCGCTCCGATGCTTACCTCCAGTTATCCTTAGCTAAGGAATCCCAGAACATTTTTGTTATAATATGCGCCTTTGTATATGTAATACAGACATTACAGTAATTTCAGCCTTACTAACAGAGTTTTACGCAAATTTCTCATAAAAGATGCCGCTCTTGAATTGTATACTAACAGAAATTCATTGCAACAATATAAAAAGAACTGAATCCGAAGAAGATGCTAACTGGTCTCCATAAAAGTGAGAACTAATAATGTGAAATATGCAGATAGCAGAGTCGATGGGGATGGTGAAATGTGGTGGAGTGTTATTAATGTGTATTACTGTAAGAGATACACCGAGAGGTAACTATATCGATGGCAATAAGAAAAACTTCCATTACCTCTCAAACGTAGCTTGCTTTGGAATAAGGCGAAAGCTACTGAGTAACTTCTTCGCAACAAGTAATGAGTTCTAGCAACAGGGGCTCTTAAGTTGATTCAATATTTCTAGATTTATGGACGGTTTTCGAAACTGTTCCTGACAACCGGGCTCTAATTAAATTGTATTCCTGTGGATTATCATCTCAGTTGCGAGGTTGCATTCGTGATTTACTGCCAGTAAGTTCACAGATCGTGGTAACTGACGGGAAGTCATCTAGTGAAACCAAATTGATATCTGGGAAGTGTTACAGATCCTCTGCTGTTCTTAATCAATGTAAAGATTCATGAAAGAATCTGAGCAACCTTATTATGTTGTTTACAGTTGGTTCTGTCGTTTAACATCCACTAAAGTCCTCAGAAGAGGAGTATTAAAATATTTCCGTTGAAATTCTGTTGATGATAAACCTCACAAGTTTAAATTTTGTCGATTCAACTAAAATACCTAGTGATTACAATTAAGAACAGTTTAAATTGGAACCACCACGTAGAAAATGTTCTGGGGAAGGTGAACCAAAGACCACCTTTTTTTGGCAGAACACTTGGAAGAAGATGATTTGAAATATGACTGGGCGGTGTGGCATCCTTTCCATATGTGATTGAGGGAAGTCATCGAAAAAGTTCGAAGATGGGCAGATCGCTTTCTTCTATCGAGAAATAATGGAGAGTGTGTCAGGGAAATGATACGCGGGATGAGGTGGAAATCATTGAAAGAAAACTTTTTCACAAAATTTCAAGCACTAACTTTCTGCTCCGAATGCGAAAATATTTTGTTGATCCCCGCCTACATAGGGAGAAATGACCATCATAATAAAATAAGAGAAATGAGAGCTCGCACGGAGAGATTTACGAATTCATTTTTCCTACCTGCAGTTCAAGGGTGGAACGGTCGAGAAATATACATAGTCGTTCTATGAACATTCTACCAAACACTTAAGTGTGAACTGCCGAGTAATCATGTAGATGTAGATGTACGGAAAAGAAATTAAACGTATAGTTAAAATGAATTGTAAATGACTGTGATTTACTACTTTGAATTCATAATATTTCTAGTTTCCTTTGAATCGATTTTACTGCCACATTTTTTTCTGAGACAGTGTTATGCATTCGTCTTACGACCAGTTTTCTAGCCACCGTGGCCTGAAGTGTGAACTGTTCGTGTGGCACTGTGGCACACGTGACAACGTCAAAAGCACCCCAGGCACGGATTTTTCCAGCTGGCAGCGTATCGCCAGCGGAATGCATTACGTTGATGGGGCTGTCCAATCCACTTCGCCACGCCTGTCGGTTCCATGATCGCTCGCCACTTCCTCTGCGCATTTCTTCCACGTCACAGAACCGAAGTGGTTTCATTCGGCTTGTGTGAGGGGTCGGGCTAGATGCTTCCTCCTGTCCTACTCACCACAAAACAGATCCATATTGTAATTTTGCTTCAGAATAAGGGTACGCTAATTACGTGTTTGTCCTCAATGCTTGATGCCCTTATTCAGACATCCGCGTGACGATTCGCTTTGATGTATCCAACTGCTGTAAGAAGTGACCACACACACACACACACACACACACACACATATATATATAATAATTTGTAAATTAACACCCTGTCATTTGACTGTATTGCTGTTTATTTAATTATCACCCAGGTTTTGGCCTTTTATGCCATTTTATTTGACTGTTTTGTTGTTTATTTAATTACGACCCAGGTTTAGGTCTTTTATGTCATCTCGAAAATGGCATAAAACGCCAAAACCTGGATGATAATTAAATAAACAACAATACAGTCAAATGGCAAGGTGTTCATTTAAAAATTATTGTATGACTGTTATCATGTTACACAGATGATCACTTAACCACATTTCTAATATAATTAGATCATGGTTCCATTACAGTGTTTCAAAAGTATTCCACTTCAGTGTCACATATACGTTTGCACACCACGTCATTCACCCTTCTTCTTTAGTTTTCTTTTTCATGGTATGCTTCTGTAATCTGCTTTGTTCTTGAAGGTAAACTGCTTCACGTACACCACTTCAACAGTCCTTGTTCCGCCAAGTTTACTTTCACAGGTTTCTGTGTTTCAGACTGAGTCAAAACATTCAAACAAAAAAGTGCAGTAACATAAAAAACGGTTTGCACAATACGTGAATATATAGTCTTTAGCAAACCGGGAGACTGACGTTAGTGTGAATCGTTAATACTTTCCTCCATGCTAAAGAACCTATCTGATATGATAATTTCGTGTATTAATTCTGATTTCAGGTAATGTATCGAAAAGTAATTTCTGTTCATACAGCACCTTTGTCGTATACTATAAAATGCTATGTATGCTATGTATAACTCAGCTCTGTAATGCTGAAATTTTCCACCATAGTTGTAGAAAGTCACAAATGAAACTATTGTAGAAAGTCACATATGAAAATATTATGGTTTGAAATTCTTATTAACAATCACTGCATGATTTATTATTGATAACCCTTGATTGTTATTGTTACTTACCAAAGTTTAAATGATGGCCTTTCAAAGATTCTGCTTCCCCAGAACAGTACACCACACCATAAGGGCTATACTATCTCAATATTAAAAACTGAAAAGTTTCAGTATTACAGCATTCCTTATTTATCCCATTTCAAATGTTCACCTCACTGTACACTTTCAAATCTTGTGTAAAACATTTACTCAGTGCTAACTTCACACAGTTAAGAGGTTTTTGTTCCTCGACACTAGATTCGATAGTGATTCATATTAGTTCATTTTTAAAGGAAAGAATAAATATTACACTAAATTATCATACCTATATGCCTAAATTTGAGTGTGGGAAACAAAACCTAGTATGTGAATTTCCTACTAAATTTAAGTGTCGGAAGAAAATCATAGTGTTTGACTTTCCTACTAACCCAGCACAAACTCCATTTATGATACTTTAGGTACATACGTTTGTTTTCCTGTCTCTCACAATAAATCCAAATGTACGGGGTGACTATAACTAAAGTTAAACTTCCAAACCGCTGAAGAAATAACACCGCTGCTCAGAACGACGTCAAATTGCAACGGAATATTGTCGGAGAAGGGGGAAAGCGTATGGCAGAAGAAAAACAAATAGTTACAAAATGTAACACTAGATGGCGCTCTAATCATCGTAATTTAATAGTGGTCGACTACAAATGACAAATGTATCATACGAAAATGCCTAAGATGTACGTTTGACATTAAACAAACTGTACTACTCAGTGCGCATGAGTGTACAGGTGAGATACTGTTCGTTACGTAAGTCCATCCACCACATCAAGATCACACGACATTGGATGAGAAAAACCTGTTTTTTATTGTCTTGAGGACAAAAACTGTATAAAAAGGCATCAAGCACATTGGTTTTTGGTTGTCCTGAGACCAAACACAACATAAAAAACATCAAATCAAATTATTAATTCCCATGTGACTGGCTAAAACATGTTCAATATGCTGTCCACCGTTTCCTGCAACAAGTTGAAATCGAGAATCAGCATGTTCCACAACTGATCGAAGTGTTTCCGGGGTCACGTTCAGAATGTGTTGTTCCATGCGTGCCTTCAATGCAGCTAAGTTTGCAATCGGAACACTGAACACATCTTTCAGATAGCCCTACAACCCTAAGTCACACGGAATAAGATAAGGTGATCGGGACAGCCAGGCTGTAGGGAAATGGCTGCTGATAATTCTAGCATTTCCGAAATGGCGCTTCAGCTGCTTTTTAACTGGATTTGCAATGTGCCGAAGTGCGCAATCTTGCATAAAAATGATCCCACCCACACATCCTCGCTGTTGGATAGCTGGAATGACGTGGCTGCGCAAGACACTCATAGAACTTACCAGTGACGGTACAGGTAACAGAACCGGAAGCGCCTGTCTCTTAGAAAAAATATGGCCCTACGATAAATGACGCCGTAAACCCGCACCACACAGTGACCTTTTGACGATGGAGTGGTACTGGTTGATTTGCATGTGGATTTTCCATAACCCATACTGGAGAATTCTGTGTATTGACATATCCTGTCAGAGATGGTAGTGGGCTTCGTCTGTCCACAAAATCTTCTACAGCGAATCATCGTCCACTTCTATGCAAGCAAGAAATTCTAATGCAAAGGTCTCTCCTGCTGGCAGGTCAACAAGAAGCAACTCGTGAACATGGGTAATTTTGAAGGGATAGCAAAGAAGGATGTTTCGTACGATTTTTCGCACTGCGCTCAAGGATATGTCCAATGTTCGGGCAATTCTCCATGCAAACCACATTTGCACACCACCACTCGTCTCCTCCTGCATTGCTGTGGACCCTGCTTCCACAGACGTCGAATCAATTCGTTTCCTATCTCTACCAGGTTGCAAACCAAAAGAATCTGTCTTTTCGAATTTCCGAATCATTTTCTCCAGACCCACGGCAGTCATCGGACCAATGCCTTTTTTCAAATCCTTTAGTGTCCAGAACATCTGCAGAGCGACATGTGCACAGTCATCATTCTTGTCATACACCTTCACAAGCAGTCATGGTAAACGTACCGAGCGAGGTGGCGCAGTGGTTAGCACACTGGACTCGCATTCGGGAGGACGACGGTTCAATCCCGCGTCCGGCCATCCTGATTTAGGTTCTCCGTGATTTGCCTAAATCGCTCCAGACAAATGGCGGGATGATTCCTTTGAAAGGGCACGGCCGACTTCCTTCACTAATCCGATGAGACCGATGACCTCGCTGTTTGGTCTCTTCCCCCAACTAATCCAATCCAATCCATGGTAAACGTCACAAACGCGAAAGGAGGAAAAACCGTGTACGCGGCATGTTTGTACAAACTTCGGTCTGTCGTGGTACGCATGACAAGTGTTTTCATTTACGTATTCTGGCACATGCAGCGCCATCTATTGATCAGTTTTACACAATTTTGTTTCTTCTGCCATACGTTTTTCCTCTTCTCCGATAATATTCCGTTGCAATTTGACGTCATTCTGAGCAGTGGTGTTATTTCTACAGTGTTTTGAAAGTTTAACTTTGATTGTGATCACCCTGTATATCTCTTCCTAGTTCACTAAGAAGATCTCAGTTTTTCAATAGTTTTCATATTAAATATGTATATCTGTCACAATTCACATCTCGCAAAACACAGTACTGGTAAACTTTTCCATCCAGGCACTTAAATGTGATTTGAAGAGTATCCATGTAGATGTAGATGCATATCAGAAACATAATTTATCAAATATAGTGCCACAGATTATAGTTATGTAATGGTTTATTTCTTTTGCTATAGACCCTATGATAGTATTCCTGTCCTTTAAATGCAACACTTTATTATATGATCTATGATGACCTTCATTATTGGCTCTATGCTCTTCTCGATGTGTGGATAATGCATTATTACGGTCCCAGTGGAACAGATTTTCAGATTTATTAAGTTTTTACATTAAATTCTTCCATTATTTGTTGAAGTATGTTTGTACTAGAGGAGACATTAGAATGTCATTGGGCAAACGAAGTTTGTGTGACGAATTTCACCGCTATGTGCAGTTCAAATTCAAATGGCTCTGAGCACTATGGGACTTAATCGCTGAGGTCATCAGTCCCCTAGAAGTTAGAACCACTTAAACCTAACTAACCTAAGGACATCACACACATCCAAGCCCGAGGCAGGATTCGAACCTGCGACCGTAGCGGTCGCACGGTTCCACACTGAAGCGCCTAGAACCGATCGGCCACCCCGGCCGGCGCTATGTGCAGTCATATCATTGATAATGTCATTTACGTTGAACTCGCCTGACACTTGCAAACTACTTAATTAATAAGCTTTATATTTTTCCAGGACTGAGAAAGACTGAATATGATACACTGATTGTCAAAAAAACTGAAACAACGAGAAAGGGAGGAGGAAACGAAACATCATTGGTTGAGAACGTATATGATGATGATATTGCAATTATTACAAAATCGAGACAAATTTTCAAAGAACTTGCAAAGACGATACCCACTTTCGCCTTCATGCGTACACTGTTTTGATTGAAAATGGTGTAATAACACCATTGTATCCTTTCTTGGGACAAGCCGACCCACTACTGTTCTGGCTGGTCCTTCATATCTTGGATACAGACACTAGTAGTATAGCAGTGCCAGTACGAAGACAGGTATAAAACAGGCGATGCATCACGCCTAGCGAATGAGCACCCTTATCAAAACTCCTTGACAGGCATTGAGAAAAGTGGCAAGATATCATTAGCCCACATTCGTGTTACCAATATGGGCTTGTATTATGATAAAGCCATTACTGATAAGCTGTGGTTTATCACAGGCCATTCTGCCACATACCATTCTAATAACTGACAACATAAGGCAGATATCAGGTTACACATCTGGTGTCACACTTAGGCAACTTATTTTCAATGCCACCCCCACTCCCATCCCCCCAGGGAACCACCAGGAATTGATCATGGTCATCCAGGCAGACCTCAGACCTCAGACCTCAGACCTCAGACCTCCCCCTCTCCCTCTCCCTCTCCCTCTCCCTCTCCCTCTCACTCTCCCTCTCCCTCTCCCTCTCCCTCTCCCTCTCCCTCTCCCTCTCCCTCTCCCTCTCCCTCTCCCTCTCCCTCTCCCTCTCCCTCTCCCTCCCCCTCTCCCACAACCAGTCCCACTCTCCCTCTCCCTCTCCCTCTCCCTCTCCCTCTCCCTCTCCCTCTCCCTCTCCCTCTCCCTCTCCCTCTCCCTCTCCCTCTCCCTCTCCCTCTCCCTCTCCCTCTCCCTCTCCCTCTCCCTCTCCCTCTCCCTCTCCCTCTCCCTCTCCACCTCCCCCTGAGTGAATGACTGAAGCACCCCCTCCTCATACCCATATTTTGAAATTAGGGCACTTGAGTGAGTGGTGTCTGGGCACTATAGGGAGAGGATCAGACTGTGTCTTTGTTTACCTTAAACCTTGTGACACAAAGTCTGTTTGTCAATAACAATTTAACATTATGTGATATTTAAGTACTGTCATTCTTCTCCAATTATAGATATTTTTATTCATTTTCGTATTTTCTCATATTTCGATAATTTTATGTATTTCTCCAATTTTTTCGTATTTTTCCAAAATTTTGTCCACTTACGTGAGTTCCATTCCACTGCTCCCAAAGTCATGTTAACATTTCATCACTCACGTTGCAGCACTCACGTTGACATCATGATGCTCTTAGCGAACCACAATATAGCATGTGTCAGAATTACTTATCATTGCTGGGCCACCACTTCATTACAAGCATGTGTGATGCCATAGAGTATGAGTTACCAACAAACATGTTGGAGGAAGTAATGACGCTATAGCATGTTCTATAAACACAAGCGATGTCCAACCAAAGATACACTATGTATAGGAAGTGCCACACCATGGTATATAAACCCCTGCTCAGTTACCACTATATTACTGGATTTTGTGTAACCATAGCAAAATTATAGTGCTTTGAAACAAAAATAGTGTGTGTGTGTGTGTGTGTGTGTGTGTGTGTGTGTGTGTGTGTGTGTGTGTGTGTAACAGTTAGCACAGCATTACAAAATATGCATCTAGAGAGAATAACATTGTTTCTAAATTTGATTCTTCTGAGTTACTAGATGTTTTGCAAAACATTAGTCCATACATGCATCAAGCTGAACTGTGTGCATCCATCACCGTACTCAGGTCAGCCTTGTGGCAACACTTGGCATAAATACCACAGCTTGATACATACGAGGTGTGACAATAAAGTAATGAGACTGATTTTCTTTCCAAGCTGTGGCAACCCTGTAGGATTGCGAAGGCACAATATCTTTGACCTTGGTCTATAAGCTGCTTCTAGTCCAAGCGGCACATCGATGCAACTGCTCAGTCGTGAGTTGTGCTGTAATAAGTGAACATGTGTTTGTGTCGCTCGTCACTGAAATGTAACCACATAATATTGCGCAATGGTATGCCATTTCTTTTTGCGTTAAATTGGGTGAAAACGCAACGACAACTTACGGTAAGCTTCAGAAGGCTTTTGGAAAGGAGGTTATGTCAAGAGCTCAAGTTTTTTGTTGGCATAAAAGGTGTAGTGAAGGCAGAACGAATGTTGAAGGTGAAGACTGCAGTGGACAACTATCAGTCTCACGGACGGATGTCAACTTGGCCAGGGTGCGTCATCTTGTACGATCTGTTCGAAGATTATCCGTGAAAATCATTGCAGAAGAACTGAACATCAATTGAGAAATGATTTGTCTAATAATAACTGAAAATCTTGGTATGAGAAAGATTTGTGCAGAAACGGTCCACAAAAATCTCAAACCACAACAGCAAGAAACACGGAAAAATATGGCAGCCGATCTGTTAGAGCAAACGGAAATCAATCTAGAATTGTTGAGCCGTGCTGTAACTGGTGATGAAAGGTGGTTTTTTCAGTACGATTCAGAGACAAAACGCCCAAGGTCGCAATGGTGCTCAAAGAAATCACCCAGACCAAAAAAAGTTCGCATGTCAAAGTCAAAAGTGAAAAGCATGCTTGTGTGCTTCTTTGATTCCAAGAGAATTGTTCATAAAGAGTGCGTGCCTCCTGGACAAACAGTTAACCAATATTACTACAAAGAAATTTTAGAAAGGCTTCGTAAAAGAGTTCTTCGTGTCCGTGCCAACATTGTTGATAGTTGGATTCTGCATCATGATAATGCGCCAACCAATACTGCTGTGTCAGTACAGCGATTTTTAACCTCAAAACAAATTTCAATACTACCACAGCCACCTTATTCACCAGATATCGCTCCGTGCGACTTTTTTATTTCCAAGAGTAAAAGGGCGGTCAAGGGACACCATTTTCAAACAAAACAAGATGTCCAAAAAGCTGTGACGAGGCTCTTGGAGGATATTACAGAAGATGAGTTCCAGAAATGTTACCATCAATGGCAGAAGTGCTGGAAAAAGTGTGTGCAATCAGAAGGGAACTACTTTGAAGGAGACAACACTGAACTTGACTAAAACGATAAGCAACATTTGTTTTCACATCAGTCTCATTACTTTATTGTCGCACCTCGTAAACTCATGCAAAGCCATTAGGGTGCAGTTAAACGATCTCATTACATTGGTGTCCGCCGCGATAGGTGAGTGATCAGCGTGACGTATTGCCGTCATATGGGCCCGGGTTTGATTTCCGCCTAGGTTGAGGAATTTCTCCGCTCAGGGACTGAGTGTTGTTATGCCCTCATCATTTCATCCACATCCGGCGCGCGGGTCGCCCACTGTGGCGTCGAATTTAATAAGATCTGCACCAAGGCGGCCGGATCTGCCCCGCAGGGGGCCTCCCGGCCAATTACGCCAAACGCTCATTTCCATTATATTGGTGAAAATAATGACAGCGTAGCAAAATTCTGATGTTTCCAACCAAAGGTACTGTCTATGTAAAAATTAGCCTACCACTACAACATACTCGCCTAGGTATATAGATCACCAGTATCCGAAATCACTCTGTCACCTGTTACTGTAGAATCCCACGCCCTTCCCCCCAAACCCTTCTAATGCCGACATCTGGTTTATAGCGACGAACACTGCTCCAACCCATCAATGATCGAGAAATTTGCATTGTTATAGGTTTAATCCTCTCTGGCCTGGTTGCTCGCACAAAAGGCACTGGTGTTATATCAGTTCCGGCCGAGGGACCCCTGCCTACGATAATAACAGCAAACAGGTCCCAAGACGTCGGTGGAAATAACGGAGACTGCTACAAATATGCACATACATTACGAGTGACTCCTCCCTTGCAGCCGGCCTAGTGGCCGAGCGGTTCTAGGCGCTTCAGCCCGGAACCGCGTGACTGCTACGGTCGCAGGTTCGAATCCTGCCTCGGGCATGGATGTGTGTGATGTCCTTATGTTAGTTAGGTTTAAGTAGTTCTAAGTTCTAGGGGACTGATGACCTCAGATGTTAAGTCCCATAGTGCTCAGAGCCATTTGAACCATTTTTTTCCTCCCTTGCATTCGCCGGAAAATGCAGGTCAAGTAAGCCAAGTAAGATGCCAGTAGGATATGAAACTCCTCTAGCGTCTGTGGCCAAAACTAAAACCCTGACCACAGACGAGGGAGGACCATATGCGCCAAATCATCTCCCCACGAATGGTAGAGAAATTTGCATTATTTCAGCAATATGTATATGTACTCAACTGCGACGCAACCAACACAGTGGCTGGCACAAAGGGCACTGGTACGAAATCTAGGATCAGGGAGGAGTCATACCACCACATCAAACCAAGTGTAAGACACTGATGCCTACATCTTTAGGGGCGGAAAACCGCAGACGCCTTTGCAGACTACGTTTCTGACAGTTTATGTGCCATGTTCCAAGCTCCACACTCCCCCCTCCCTCTCTGGAGCAATGAAAGTGACACATTGGGAACCAGTGATTATGCATAGGCAGTTTCAGTCTCAGTCAGTCAGAGCTCCCAGGTGGAATAAAAACCCATAACCAGATATTAAGTATTGTATAATTATTAGAGAGTGTATAACATTGCTAGAAGACACTTTAAAAAATCAAGTAGGAGAGCCACCAATTCTTCTGTGACCATTCCATTGGTAAGGTTACTCTATGATTTCTTTCAAACGTAGGCAGGATTATTTCAACTGCTATATGCTCCACCCCTACTTGTGAACCATACTGGGCATATCCAGAAAAATTTAACAACAAAATACAGCGCTGCAAGCACACTGACCGTGGGCGAGAGATCTGCTAGGGCTCTCAGGCAGATTAAAAGGCATGTAACACCTTCAATATCAGTGTGGGACGTTATTATAAGACTCATAAACATATAAGGAATATATACACACCTCCTCGCCACCCAAATAAGACTAAGCAATGGTCACTGTGGAAAAAAAAGCAAACAAAAAGACAACTACGAGGGCTATTATCCAATGCAGCTTTGCATAGATGTGTTGGACAGTGTCTTTAGTATGCCCATCAATCGCGTCACGTCGCTCTTTTCAGTTCTGAGCGCACAGTGAATACGTATAGATGCCTAGAAAATAGTGTCTCCCGCCAAACATGAGTGACTGAGAGAGATTTCGCCTGATTTCATGCAGCCTGCAAAACATAACTGCCATGCATTTCCTTCTTCGTGACAGTTCTCGGCCGCACACTATAGGGGCAATGAGGACACTCCTGCAGCGTTTTCGATGGGGTGTGCTTGATCATACAACATACAGCCCCTCTGATTTTTATCTCTGCTCACACGAAACCCTGGCTATGAAGACAACGTTTTGGCACAGACAATTAGTTGCAGTTCAGCCTAGAGAATTTGCAGCCTTCTATGACGAGGGTATTGCAAAGTTGGTACAACGCTACGACATATTCGGAGCGGTGGCCATATAGAGGAGTAACTGGAAGTTGTAGCTAACTATTACAAATAAAACATGTTTGATATTCACTGCAGTTTCCATTTCGCGACCGATCGGACCTTACTTTCCGAATAGCCCTCGCATTTCTACTTACCAGGTCATCAGATCACAGAGGTGACGACACCTTTGCCGCTATATGACAAAACGCGTCGTATAGAGATGTAGTGTGAACGAACCATCTGTCCATAAGCCTCAAAAAAGTTTCGGACGGGATGCTGCGTGTCTCCCTGGAGGAGCTGAGGCCACCACCGCCGCTGCAGTGGATCCCAGCGGCCACGGGAACCGTCTCCGTTTCTGCTTGTTCTGGTAATACTGACCATCCTCTCTGTATATGAGATTGCTATCCAGGGGGAGTACAACCATCTCATCGGCTCTAAGTAAACGCAGGAAATCATCCTACGCGCTAGAGAATCCCAGCTCTGTGTGCGTGTCGCTAGCGTTACTGATCCAGGAATTCCTTTCCTCCACCAGCTATCGCAACACTTTGATCAGGGACGCCGCTCGGTGACCGACGAATCACACAGAAGCTGAGCAGTGCTCATACGGCTACGTGGGGTTACCTATCGTGGGGTTTCCTACAAGGGTGCACCAGGAAGCGAAGCTGTCCAGAGCAACCGGTTCCCTAACGAGGTTTTGCGATTTTAGCCTCCCCCACTGCTTGTCTAACCCAGTCGCTCACCTTCAGTGCAGGTGTTGTCACCGTCTCTCATACAGTGTCGTCGTCGATCAGCATCAATAATTTCGCAAAGTTAACTTGCTGATTCTGGAGTTTCGTCATATATGTCATACGAAACTAATTATTTGTATTTGGTGGATCTCATTCACAAAAGTACGTTTTTAACGGTATTTTTAAAATTCTAATGCACAATCTGCTGTTTATTGAATTTTTATCTCAACATAACTGAAATTGTACTTCGTAAATTTCTTACATAACATGGTCACTCGTCCTGTGAAGCTTCCAGAATTTTTGGTGAGGAAGGCAGAATGAGGACTCAGACAGCTGGTTGCCCACTTTTCTGCCAGAGACTTTTAAACACGATCATATTTGCCTTTATTGTGTTCCAACCGGAGCATTTTTCAGCTGATTATTATGCAGTTCATTTTATAAAGATGAAATTCCAACTAGATTAACATTGGTGGAGTTACCTATATTAAGCAACTAAATTTTATCATCTGTAGACATCAAGAACAACACTCTAGTTATCGAGACTTTATGCGCTGCATCTAACCATAGCGAAATATTCTGTAATTTCTTTCAGATGAACACGCCCATTGTCGCGTAAATCTTTATCTAATTACTAACTGTAAACCGGGCGTTGCCGGATATTTATTCATCCCAGTTTTATGTCAGTTCATCCCCTCTTCCCTCATATCTCTTGTCCATTTAGTCCTATCTCGTCTCTCTTCCATTCGTCCATCCGTCTCTCTTTCCATCTCCTCCATCTGCACCCCTCTCTCACAACACTTCATCCTCCTCTCCTTCTCCATCCATCTTCCCGTCTCTGTCCACCTCCTCCTCCGCTTTTTGTGATAGTACATCAAATTCACAATAACACCAATAATTTATGTATTTATTACAGTGTTCCATTAGTCATTCATCACCTTCCCCCTTTCTCTGTTTACCTGTTGCTCCCTCTCTCTTTTAATGTTTCTCTCACTTCTCTGGATGCACCTCCTCCCCCCTCCCCGCCCCCATCACGTTCTCCTCTCTTCGTATATCTCCTCCTCCGCCTCCGTCATGCCATCTCCTCTTTCTCCGTCTATGAAAAAATACGCATATCTGCCAACTTTCATGCTGACTGACGAGACGATGTTGAATTTATTTAAAGGTAGGCCAACCATCCGCCATCCAGCATACGTTGGTTTGTGTAAATGCCTTAACCACGAAAACATACATACATGAGCCAATTCCCAAATGGTTCAAATGTCTCTGAGCACTATGGGACTCAACTGCTGTGGTCATTAGTCCCCTAGAACTTATAACTACTTAAATCTAACTAACCTAAGGACATCACACACACCCATGCCCGAGGAAGGATTCGAACCTGCGACCGTAGCAGCAGCGCGGCTCCGGACTGGAGCGCCTAGAACCGCACGGCCACCGCGGCCGGCGCCAATTCCCAAGCTCATCAGTCAAATGGTGTGTAATTCTGTTGTAAGGCACCCTCCGCCATACACCGTATGAAATTTCACGTAGACGGTGAGGTTCCCCTTGTTTTGAAGATCAAATGTACAAAATTTCATCAAGATCGGAGCGACACTGTGGCTTTTGTTGAAATCCGTAAGTAAAGTACCCTCCACCATGCACTGAACGAAGTTTTATATAGACAGTGACCTTCCTCTTGGTTTGGGAAATAGAAATTCATTTTTATACGCCCCGCTCGCTCTATGCTTTCAGTGTTACTTAAAATAACGTTATAGCTTGTAAATTATCACAACACAAAATGAAGATGATAAGCAATGTAGGAACTCCCTTCCGTTTGCGTTTGAAACTCTCGGAGAAATCCTGTGTGGTGAGGAGGGTGGGAGGGGGCAGCAAGGGGAGCCTCGATTTGTTTTGCCGGCCCGGGCCTCTGACAGGTTTAGTGTGCCACTGCTCGTAGGAAACCACCCGGTAGGAAACCCCACTCATACACTGCCGACATCAGAGGAAGCTGCTTTGTAAGGCTACCATTTGAATCACCCATCGAAAGCGTGAAGCAAGCAACAGATACTGTATGAATAAAAATATTATAAAGATTTTTCTTATTATACTTAGAACAATACCAGCACAGCGAGAATATGTCGATTGTTCTAAGAAAAAACATTCCGAGACAAACGTAGAGTAACGCGTGCCATGTTTAGCATCGTGATGTGGCTATTAGAAACGCGTTTTGGCTACGTATGCAGTGGGAAACTACGATCGATGTGTCACGCTACAGGTCCATATACTGCTTCCTAAGAAGAAAGTAAAAAGGGTTATGATCAACCCATGCATTTTATAAGGTTCCTGGCCGTACTTTGTAGTACCGATTGTTGCTTACGGATATGCTATAAAACTCCCCACCCCCCCTTACTAAGTAAAAGACGTCTGCCAAACACAATAGCGTAATGATGGACTTTATTATCGATAGGTTTAATTAACATGCTCATTTCGTGTAGACACTATTGAGAACCAACATTCACAGAAAACGTAATGTAAGAGAAATCAAGATTTGTACAGATAGATGCTTTCCTCTCCCTCTCGAGGTACGTGTTTGTGAGTGGTACATGGTACTATCTGAAATTTGTGTGTGCGCGTGCGCACTCGCGCACTATCTGAAATTTGTGTGTGCGCGTGCGCACTCGCGCACGCGCGCGCGCCTGCGTGTGTGTGTGTGTGTGTGTGTGTGTGTGTGTGTGTGTGTGTGTGTGTGTGTGAGCTAAAATAATTAGGAATAGACGTCATGATAGCGTGATCGTCTTATATGCGACCCAGAGTTCAGACAAACATTAAAAAACAGAACACTTGCAACACATACAGGAAGGCTATGTTTCTGCCAGCCATAGCTGCGAGCGTCTTTCCGTGTTGGTTCTATAATAAGTAAGGGTACAGACGGAATGATTTCAGCCATCTGGCGGAGTAGCTCTTAATTCCTCCATTAGATCGTCTACAAAACAGCTGCCAGTATCGCTGTTCTGTGTAATCGATTTCCACGTCAAAACTATAGGCTTACAGGGCATCGTATTATAAACCACTATAATCCTAATTGTCTATTTTCAATTTCCACAACATGTACACATCCAGCTAAAATATGACACTTATGTATTCTAATTTTGGGAGTCACATCCTGAAAAGATGTTATGATCATGTGATCAACAACATACAGGCTAGTATTACATTCCAGTAGACAAAACTGCAGAACGATCTTAGGATTACATATACGAAAGCTTTAATAAGTATTGAGCTAAGTCTGCTCGACACACTTTTCTTCCTTCATGTATCAAGGAGGTACAGGGTGTCAATTATTGCACTGCATGATAATAAACGTAAATTAGTTACAACCTACAGCGCGCACGCTCTGTATTCAACATGTGAACGGCGCTAGATATATTCGAATTTACGTTATGACACCTTCGATATTCCTGCCATCATTGGCAGACGAATAGCGAAGTTCTGCATGACCCGCTGAAACGCTGGAGCATCGATGACCTTCTAAATGGCTGTTTTCAGCTGAGGAATGGTTTTGGGGTTATTGCTGTACACCTTGTCTTTAATATAACCCCAAAAAAGGAGTCGTATGTGTTCAGATCTGGAGAATATGAGCAGCAATCGAGGCCCACGCCATTGGCCTCTGGGTACCCCAGAGCCAGAATGCGGTCCCCAAAGTGCTCCTGCAGGATATCAAACACTCTCGTGCTTCGATGGGGTCGAGCGCCGTCTTGTATGAACCCCATCTTGTCGAAATCAGGGCCTCTTTGGATAATGGGGACGAAATCATCTTCCAAAACCCTCACGTACCGTTCGGTAGTCACAGTACCATTAAGGAATATCACACCGATTATTCCGTGGCTGGACATTGCACACCACACAGTCAGCCATCGAGGGTGAGGAGACTTGTCGATTGCGAAATGCGGGTTCTCAGTCGTCCAAATGCGTCAGTTTTGCTTATTGACGAGCCCGTCAAAATGAAAGTGTGCTTCGTCGCTAAACCATATAATACAGTTCCCATCATGCCCCGTGGCCAACCGTGCAGTTTGAACGTGATGACGCAAACCGTTCAGAAGTTGTGACGATTTTGTTTCATACAGTTCAATAATTGTCAGCCCGTATAATTTATGTATTGAAATAACGATCAACCAGCTGCATAAAAAGATATTTATTTTTTTAATCGGTTTCTGGCTCTTAGTACCCTTCTACAGAAGGTTATAACTATCACATTATATGAGAGTGTCAACCAAACTTAGTGCCCTTCTTCAGAAGGTTATATCTATCACATCATATGAGAGCGTCAACTAAGTGTCCGAAACCGATTAAGAAATTTAATTTCTTTTTATGCAACAGGGTACTCATTATTTCGATAGATGCAACTACAGTTGCTGGGGATGGTTAAAATACTAAAGCTTAATTTCTTCTATATCCTTGCCAGGAAGACGGTCAGGTCTTTAGAGATGTATAGATGTTCTTAGCATTCTGAGATTTACTGTCTCTAGAATTTTCCATATCTTCCACATACCAACAAAACAAAAATCCTCTGGGAATGAATGGTATCCCATACTGATTTACTTACAACGAACAGACAGTCATCCACCCATACATATTCCACAGAAGAACTGTTAGCATCGCTGTTTGGTAGCTCGTGTTATCGATTGCCAGGTTAAATAATTAAAATTATACGCACATAGGACATAGTTCTGTAAGCAATTATCAGTCCTGATTACCTGGAATGTATGTACTAACATGCTAAAAAGTATCCGAACGAATGACATGAATTGCATTTCGTCTGATTTTTGTGCAGTCGACGTGATGTAACTGTCTTGCAGGTCCTCTGCTCTCTTTTCGGTATAACCGCTTGAGTCTTAATGGCTATCAATCCAGATTCAAATTAATGTCATGATAATGCAAATATCAGAAAACACTTTTTTAGAGATCATACAGACATTACGCTTGTAAACTAAAATTTATTGCAGCATATGACATTTCGAAAAGCAAGTTTCTGCTTGAAATTATATTACGAAAATTTTTGTACTGGACTAGGACCTGCGTCTCCAATCCAACAACTATTTTTTCTGTTAACCGACCACGAAGATCTTAAATATGATTACAATCACAAATAACAAAGTGTGCACATGTTAAACTTCTTGTTGAAAATGTTTGCCTGAAGTGTGAATGGAACTCAGACCACCAGCGTGGGTTATGATTGTATCGTTAATAAAGATGCTCCACACTGAAAGATTCTCTGGAGCTTTATTACAACCTGTTCGAAATATTCACGTTCTTGTTCGTCCACACTAGCTGCCTTGTGCAGCCGCCGGCCGATGTGGAAGAGCGGCTCTAGGCGCTTCAGTCTGGAACCGCGCGACCGCTACGGTCGCAGGTTCGAATCCTGCGTCGGGCATGGATGTGTGTGATGTCCTTAGGTTGGTTAGGTTTAAGTAGTTCTGGGGGACTGATGACCTCAGATGTTAAGTCCCATAGTGCTCAGAGCCATTTTGAACCTTGTGTAGCCAATGTGTGCTTTTGATTTGATTTTGTAATCACCGAAATAAAATCACATAACAGCCAGCTGCACGAACTGGCAACACGGTAGGATGCAGAAATTTCTGCAGGATATGTTGCTTTCCGTTTGTACTTCTGTGCTGACGTATGTACTAGGGTTGCAGCTTAAATAGTGGGAACTATTTAATCACAACCGATAAAAAAGAGTTATCTGTTTGCACCTGTAGCTGCCCTTCAGAGTAGTCACCAGCGTTGTGCAGAACTCGTTGCTAGCGATGTGGAAGGCGTAGTATACCGTTAGTAGAGCCTGTTCTGTTGATGGTGCGAATGGAGCGGTCTACAGCCTGTCCAATCTCTGGAACAGTTCTGAAGCGAATGCCACAAAGTGGTTCCTTCATCTTCGGAATCAAATCAAAGGTCACGAGGACTTAAGTCCGTGGAGTATGGTGGATGTTACAGTAGTTCCCAGTCCCATCGACCGAACAGAGAAGCTACAGCTTACGCTGTATGCGCCCGCTCATTATCATGCAAAATAATGGGTGGGCTGCGCAGAAAGTGTCACCGCTTCTTTCGCAAAGCTGGTAGCAGATGATGCTCCAAAAACAAACAATAATACTGTGCATTGACGGTCTGCCGTGGAGGAACGTAATGCTTTAGGATAATACCACCACAGTCGTACACGAGAATCACCATAACTTTAGACCGCTCCATTCGTACCATCCACAGAACAGGCTCTGCTAACGGTATACTACGCCTTCCACATCGCTGGCAACGCATTCTACAATACGCTGGTGACTAATTTGAAGGACATTAACAGATGCCAACATGTAACGCTTTTGTACCGGTTGTGAATAAATACACTCCTGGAAATGGAAAAAAGAACACATTGACACCGGTGTGTCAGACCCACCATACTTGCTCCAGACACTGCGAGAGGGCTCTACAAGCAATGATCACACGCACGGCACAGTGGACACACCAGGAACCGCGGTGTTGGCCGTCGAATGGCGCTAGCTGCGCAGCATTTGTGCACCGCCGCCGTCAGTGTCAGCCAGTTTGCCGTGGCATACGGAGGTCCATCGCAGTCTTTAACACTGGTAGCATGCCGCGACAGCGTGGACGTGAACCGTATGTGCAGTTGACGGACTTTGAGCGAGGGCGTATAGTGGGCATGCGGGAGGCCGGGTGGACGTACCGCCGAATTGCTCAACACGTGGGGCGTGAGGTCTCCACAGTACATCGATGTTGTCGCCAGTGGTCGGCGGAAGGTGCACGTGCCCGTCGACCTGGGACCGGACCGCAGCGACGCACGGATGCACGCCAAGACCGTAGGATCCTACGCAGTGCCGTAGGAGACCGCACCACCACTTCCCAGCAAATTAGGGACACTGTTGCTCCTGGGGTATCGGCGAGGACCATTCGCAACCGTCTCCATGAAGCTGGGCTACGGTCCCGCACACCGTTAGGCCGTCTTCCGCTCACGCCCCAACATCGTGCAGCCCGCCTCCAGTGTTGTCGCGACAGGCGTGAATGGAGGGACGAATGGAGACGTGTCGTCTTCAGCGATGAGAGTCGCTTCTGCCTTGGTGCCAATGATGGTCGTATGCGTGTTTGGCGCCGTGCAGGTGAGCGCCACAATCAGGACTGCATACGACCGAGGCACACAGGGCCAACACCCGGCATCATGGTGTGGGGAGCGATCTCCTACACTGGCCGTACACCACTGGTGATCGTCGAGGGGACACTGAATAGTGCACGGTATATCCAAACCGTCATCGAACCCATCGTTCTACCATTCCTAGACCGGCAAAGGAACTTGCTGTTCCAACAGGACAATGCACGTCCGTATGTATCCCGTGCCACCCAACGTGCTCTAGAAGGTGTAAGTCAACTACCCTGGCCAGCAAGATCTCCGGATCTGTCCCCCATTGAGCATGTTTGGGACTGGATGAAGCGTCGTCTCACGCGGTCTGCACGTCCAGCACGAACGCTGGTCCAACTGAGGCGCCAGGTGGAAATGGCATGGCAAGCCGTTCCACAGGACTACATCCAGCATCTCTACGATCGTCTCCATGGGAGAATAGCAGCCTGCATTGCTGCGAAAGGTGGATATACACTGTACTAGTGCCGACATTGTGCATGCTCTGTTGCCTGTGTCTATGTGCCTGTGGTTCTGTCAGTGTTATCATGTGATGTATCTGACCCCAGGAATGTGTCAATAAAGTTTCCCCTTCCTGGGACAATGAATTCACGGTGTTCTTATTTTAATTTCCAGGAGTGTAGTTCCCACTACTTAAGTTCCAACCCTCGTATTTACGGTCGACTGATAAATATGGCGTAGTGTAAACGCAAAGGCCAGTTATGGAGCACATTGTCATCTTTGCGTTTCTAAACCGCATTTCGTCTAATGTCATTATCTAGGCAAAGGAATAGAGACATATTCTCATGCAGCATTTTACGTGAAGATTGATGATGCATACACGGTGAATCACCCAAAACTTGTACCGATGTACCGAAAACATTGCGGAAATGGAAAGTACTGTAGATGTGCCGTTTTCACAGAATGGATAGGTAGTTAGGGGTTCGCAATGTTAGCCTATCAAAAGATTGTAATAATTCTTAGATTGTACTTCTTGTGCAAATATATACTTTTTAAATGCAACAATGCCTATTGACATTAACAAACTAAAAGTACGGTAAATCAGACTGTCAGTGGTGTTCGTTGCAAGATTCTAATGCGAGTCTAATGCGAATCCCAAACTGACACGTATGCAATACCTATGGTAGCGCACACTAAAGAACAATACAAGTGCATACACTAGTTATGTGGATTTTGACCAGTAACGAGACAGCTCACCATCACAGGTTGTGTTCAAAATGACCACCGGCAGCGGCAATACACGCTTCCAGTCTAGTAAGGAACGACTGCTGCACACGTGCTGGTATTTCAGTGGAGATGATCGAGCAGGCTGCAGTAATACGTTGTTACATATTATCAGGTGTAGTTAGCATGTCTTTATATACGGCGTCTTTCAGCTTTCCCTACAGAAAAAAGTCTACAGGCATCAAACCCGGGGAACTGGCACGCCAAGGCACAGGTCCTCTGCGTCCAGTCCAACGATTTCGAGACAATTCGTGAAGAAATGCTGTAGTACTTCGTGTACTATGGGCTGGACAGCCATTATATTGGTACCACTGGTTCCTCCTAGTTTGCAGAGGAACGTCTTCTAGCATCCGTGGACGATGATCTGTTACGAGGCTGCGATACTTGTGCGCGTTCAGTGTTTCATAGAAATATGAGAAACGTACCTATGAGCTGATTGTTCCCTTTCCCAAGCCACACTTTTATACTCACTTCATGGGCGCTGACGTTTCACCTGATGAAGCCAACGGGCATTGTCAACAGACCAATAGTGCATGTTCAAGTGGTTCATCTGGCCGCGATTGGTTAATGAGGCTTCAGCATTAAACAAGACACATTATACATCTGGAGTATCCTGTCCTTATGTCCATGTACAGAGATTAACACTATTCTCATAATCGTTTCCATGCAGCTCTTGATGAGAGAAATGTAATAGGGATGGAACCTACGGCGATCGAGAATGTGTAGGACACTTGCCTGACTCATGCTACTTCCTCGTGCAATTGCGCGGGAGCTAATGTGCAGATCAACTGCAACTGCAGCAAGAACATTAATTTCCGCCTCTTCTGTCCTCACTGGCTTCATTCTGTCACGTTGTCTGGGTGTTACACTAACACTTTCACATAACTGAATGAAGAGGTTGATAAATAATTACCGAGATTGTTGACGTCAATTGGGATATTTTGCTGGGTAGGCCGTACAAGAACGAACTGCATTCTTCCTACACTCTCCACACACCACGGGCATGTCGGCTTTCACTGCTTGGTAAATTCCATCGTACAGTCACGACCTACTGCTTTGTCTGTCAGACACTAACTGACTAGCAAGTCGTAATGCACTCAAGGAACAGAAACACACTGCAAGCAAACATTGCAACCTCGTACCTACAAAAGGTTGAATGGCACAAACAAATGGCGGTGTTGAAATTTTTCAAAATACGATATCTCGTAACCAACTTGCACTAGAATACTGCAGCAGACACCACCGAAGTTCTAGTTTATCTTAATTTTAGTCTGTTAATATCAATAGCCACTGTTCCATTTAAAAATGTGTATGTTTGGACAAAAAATATTTTTTCTAAGTAATATTACAATCTGTTGACTGGCTAACAAAAGATGCCCCTGACTTCCAATTCTGGGAAGATCGCCCGTTAATAGCACTTTCCATTTCCGCTATATTTGCTGTGCAAGTTTTAGGTGATTCTTCCTGTATAACCCACGAAGGCAGAATTTAGTTCTCTTTGCATATAACAGACGGTTGCAGCTGGAAACATTTGAGCCGTTTATAAGATAAATGGAAGGGAAAAATCACTTAAAATTGTTTTCTCATTTCAAGCAGGAATGCTTCCACGTAAATTATTCGCCACGTTAGAATGCCTTTTCATGGTTTACCAATACGGTATACCCGATTATCGGCAAATGTGATAAACTGCGAATATTTAACCTTCGTGGTCCACTTGCAATCTATGGGCCATGTTGGGTGAGAATGAAAGAGAGGAAGCTTAAGGTTAAACTGCATCCCATGGATGTGCCCATCGCAGCTGGCAAAGGTTTTCAACAAATGGGACCCCTTGCATCCACAACCTACGAAATGTGACCAAGGAAAGTGCAACTAGTGTTGTTACTACACGGGAACGTATATCTACACTTTACTGTTTTCACAAAAGAAATTATCCAGGACCTTGGCTGGAAAGCAATCCCTACCGCTCTTCTTCTTATGATCTAGCACCCTTAAGGGCTTATCTTTCTTGCTTCTAATCGAACAGCCATCAAGAATCGAACAGGCAACTTGTGTACTGCCGATCCATAATGTCCAACGGGCACAATATTTCGGGGATCAGATATGTTGAGATCGTCATGTGCGTTGTCGAACTGAGAACCCGAACTGCTGACTTACATCCCTTCCCATCTCGAGTCATTCCCTCCGCGGTCCGCCCCTGATCGTCAGATTGTTGTGTTTGCTGAGCGTCTTCTTAGTGAAACCCAGTGCTGGTTCCCAATCTTTGCTGAGATTATAGTCGAAATCCTGAATGATTAGATTCTAGCTCGGTGGAAAAATATTCACCGTTTAAGGAGAAGACTGCGGTAGCTTTCGGTTGAAATCCAGCAGGTGATATGATTTTTACTTGTTCTGCGAGAAAGGTACACTCTGGCAGACTGACTATCAGTAAAGAACACTGTAGCTCTAAAAAGTGAGACATTTAAGGATTTGCAAACTTGTTATTGCTATATTTTCTGCATCTACAGAGATAATTTTTAGTTTATTATGAAGAAACAATGTTACTGACTTATCTGGGGCACTGGATGGTTTGTTAACTGGATTTAGATATGATTTTTCCCTGACTGCTAAATTTCCATACTTTAGTGGTAGTCCTGTAACAACACTCCAGTATGTCTATGGAGTGCACATAGTCACAGACGGTTTTTATGCCAAAAGTGCGTAATGTCTTGCTAATTTATGACGATTTGGGGACGTTTGTGTTATGGGTACTTTGCATTATTATATACGTCCTTTATTTTAAGGTTATCGTGGTAAGATGCAATTCATTTGCATTAGTACAGTGTATGCTCTGTAGCATCTAATCGTCAGTTTATTGAACACAACATATAAACATATGAAATAAATTAATCGTCAGCAATGTAGTCTTCCAGACTATCTAACATTATTGAAACTGCACTTTACTTATTCATTTACTTCACTTTCTTCACTGCGTTTTGAGTCCTGTTTTTTGGTCAATGCGAAAGTTTTCCTTGCACTGTTTGCTTTTCTTCTTTGAAACTGGATTTCATTAGCAACCTATGAAATAGCTTTGTGGATGTCTGTGTTATCTACTCAGCGTCTGTTGCCTTTTCATTTGTGTTAGTATATGTTAGAGGTGGTGTCAATGAAAGAATTCCTGGAAAAAACTGCTTTAACTGAAAAATATTTTAAAAAACATTTGCCTATAATCTTAACTGTGACAAGTGATGCTAAAAAAGCGAATCACTTCCAGTGAATAAGCTTCATCTTTTCAGTATATATAAGACGTAAAAAACAAAAGATAGCTACGACATCTACTGAAGAGTAAAGCCATCTCCCGCTCTTTACAAATTATGTTCGTTTTACACTCAGTTAATCTAAATATTATTCGTAACTATGGTTTAGATCAACATCATAGTTACAAAATTTCGTTGGATTATACTTAAGATATTTCGGCTGCCAGTTAAAGCGGTAGAAGGCACCTTCGCCGCGTCTTCGAAAGGTAAGCTTCCACTTGCTAACCAGCTTAGCGCATCGGATAAGCGAACGTATTCTTCCTGTTGCTTGTGTAATAGATAATTCGCATAATTGTAGAATACACTTGGCAACTATGTGACCATCGAATTACTCCCACGCGTGTTTAAGAGTTGTCTTGCTAAATTCATTTGATATTTCGTTGCCATTTCCGATAAATAACCCAAATTATTCTCATTAAAGATATAATAATGGGTTGTAAAATTTATTATTTGATACCAGGAAGGTCATTCCAAACAGTAGCTATAACTAATCTCATATTTAACATTACTAATTATGTCGACTGTTAATGGACAATATCACAGTAGGAGCTTTCGTTTGCAGAAATGGGTCGCTAGCTCAGTCGCAGCCGGCACGGTTACTCAGTGTGTTCGTTCAGAGGCTTTGCCGCCCTCTGTAATAAAAAAAATGAGGAAGGGATCAAAGGGATCAACGATGAAAATAAACGGGTGTCATGAGACGTCCACCCCGAATAAATGCAACCAACAGTAAAACTGCGGCTCCGTGGAAGGAAGGGTGCATTAGCTCTGGGTTCTAATATCGCTACAGGTCGTTTGCTTTTTACTTCGTCTCTTATCAAGCTCTAAGTTTCCAAATCGAACACTATTAAGGAAATCTTAACTTCGTCATCTTAAGTTTCACTGAAACTTCTATTTAGTATCTCTAAATGCAAACGCGAAAAGCTTTTACATTGTGACCTTGGCACTTGTTAAAACTTATGTTTTTCTGCTTATACCGACACATATCTTACTTTTCTCGGAATAAGCAATTCAACTGATTATTCGTATGTGTGGCAATGAATAATTTGTTAACTGGGTTTCTTTTTGGCTCTATTGACACTGCGAGGTTTTTATATTTTTGTGGTAATTCCGAAATGCTTCTAGGGTAGGGCACCGGACTTCACGTAGACACAGAGCATTTGGGGGCAAAATGGAGTAATATCTTGCTAATGCGTGATGTATTGGGGAAGCTCGTGTAACAGATACTATTTGTTTTATTAAATTAGACTTGTTAAGTTACCCTGCTAAGTTTTAAATGATTTGTATTAGAACAGAGCACATTTTACAGCGTTTCTCATTGGTTTATGTAATGTAACAGAAAGACATAAGGGAGAAATTAATCAACAATATATTCCCTCTCCTCTCCCCTCCACCCCCTTCATTAACCAAAAAAGTTTTGACAATGGTCAGAAGATTTTTCGATTGCACGCCTGTAGAAAGCTACTTTATTGGAGATAAAGATATCCTCAACCCAAGTTTAAAGTGCGTTTTCACCCACGAAGAAATTTTCTTGATGGTTGTTCGCTAAGGAGTGAGAAAGGTAACACTTGAGAGCGCTAAATCACATGAAAAAGTGCGGTAGGAGTTGCTTTCCAGTCAAGCTCCTGCATATGTTCTTTTGTGATTGGAGATAAAGATATAGTCAATCCAAGTTTAGAGTGCATTTTCACCCACAAAGAAGTTTTCTTGATCGTTGTTCACTAATGCTTTCCAGTCAAGCTCCTGGATATGTTCTTTCGTGAAATCATCAACGTGTAGAAGGGCGTTCTCGTACAGTAGAGACACTAGTTGGAGTTTACTTGGTCGCTTTTCATATATTACGACTTCAAGGTTCCTCAGTTGTTGAAGACAGATGACAACTGCGATGGACAAGACCCTGGGTTGCAGTTCTTAACACAAAACATCGCCTTTGTGCCACTAGACGCATAATGTTACATTTTGAGAACAAACCATTTTTTTATCTTTGTTTTTAAAAAGGGCCAACCATTGCTTTCAGTTTATGAGCTTAATACACAGTGCTTCAAACTCCCATTTCCTTAAATCAATTTTTTTGTCCATTTGTTTTTCGCCTACCTGTGTGTCCGTCTGTTAAGACCTCTTTCTGCCAGGAACGGGTAGAGGTTGAAACGTCCCCTTAGAAAAATGTTATAAATGATAGTGCTGGAAAACCTCTACGTTATTTGATTTTCAAACAGCTGAGCAAAACTGGACGTACTCAGACATTCACTAACCTGACACACAATATTTCGAGCGCAACGCAATCTGACTTTCAATAATCCCTACAAAAGAATGGCACTGACTAACAATTACCTATACATTTCATCAATTACTTACCTCACAAAAATCTTAGTTACTCAAACTACTGCAATACAGTGAGCGCCAATACTGCCAGATAAATAAAAGATTCTAACTACTGAAGGCACTAACTACTGATCGGCATAGTTAGCAAATGAAAGATTTAGATAGAGAACAAACAATGTATTTACCTTAATAATATTCAAAAGTCATTATATATATATCAGTTCATAATATCCAGTATTACAAATTTACTCTTTCTGAAGGACACACGTCCAGATCGTCCGCTCTCAAAATTCTGCCATCTCTCTCCCCACATCCACCACTGCTGGCGGCTCACCTCCAACTGCGCAACGCCACGCGCTGATCACATCCAACTGCCCAACACTATAATAGCAAATATCCCAACAACGCAAACCAGCCACAGACTGCACACAGCACAGTCAGTGATTTTCATACAGAGCGCTACGTGGTGTTACCAACATAAAAACCTACACAGCCTACTTACAAGGTATCAAGCTGAAATTTATGTGAAATAATAATGTCTAAGGTTCATTGAGGGTGTAAAATATTTAAGAGTCCAAGTCAATGCAGTCAAAAGATATGGCCATGTATGTCGTATATTTTCATTCTCGCAAACTCTTTCATCAAATCCTGTAGATGGACCTGTCGTTCCAGATAATCTGGTGATCTAACAGTAAGGTGCGTGCCTGGAAAACGAGAGGTCTTGGGATCGCATCTTGGTCGTATCATGGATCTTTTCACCCTTCGTTTTAAATTAGTGTTCATCTGACAGTGATGTGAGGACCCACCAGATACCACACGTGGTTCAGTTTCCACGTTCAACTGTACGTCCCCTATCCCCAGTTGGATGTCTGGAGTAGGGTAGGGACACACAAGTCGCGGAAGTGGCGTACAATAGAAACACTGGCAGTAGAGCAGTGAGCCGCAAGAATTTATTATTATTATCTACAAACAAAATTAAGTTTGTACGGAATCGTAGAGAGCGAGCCGTACTCGTACTTGTCCGTTTTATAGCTAACCTTTATCCTGGTGGATTACATACATCAGCACTCTTCTACCTTACATACTGCATCAGAAACGGTCGCTACACCCTACAGCGCATAATTATATGAGACGAAATGCGATTTAAGGACGTAAAGACTAGAGTGTGCCTGATATCTGGCGTTTACGTTTACACTGCGCCGTATTTATCAGCCGACCATAATTATACACAGCAGCACAGAATCACAGGTGGAAAGCAACATTTCCTGCAGAAATTTTCACAGCCTACCGTGTTGCTAGTTCTTGCAATTGGCTATTAAGTAATTTTATTTCAATGATTACAAAATCAAGTGAAAGGCACACATTGAGTAGCCAAGGCAGCTAGTGAATGTGGATGATTCTCTTTCAGTGTGATCATCTTCGTTTATGATACAATCATAAGCCAGACTGCTGGTCCATAGGAATGATTATCGATACTTTTGCTTAAAGTATGGGTTTGGTTCACATTTCAGACAAATATTGTTAACAAACAGACCCTCGTCACCTGTGATATCGCCAGTTGAAAAATGTAGGGTTGAACCGTGGTTCCAAATCCACATTAAACATGACGTCCCTTCGGTACCTGCTGGAGGAGAATCGGTGTGGTGGGTTGGCCATGACACAGGCGGATGTCACGCCAGGTTGAAACTTTGTCACCAATAAACTTCCTTACACGAGAGTTTTTTGTTTTAATCAGCCAGTCATCATATAAGGTCACAGGACACTTACTTTTTGTTGTATTTGAACTTGATTTATTGAAAATAATGTTGCTGGACTGAGACTCGAACTTAGATCTCTCCTTTCGCTGGGTTTGACCCCTTTGAGGCGATACACTTCCATCGTTTCACTGTCATTTCAAGTTATAGCATCCTCTCATAAAAGTATAGGCAAAAAATAATTGCAATTTTTAACACATCTCCGTGCATTAGCAACAATAACGATGTGTATCAGTTTCAACTCTCAGTGAGACACATAATTTTTTGTCATATAATTTGAGTTTCAAACACGCCACTCTTTGCTATTGCTGAAAAAGAATTCGATTGTTAAGGTCTCTTCGTACGTAGTGAACAATGATGATACTTTCAGGGTTCGACTACCAGTCATCACAGAACTTTCCTTCATGTTATTTCCAGTTCAGACATCTGTACATCTCGTTACTGGTGAAATAAACCAGTTTTTAACGCATATTCGTGACTAGACGTTAACGACGATGGATTCTGGGTTCTAATACTGGTAAGTCAAAACCTTTTCGTCTCGTCATTTCAGTTACAATCATCTGGCTATTGGGGAAATTACAATATCCAACATTTGATTAAGCTCAATTAACAATTCGATTAAGTAATGGTCCGAATGCCTGTCCAACACTAGCATTTTTGCCATTTCATTTGAAGTTTGTTATTTGTGATTATAATGATATTTAAGATCTTTCGTGGTTAGTTAACAGGAATGATAGTGAATGGATTGGAGACGCAGGTCCCAGACCAGTAGAAAAATTGCGAGATTTATAAGTCAATAATGATATAACAACCTCCAGGTGTCACCACATAATGTCAAACAGGGGGCGAAACTTCAGATGGGTATGTACCTTTTACATACCATACTTCCATGCTGAGCTATTGAATGACTTATGACATTCTGGTGAACCTACCCTGCAGTGGTCATACCTGTTTAAGTAACATCTGCACCATGTGATCAGTTATTGTTATAGTGTCAAAAAACCAGACAAATTACTGCACGATTTTCATTCTCGTTAATACCCGTGATTGACTCCAAATGTTCGTTAATGTTTATCAATTTCTGTCTGTGATGACCACTTCAGATACGTTTTTATGATGTAAAAATATATCAAATAATAAATGTACAAGGTAAACTATAATGCAACATTACACAAGTCAGTGTTGTCAAATGTGAATATTTCTTAAGTATCTAATAGAATAATTCAATTGACAATCGATTGACGTGTTTCTGCGATCAAGTACTGGAAATAAAGAGAACTAAACTCTACATTTCCTCGTTCACTGTTTCTCTTTATTGCAAAAATACTGCAAATAATAAAATCACTGCGTCTGTGGATAACAAATGTATCTGATACCGTGTATAGCTAAGTACAAATGAATATCGGTTTCTGTCTTAATATCAACGTTTACAGAGCAGCGGCTATGAAAGATATTAATGCCATTGGCAAAATTTTTTAACTTTCAGTTAAATGTGGTTGGAGTATACTACCAACCACTATTAGGTACTGATAGCACTTATAAATACTGAAGCGGTGTTTCTCGATCGCCAGTACTTTAAATTTTCGTCGTTAATGCCTATAGCAGTAAATTCCTTTCCACATGCAAACTTCGGCTCGCTATAAGCACCTGTGAGAGTAAACCCTTTTCTTAATTCTCAGTTCGTTAGTTACCAGTAATTTAGGATTAAAATCCATTCAGCAATTTATCTTTACTAAGTAAAGCCTTATTGATCAGTGCGATAAGGAATGTCAATTATTGTTAGGGGCTACGGTGTTCTGCTTCTTGTCTGTTGCAAAGATATGTTGATCACAGCGCTTTCTTAGTTCATGTTCATCACGCTAATGCGGCTATTGCACCTCTATTTCGCTCCTTAATGCTGGTTATTTGATGTCATACGTTTAATAATTTTATGAGAATACGTACCAAAATTATTGCTGTCGCTTTTAAGTGACAAACTGGCTTGGACCAGACTACTTTTCATAAGAATCTCACAGGTAGTCGTTATAAAAAAGAAAAGTACACAGAGGAATAAGGTTACCAATACAGTGATAGCAGTGTTGCTCAGTAGTTACCATCTACTCACAGTTATTCATTAAAAGGTGTCGCTAGAAGCAACCTTCTTCTTCGATTTGCAGTTTATACAGTAGCGTCTCAATGTTCAGCACTCGTTAGCAAAATCTGTATCGTTTCTCACTTGACACTACACTCAGAATTCCAATTTAATTCATTTTTAATACTAGCTGTTAACTCATGGGACCTCCAGATCTTTCTTTTTATAGAATCGATGGCCAGTCCACTCAGCATAAAAGTCAATCTCGCGCCTTACTTCTCCCTTCAACCTGTCTCCTCCCATGAAATCTGACTTCTATCGACTTTACTTTAGGACATTAATTGGTCTAGGAATAGTATTTTACAACAAATATTACGTAAACGGTATGATCTTCATGTTTACATACGTGACATTTACATTATGCATTTATATTGCGCACAGTTTTGTGTTATGTCGGTTTGCATTTGCGCAGGAAATAGACAAATCACCCTCACAAAAAGTCCGCAACCAAAATTTATCGAGAACTCAACAGGATACAGTTTTCTAAAAATGCGTAACATGTGGTTTACTATGTACAGTCGTGCTCAAAAGTATCCGAACGACCTGAATTGCTTTTCGCCTGATTCGCATGCAACCGGCATAACGCAGCTGTCTAGCGGGTCCTCTAATCGCTCCTTGGTACAGACGTTTGGCTATTGAAAATGGTTCCAACAAGTCACCACCAGAAAACACTGCTCTGTATCGCAATAACTCAAGATTTAAAGTAATACCACGATACTATAAATATCAGGGAACACCTTATCACAGATAAGACTGTCCTTAAGGCTTGTAAGCTCACATTTATTACAATAAATGACATACCTGAAATGTTACCACTCTCTTTATTACGTCAGATAGGTAATGCACGTAGTAAGTTCGTCGTATTCATGATTTACTCTTGGAAGTAACATACCGTACTTATTATTTAACACAAAATGACATTAAAAATTTATGTTATTCACGAGCAGCTAGTTGAGAATATGTATGAACTTCAAATGACACGACGAACCGTCTCTTTCTACATATGGATTCAAACCCAGGTCATGCAGACTAAGCAAAGATTTCGTGACTGACGGAAACTGTCATTCCTGATTAGGCATACAGAGAGTGATATACCTCGATTTCAGACAGTATTAGTTAACAAATATCAACTTTGAGTTACATAATGCAGACATTTTTAGCGGACGCTAATTCCTACCCAGCATCTACTGTCCCTGTTATCGAACTACGAGAGGTGTTAAATATTGCTTCTTCACATGTAACTTACTTGATATGCCGTGAGGTAAAGCTTTGTGTTGGACAGAGATTCAAACCCAGAACCTAATCGGATTGATATCGAAGCACAATCAACTGTGACATATCGGATTTTCTCGGCAGTAGCTAGATGTTTTAACTGAAATGACGAGACGAAACATTAATGTTTTCCTTCTCAGGACTCCAACCCAGCACCTATCGCTGTTATATTCTAGAGAAAACGAACGTTAAATATGGGTTTGTTGCAACAGCAGCGACATGTGAGCATGTTTGAACTAGAAATAATATGACGAAGAGTTCAGTGCTGACTGGGAATAGAGCCCCACACATATCGTTGTTGACTACACACAAAGAGACGTCAGCTACCGAATTTTTCTCCACCAGCAGCTCGGAATAACATCTTGAACTTACAGTGAACTCGCAAATAGTTATGTGTCTCAATGGGAGTCAAAAACGTTAGTGTTGACAACGAATGAAAATACATTAAACATCAAAATTATTATACACCAGCAGACAGGTGTTCTCATGCTAGAGCCGGACCAGGAGTCGAACCCATTCACGCGCAACATGTGGAGATGTTGAGGAATCTGCAGTTTTGAACAAAAAACAAATTGTAGCCGAGCTGTATTGTCACGAAGGGATCAAATTTCGCGTTAAGGGCGGTATGAGTTACATTCCCAGTTCAGAACCAATTTTATCGACATACAGAAGCTCAAATAAAAGATGGAATAAGTGTCCTGCGACCCTACATAACGTTTGTTTCGTCACTAGAAATAGATAACCAGTATAAGAAATTTTACTAGTGATAGAATTTCTACATGTCGCCGCTCCAGACTTTATTGTGGTTCAAACTAACGTCTACTTGCTAGGGAAGGAATATCATTTTTAATGTGAATTTCAGACCACAGTGCCATTATATCTTCTTCACTTGGTGTAGCCACAAGAGAATGGAATCTGTCTCTCCCTAGCTTACAAAATTAGTCACAGCGGAATAAATGCGAGTCTATTCAGTGGTTGAGTCGAAGCAAGCTTCTGACGCGGAGATTATGATATTCTCATGTCAACAGGATGTAAAGACACTAGTAGGCGTCATAGGCCAGCCATTTTGAAATTTTCACAAATTCAGCTAATTTCTTAGTTCGAGAAAATCCACTGTGAAGTGTGAAGTTACCGGATAATTCTGTTATTACCGTCATTATTACTAACATTTTCTTCATACCGCTGCTGGAACACATGTGACTGAAGATCATTTAATGCCCTTTGGTCATTATAGAAGTATTTTCCCAAGAACAGGTTATTTCCCTGTCTGCGGAATCCTTTTCATGCTAATATTACTCAAAGATTACATTAAAACTAAAGTAATTGATGAAGACGTTACTTGATAACAAAAACGCGCTGCCTTTCTTCATTTACTTGCGCCTAGAAATGGCTATCTAGTACTGCCACTGTGCTGCTGATCCCGGCGAATGTTCGAGTCCTCTCTCAGGCATGGGTGTGTGTGTTTGTCCTTAGGATACTTTAGGTTAAGTAGTGTGTAAGCTTAGGGACTGTGACCTTAGCAGTTAAGTCCCATAAGATTTCACACACATTTGAACATTTGAAGTACTGCCAAACCAAAAGGCAAGAGATCTTACTGCCTTCAGATATACGTCGCTGTTAGTTATTCCACATGATTAGGTCGACATGACCTGCTTCAAGTTGTGTATGACAGACAATGTTTTAGAAAATCAATTGTTTTCCTTTGCAAAAAATAGAAACATTTTCATTCTAAGCTATCCAAGTCCAAAATTTTCGCAATATTAGTTCAAATTTAATATTCGCTTCTATAATGTAGGAAAGTATTTCACAGTTGCAACACTCGCATCCAACTCATTGACCTTACACTTAGTCGCTGACCATAAATTCTAGCTCAGAGTGACACCGGTTTAAGTAACCTAATGTAGCGAAGACTCTTTGCCAGTTCTCTCTCTCACTGGAAAACACGCAGTTCACTCATTGGGCTCCATAAGTACACTGTTACAGTAATTTCTGTGTGTATACAATGCATACAGGTTGTAGAATTTTGTGGTGCTCTCTCTTCCACTTCTGTATACAATATGCCTGACCTAAACGGGCCCTTTATCATTACAGGCCCTGGGCAGTGCAACATCGTACTGACAATAGTAATGTGATTATACTGACAACCTGACTGTTCGTTTTACTTGATTTTGTAATCATATAAATAAAACAACATGAGTTTCCAGTGGGCGACATTTCCTCCGCCTTTTCCTTCTGTGAAATTTGTCAGTAAGCGTTTTGCCTTCCAACCAGCGAAATGCGGCAGAGTACGGTCAGTAAACAATCCACAACCACGGTTTAGTGCCGTTAAGACGATTTCCTTAAACAATGTCGTAGCTGAAGGAATTTAGTTTATTCTTAAATCGTCTTACGCAGCAACGTTCACAGATATCTCAAATAGGAAAAGCTCATTATCCAGGTACGGAGGTTGTAAAACAAACTTCCCACAGTTTGTGTCAGATTGATGTTTTCGTCTGATAGCACTGCGTAAGTATTTTCTCTAAGAGCTATCACAAGTAAGTGTTCCTGTAGCTGTGGGAATCATTGGTTGAATACGAGTTTAACACCAATGGGTACAGTACTGCTAAATATTCAAAATGATGATCAACTTAAGTATGAGTTCATCCTCAAACAGAGGCGTATTTATAATATTGAAGCTAGACTGTGTATCCTTGTCTTCCTTGATTGGACATTGGAAGGCGCTTACACACACGTATACAATAGTTTGAATACTTCGACCGCTATAGTTAACGTTCCTCTCATAAGCAAATTTTGATTTTTTAATTCTTCTGGGTCTTCAGCGTCCAATATGTGTTGCAGATACAGTCTTAGACCAAAAAATTGACCGCCGAGTCGTTCACGTGAGGTGGACAATACAGTCGTGCTCCTCTCAGAATCCTATGTCTGGCAATATGCTCGATCTGGCAACATTGTAGATTGCGGCACTTCCCAGATGAAGTCTTCACTGCAGTCTTAATACATTACCTTTGACCACGAGTGTAGTCTTGAGGGAAAACCCGAGACTAACTAATATGACGTCTGGCGACTGAAAGCACAAGTCGACAAAATTTTTATCGCTCCTTTCCTCTCAGTGCTGAAGCAAAGAGTGTAATTCAAGCGAATCTACAATATATTTCGCTTTCTGTCACATTGGTAATGACAGTTTGGTTCAACAACGTTTTAGCGAGAGATTTATTGGCCGGTCATCTGGCTCTGAAAACCGCATGCGTCTGAGTTCTCTCGGACACGTTTGCAGCCTATCTGCAGAAAAAAATATCAGCCTGACACTACCGTGTGGGAAGGTTGTTTTACAACCTTCGTACCTGGATAATGAGCTTTTTCCTATTTGAGATATCTGTGAACGTTGCTGCGTAAGACGATTTAAGAAGAAATTAATTCCTTCAGCTACGACAATGTTTAAGGAAATCGTCTTAACGGCACTAAATCATGGTTTGTGAATCGTTTACCGGCCGTACTCTGCCGCATTTCGCTGGTTGTAAAGCAAAACGCTTACTGACAAATTTCACGGAAGGAAAGGGGGACAAAATGTCGCCCACTGGAAGGTCATGTTGTTTTATTTATATGATTACAAAATCAGGTAAAACGAACAGTCAGGTTGTCAATATAATCACATTACTATTGTCTGTATGATGTTGCACTGCCCAGGGCCTGTAATGATAAAGGGCCCGTTTAGGTCAGGCATATTGTATACAGAAGTGGAAGAGAGAGCACCACAAAATTCTACAACCTGCATGCATTGTATACACACAGAAATTACTGTTATAGTGTACTTGATGTGTCGACAGAAGTGCCGACACAGTGTGATTTGAGGGGACCGCAATGCACGCTATAAACACACGAAGGATGGCGTGAGGTCTGAAACAGGATACGTAATGAATGCTATAAAGAAATGTACGTAGCTGCTGGAATACTTAACTTTAATCCATCCTTGTTGTACATCGCTATTGACGTTACAAGTGAGACTCTGTAGATTCAGGCAATAAACTACTAATTGCGCCTTGCTAGGTCGTAACCATTGACTTAGCTGAAGGCTATTCTAACTATCTGCTCAGCAAATGAGCGAGGCTTCGTCAGTGTGCATCGCTAGCTACGCCGTCCGTACAACTGGGGCGAGTGCTCGTCCGTATCTCGAGACCTGCCTTGTGGTGGCGCTCGGTCTGTGATCACACAGTGGCGACACGCGGGTCCGACATGTACTAATGGACCGCGGCCGATTTAAAACTACCACCTAGCAAGTGTGGTGTCTGGCGGTGACACCACATTCCTCCCCCACAAATCGGTGAACGGTCGTGTGATAAGGCTTCCGCCCGCCGTGGGGAGGACCCCATGTTGACGTATGCGATGAGGTGGGGAGCCTAACAACAGGCGGGGCTGTGCCACCCGCACCCGGCCATTCGGTCCGAGGGGAGCTAGGAAACGCCTGAAAACCTAGTCCAGGGTGCACGTCAACATGGGGTGTATGCGCCCGTAAAGAGACAGGAGGGGCCGAAGGGTCGACCTCCATTGCGTCGGGGTACCCGACACGCGAAGACGCCATGTGGTCCGGAGCGGGCAAGAGTTCCATGGCGGAGGACATCTGGTCACGGGAAGCGATAGGCGGCGCGTGACCCAGTGAGGCGCCAGGCGGTTGCAGCGACGCGTCCACTGCGGGCGGCGCCGGCGGGAGAACAGGCGGCGGCGACGGCGGTGGCGGCGCGCCGCCATGGGGCAAAATGGAAGGCAGCGTCGGTAACACCTGGGGATGAGGCGAGCCAGTAGATGGGTCCCCAGGGCGCTGACCGGACGGCACCGTTGCTGAAAGCAGACGGGGAGCGGCAGAACCCGTGCGACGACAGAGGCGCAGCTGATTGAGATGCCGACGCACCTCACCAGAGGCCCCCAAAACCAAATACATCTCGCGGCCGAGGCAGCGAAGAATGCGCCCTGCGAGCCAACGCCGTGAACCTCGATAGTTGCGATAGAATACAACGTCGCCTGGAGCAAAAACAGGAGTCTGCCGCTGCACAGGAACCTGATGCGGCGGATGCAGCAGAGACATCAAGGTTCGATGAGGACGACCGTGGAGCAACTCAGCCGGCGAGCGACCATCTCGGGGCTGAGAGCGATACGAAGACAAAAAGAGCAACAACGCGTCCTCCCGAGAATGCGACGCTTTCAATTTCAACATCTGTGACTTGAAAGTCCGGACCAATCGTTCAGCGGCACCGTTTGATTGAGGCGAAAACGGCGCGGAGGTCAGATGTTGAATACCATTGGCCGTGCAGAATGACTGAAATTCTGCGGACATGAATTGTGGGCCATTGTCGGAAACAATAGTCTGCGGAAGACCATCAATGCAAAAGATAGCAGACAACGCTTGGATGGTGGCAGATGACGTCGTAGAAGACATCCGGACAACAAAAGGAAAATTACTGAAGGCATCTACCACAACCAACCATCTAGCATTTCAGAATGGACCAGCAAAATCGATGAGCAAACGTTGCCAAGCGGAAGTGGCTTTGGGCCATGCAAAGAATATCCGCGACGGGGCGGATTGTTGTTCGGCACACGCCAAGGAAGAAGAGCACATATTCGTAATCGCAGCATCGATTCCGAACCAAGTACAGTGCTGACGAGCAAGTTGTTTCGTTCGCACTATACCCCAATGTCCTTGGTGAAGAAGCCGTAAGACAGAGGACTGTAACGAACGTGGGACCACGACTCTGGACTGATCATTATCAGAACGCAACAGCAAAACACCACGTCGAACAAAAAGTCTCTCCTTGGGAGCAAAAAATCGGCGAACCAGTGGATCCTCAATCCGCGACGTCGACAAGGGCCATTGAGTAGCAACAAAACGCAAAACGGTAGCAAGGACAGGGTCAGCAGCTGTGGTTGTAGCTACACGACGAAAATCAATCGGAAACGATTCGACCACGTCATCGGTTTCCGCATCAATGATCATGCAAGCAAGTTCGGAAGAATCGAATGCTTTATCCTCAGCAACAGGCAAACGGGACAACGCATCGGCGTTTCCGTGCTTAGCAGTGGACCGATACAAGATATCGTAGCGGTACTGCGAGAGGAAAAGTGACCAGCGAATGAATTTCTGCGCTGTACGTGGAGGTACAGGCTTGTTCGGATGAAAAAGCGATGTCAAAGGTTTGTGGTCTGTGATGACGGTAAAGTGACGACCATAAAAGAAATCATGAAACTTTGTAACACCAAAGACGAGAGCCAAAGCTTCTTTCTCGATCTGTGAGTAATTTCTTTGCGCAGACGAGAGCAATTTGGACGCAAAGGCAATAGGGCGATCATGCGATCCATCTTTGTGCGCAAGCACAGCACCGATCCCGAAATCCGATGCATCTACCATCAACAAAAGGGGTTTCTGGGGATCGAACGGCGTAAGGCAAGTATTTGAAAGCAACGCCGATTTCAACTTGCGAAAAGCGCGTTCGCATTCCGTCGTCCAGACGAACGGAACACCTTTACGGCGTAAGCGATGAAGCGGAGCTGAAATGGAAGAGGCATGGGGAACAATGTTATGATAATAGTTAATTTTTCCCAACACACTCTGTAGCTGCTTCAAATTCTGCGGCGAAGGCAAGTCGTGTATGGCACGGAGGTGCTCTGGACTGGGATGTATGCCTTGTGCATTTATGACATGTTCCAGATATGGTAAGTCACGAGCAAAAAAAACGCATTTGTCCTTCCGCAAGCGAAGACCATTTTGTCGCGATACCTGAAATAACGTTCTTAGATTTGCGAAATGTTCTTCTGCTGTCTTTCCAGAGATCACAATATCGTCCAGATAGTTCGCAGCAGTATGGACCGACGCACAAACAGTTTGTAAATATTGCTGAAACAATGCAGGGTCGGATGCACACCCAAATGGCAGTCTTTTGAATCGGTACAAACCAAGATGCGTGTTAACCACCAAGACACGCTGGGATTCTTCGTCCACTGGTATTTGCAAGTACGCATCCGCTAGGTCCAACTTCGAAAAGTATTTACCCGGGCACAGTTTATCAAAAAGATCTTCCGGGCGGGGTAAAGGAAAAGTTGCAATCACTAGTTGTGGATTCACAGTTGCCTTGAAGTCCACACAAAGTCTGAATTTTCCGGAAGGTTTTGGCAAAATTACTAAGGGTGAGGCCCAGAGAGAAGCCTGCACACGTTCAATTACACCTTGGGATTCTAAATCGTTTAACGTTCTTGCGACCTCATCACGCAATGCGTGGGGAACATTGCGCGCTCTGAAAAATATCGGTTGCGCGTTTACTTTCAGTTCCAAATGTGCTTTATAGTTCTTAGGGCAACCAAGGCCCGGTGCAAAAATGTCTGCAAATTCTTCACATAGACGAGAAACACTGGCGGAAGGCACAGTCTGGTTCACTGATAGGACCTGATTGACTATTGACAAATTAGCAATTGAAATAAATCTAAACCAAACAAGTTCACTGCAGTAGAAGAACAAAGAACGTAAAATGACACAAGTTTTGTTTGTCCCTTGTATGTTGCAAGAAGAGTGCACTGTCCTAACACAGGGATATGCTGTCCTGAATAACTAGTAAGCTGAACATTTGCGGCACGCAACGGAGGTTTGCCCAGTTGTTTATACGTGTCGTGATTGATCAATGAAACTGCAGCTCCGGTATCGAGCTGGAATGGTATGACCTTGCCATTAAAGTCCAAATCTACAAAAAGTTTATTGTCCTGCTGACGACAAGAGCGACTGTCTTGTGCAATTTGAACTGATACAGGTACAGCATCACTTGCTAATTGACGTGATTTCCGGCGACGTCGACGCACACTTTTTGTGGGACAAACACAGTCACTGTTAGAGAAAGTGGCACTGGACGGAGTGGAATTAACTACATGAATGTCCACGGGCTAAGGTCCACGAGCCTGAGTGTCCTTGGTTCGATTCCGGCGCGAAGCAAAGGGCCTGGAATGATTAAAAGTGTCTGATCTGAGCTTTTTCTGGCAAACACTTTGAACATGTCCTTTCTTATGACAGTAAAACCAAATAGCTTGGCGTGACAGGCAAGTGTCACGCGAATGTCTAGTTGCACACCGCGGGCATGATTTCACTGCAGTTGTATGCTTGCGCGGCACACGTGGAGAGCTAGGCGGCAGCTGCGCGGACGAGCGCGAGGGCTGTGTATCGTTCCGTGCAGCGCGCCCGGCGGGCCGGTTAATGTGACACACGGCTGGCGAAGTTTCAAATGATTCCTGTGCAAAGTCAAGTGTGTCTTGTCTATCTAATATGTCTATCACTTGTTGAAGGGAGGGATTGACTAGTTTCAAAATTTGCTCCCGTATACGAACATCAGAAACGTTCTGTGCAATTGCATCATGGACCATAGTATCTGAATAAGGGAGTCCACATTCACACTCAAATGCACAATCCCTTGTAAGGCCATGCAAAGTTGCAACCCACTCCCGATTAGTTTGACCGGCCGGACGTTTTGTACGAAAGAACATATACCTTTTTGCAACTACATTAGCTGTTTCCTTGAAATAGGCATCTAAAGCAGACAAAATTTCTTCATAGGACAGAGTTGCTACGTCGCGTCGGGGAAATAATTTCACTATCACACGGTACATTTGCACCCCTACACACGACAATAAGTGAGGCTGCCGCTCGTTACCTTGAATTCTGTAGGCGGCGAGATGAAATCCGAATTGGCGTGACCACTCCGTCCATGTTTCCTTAGCTGGGTCAAACGGCCGGAACACGGGTGCAACAGCATGTTGTGGCTGCGGTAGCGGTGAAGCGGCGGCCGCCGCATCGTTTTGCATTGCACGTTGACCCTGGACGAACTGTCCAAGGGCATCCAATAACGCCTGCGTCTGCTGATTCTGCAAGCGATAAAATTCGGACAGTACATCTGGAGAAGCCATGACACAAGTAAATGTAAGCAAGTAGAAAGAACAAGACCCTTTTTTGACTCGTCGCCATATGAGTACTTATGGAGCCCAATGAGTGAATTGCGTGTTTTCCATTGAGAGAGAGAACTGGCAAAGAGTCTTCGCTACATTAGGTTACTTAAACCGGTGTCACTCTGAGCTAGAATTTATGGTCAGCGACCAAGTGTAAGGTCAATGAGTTGGATGCGAGTGTTGCAACTGTGAAATACTTTCCTACATTATAGAGGCAAATATTAAATTTGAACTAATATTGCGAAAATTTTGGACTTGGATAGCTTAGAATGAAAATGTTTCTGTTTTTTGCAAAGGAAAACAATTGATTTTCTAAAACATTGTCTGTCATACACAACTTGAAACAGGTCATGTCGACCTAATCATGTGGAATAACTAACAGCGACGTATATTTGAAGGCAGTAAGATCTCTTGCCTTTTGGTTTGGCAGTACTTCAAATGTTCAAATGTGTGTGAAATCTTATGTGACTTAACTGCTAAGGTCACAGTCCCTAAGCTTACACACTACTTAACCTAAAGTATCCTAAGGACAAACACACACACCCATGCCTGAGAGAGGACTCGAACATTCGCCGGGATCAGCAACACAGTGGCAGTACTAGATAGCCATTTCTAGGCGCAAGTAAATGAAGAAAGGCAGCGCGTTTTTGTTATCAAGTAACGTCTTCATCAATTACTTTAGTTTTAATGTAATCTTTGAGTAATATTAGCATGAAAAGGATTCCGCAGACAGGGAAATAATCTGTTCTAGGGAAACTACTTCTATAATGACCAAAAGGCATTAAATGATCTTCAGTCACATGTGTTCCAGCAGCGGTATGAAGAAAATGTTAGTAATAATGACGGTAATAATAGAATTATCCGGTAACTTCACACTTCACAGTGGATTTTCTCGAACTAAGAAATTAGCTGAATTTGTGAAAATTTCAAAATGGCTAGCCTATGATGCCTACTAGTGTCTTTACATCCTGTTGACATGAGAATAGCATAATCTCCGCGTCAGAAGCTTGCTTCGACTCAACCACTGAATAGACTCGCATTTTTTCCTCTGTGACTAATTTTGTAAGCTAGGGAGAGACAGATTCCATTCTCTTGTGGCTACACCAAGTGAAGAAGATATAATGGCACTGTGGTCTGAAATTCACGTTAAAAATGATATGCCTTCTCTAGCAAGTAGACGTTAGTTTGAACCACAATAAAGTCTGGAGCGGCGACATGTAGAAATTCTATCACTAGTAAAATTTCTTATACTGGTTATCTATTTCTAGTGACGAAACAAACGTTATGTAGGGTCGCAGGACACTTATTCCATCTTTTATTTGAGCTTCTGTATGTCGATAAAATTGGTTCTGAACTGGGAATGTAACTCAGACCGCCCTTAACGTGAAATTTGATCCCTTCGTGACAATACAGCTCGGCTACAATTTGTTTTTTGTTCAAAAATGCAGATTCCTTAACATCTCCACATGTTGCGCGTGAATGGGTTCGACTCCTGGTCCGGCTCTAGCATGAGAACACCTGTCTGCTGGTGTATAATAATTTTGATGTTTAATGTATTTTCATTCGTTGTCAACACTAACGTTTTTGACTCCCATTGAGACACATAACTATTTGCGAGATCACTGTAAGTTCAAGATGTTATTCCGAGCTGCTGGTGGAGAAAAATTCGGCAGCTGACGTCTCTTTGTGTGTAGTCAACAACGATATGTGTGGGGCTCTATTCCCAGTCAGCACTGAACTCTTCGTCATATTATTTCTAGTTCAAACATGCTCACATGTCGCTGCTGTTGCAACAAACCCATATTTAACGTTCGTTTTCTCTAGAATATAACAGCGATAGGTGCTGGGTTGGAGTCCTGAGAAGGAAAACATTAATGTTTCGTCTCGTCATTTCAGTTAAAACATCTAGTTACTGCCGAGAAAATCCGATATGTCACAGTTGATTGTGCTTCGATATCAATCTGATTAGGTTCTGGGTTCGAATCTCTGTCCAACACAAAGCTTTACCTCACGGCATATCAAGTAAGTTACATGTGAAGAAGCAATATTTAACACCTCTCGTAGTTCGTTAACAGGGACAGTAGATGCTGGGTAGGAATTAGCGTCCGTTAAAAATGTCTGCGTTATGTAACTCAAAGTTGATATTTGTTAACTATTACTGTCTAAAATCGAGGTATATTACTCTCTGTATGCCTAATCAGGAATGACAGTTTCCGTCAGTCACGAAATCTTTGCTTAGTCTGCATGACCTGGGTTTGAATCCATATGCAGAACGAGACGGTTCGTCGTGTCATTTGAAGTTCATACATATTCTCAACTAGCTGCTCGTGAATAACATAAATTTTTAATGTCATTTTGTGTTAAATAATAAGTACGGTATGTTACTTCCAAGAGTAAATCATGAATACGACGAACTTACTACGTGCATTATCTATCTGACGTAATAACGAGAGTGGTAACATTTCAGGTATGTCATTTATTGTAATAAATGTGAGCTTACAAGCCTTAAGGACAGTCTTATCTGTGATAAGGTGTTCCCTGATATTTGTAGTATCGTGGTATTACTCTAAATCTTGAGTTATTGCGATACAGAACAGTGTTTTCTAGTGGTGACTTGTTGGAACCATTTTCAATAGCCAAACGACTGTACCAAGGAGCGATTAGAGGACCCGCTAGACAGCTGCGTTATGCCGGTTGCATGCGAATCAGGCGAAATGCAATTCAGGTCGTTCGGATACTTTTGAGCACTACTGTACATTAAGTAATTTTACATTTACATTTCGACACAGTCACTAACGATTTTGAAACATTTCTTACAAGTATTAAGTGTTCAGTTTAGATGATGTCATTTTAAAATACATGTGAACATGTTTCACACATCACCTCAAGCGTTAGTCCCAAAGTAGTAGCTAACTGTGTCCTCGGTGTTTCCTTTAGACAAACTACATGTGACAGGTATTACGTTTAAAACGATGTCCACACACGCTTTTTCTGGTCCTGTATACCGTTTTGCCCGTGCTATACGTCAGTATAAATTGGATTGACTCCAACTGATTTGCATTTACATATGTGATAAAATGTCTACGCCAATTCCACCGCCTGGGAACGGGTACGGCGCTGCTCGACCGGTATGTTAGAAATACTGACCCAGGCTGTTGAGACACTCGTCCCACTGTGACACAAGGCGGTGAATGGCTGTCTCATAAACTTCCCCTGGCTGCGATGTTAACCAGTTCCGCACGTACAGCTGGACGTCGTCGTCCGAGGTGAATTGTTTGCTCCTCAGAGCCTTTTTAAGAGGACCAAAAATAGCGTAATCACAGGAAGAGATGTCCGGACTGTATGGAGGGTGGCCGAGAACTTCCCATTTGAATTTTTGCAGGAGTGCTGCGACTGTGTTGGCCGTATGAGGCGTTGCATTATCGTGGAGCAGAATGACCCCACGGGGGTTAGATTGCCTGGTCGTTTTGATTTGATCGCTTGGTAAAGGGTAGTCAAGATTTGCGAATAACGCTGGGCATTCACTGTTGTTCCGTGCTGCAGGAATTGAACGTCAGCATAATCTTTCCGATTCACCTCGTACGACGACATCCAGCTGTACGTGCGGAACTGGTTAACATCGCAACCCCGGGAATTTTATGAGACAGCCATTCACCGCCTTGTGTCACAATGGGACAAGTGTCTCAACAGCCAGGGTCAATACTTCTAACATACAGGTACTGGTTTCTGTGATTATGTCTCCGGATCGTTTCTTTTTGAACAGCCCTTACAGATCGTTACAGCTTGGAGATTATCTCATCTTTTTTGCTATATTTTCTCCATTCGGCGTCGTTGCTTTCCCCACAGCATCGAGTGAGTCCTTGGTAAAATGATTTATACACATTATTTACTGGTGTGGCAGATAGTTCTTGTAGGTCTCAACAAAAGTCAATTTTTATCCTCTCCGATGGACTGCTTGGCCGATATTAAGGCGTTCTATCGGTTCTCTCTGTCATGTACTGTCATCATTCCTCTCCAAATTCCAAAAGCAAGCTGGGGCCCATTATCAGGGAGAATCGCTTTTGGTTTACCATTTCCTCTACATATGTGTAGACTTTTGATGTCACAGATCAACAATTAGCTCCACTGGTGCGATACAATATTACAAGTTTGGAAAGAAGAGTCTAAAATTACTGAAACAAAGCGAAATTGTCTGATGTTACTTGCTGAAACACCAAATACATCTACAGCTACTAGAACTAGCATTTCATAGTTTCCATAAACTCCTCCATGGCAATGGACTGTATTGATTACTAATCTCTTACTTTAGTCATTAATCCATCCTCTTAAAGAAGATGGATTCCTCAAACATTTCCAGACTCTTGTGGCCATATCTTAGATAAAGACAGTCATTTATTCTATTTTTCTGTTTCGCCGGATTCCTCATTATGGATTTTGTGTACTCAAAAAGGAGTTAGTTTAGAAGTTCGGCATTCGATATTTTGTGATCATACTACTAGTTCTTTCTTATTCCTTCCTCTTTTCCGCAGTTGTTTTTCACGATAGCTTTTACATTTTCAAGTAAGACTATCGTCTGTAGCGATTATTGTATAATTCTGATTCTCCCTTCATTGTTTGCTTAGGGATAAAGATTGTGCTTTCATGGACCGAACAGTTGATTACTTGCTCAACCATTTATAGATGTTTACCACATTAGATGTGTGTTTCCTAGGAGTAGGTTTGAGATGATGGGGGTATTTCTTACAACCACTATTCTAGTGGGTTACTTACTGAATGAGAAGTCATTGTGTGGATGATCTTAATACCGTGGGCTGTCAACTTTTCTCTTCAAAGGTAAGATCCGAAATGTTGGTCCTTATCCGAGGCAACTGCTTTGTGTTTTTCTGTTTCTTCTTTCTACATCCATGACGACTTTGATGTTTCTGCTTGATCGTTAGCTTTGCTGATGCTATACCATTAGAAAATTGCACGACTTATTTCTACAGCACATTATGTGGGAAATCGTTGTTCATTAACCACTGGGTGAAACAGTAGCAGTACTGCTAGTACGCTTCACTACTGTCGTCTATATGCAAACGATGTCAGAATGCAAATTAGGAATGTTCACAATAATATATGACATGACAAGAGTGTTTCTTCTCTTGTAATCATAAATTTCGGCCGATGAACATTGAAATATGCACAACTGTCTTTTATTTCCATAAATACTTCTATGTGTCACACTTCCCTGTGTTATCAATACTTCTCCTAGTGTCTATGAGGGCATGATATGAGAGTGTAATGGGATGTAATTAGGTGAAGGGGTAGCCTAAACATAGTGTGAAAGCAGTAGACCTCTCAAAGCATAGCATGAGAAGAAGTTCATTCATGTTAATTACGTATTGCTCATGACAATTCCTAACCTCCTCTTTGTTAACTGGACTATGAAAATCAAATATAAGCTCCATAAGAGAAGAAAGTAGCACCAATCTTAAATGAAATTAAATCAAATATTTAATAAAATTGCGATAATTCAGTTTACTGTCAGCTTGTTTAGGGGCATGTTCCAAGCAGGCGTATACCTATATCTATGCTTAATGCGTTGGCTGAAGGTGCGACTAGCGTTATCCGTTTCATTTCTTAACTTATTAATTCCAGAGATCATGAAAAGAAAGTTAAAGTCTGGTCACTGAGAGTAATTATTAGAATCTTAGCATCGCAACCTCAGGATTTGGCAAGGGGCAAAGCTTTCTCTTGACAAGTGTCACAGGATAATACAGAGATAATAACGACGGCACAAACAAATTGATTCATATACCTATAGCCTAATCAAAATGAAAATAAAGTCCTACACCAGACCACTAGGGTAACTGCCCACGTGGCGACCCTCGCCTAGGATGTATTAGACCTATAGGTTCTCTTGTAATGTGTCAGTGTGTGGGTGTTAGGTGATGCATGGCATTTTGACGAGATCGCATACTAGAAGTACCAGTAATACGGAAGAGGAACGTAACGCAGAGAATAGCGTCCGGTCTGGGAGCGGAGCAGAGGATTGAAACGGGCGAGTTATCCCGGCTGCAGGGCCGCCCAAAGGGTCACAGCGACAGCAGATAACAACCGAGGACAATGAGCCGGAAAGAGCCAGTACACAACCCAGAGAACATGGTCCAGCGCGAGGAATGCAGTGATACCGCAGATGGCGCAGAACGAACGGTATGCAAGCCGTCAGCTCGTACTCACGCAGCAGAAACGCATGTTGGACAGAGCGCACTTAATAGTGATGCATTAACACTACTTATGGAGGTCATCACTAGACTAGTACAAGGTTTGGAGACGAAGAACGAAATTTGGAGAAACTGAAACAGGGATTAGATAATCAGGAACAAAGCTTAGAGAAATTGAAACGAGGTTTGGATAAACAAGAATAAAATTTAGAAAAATTTAGAGGTGCATTTATTCATAAATTCGACGGTTAAAATTAACGAGCACAAACGAGATATCTGTCAGCGCTTCGATGAACAAGGGAGTAAACAACGGAGTAAAGCGAAAGGATCAGGAAGGTCGAGGAATCTCTTCAGCGGGAAGAGCAAGATGTCAGAAAGAACATTACTGAGGTGAGAGAAAGGCTCGATAACCGTATGGTTACCATTAAGCATGAGTTGTCAGAACGAAGCAAAGTTGTGCCAAGTGATACACAGGTCGAGAAAGCCGTGGTAAAAGTTTACGAGGGGCAGAATAATATCACAGATAATGTGCGTGAGCAGTTCGCGAATGAAGGGGAGAGCATCACTGCAGCAAGAAACAGCATCCGATCGAACGCAACAAGTGCCAGTAGGCGAAAGTGACGAAATGGGCTCATTATTTTGTTCAAAGAGACGCAAGTAGAGGTAAACAGGCGGAACAGAGACGCAATTGCTGGGTTGCAAGAGCGAGTGTAGACGGTAGCGAGAGCGACAGAAGAAATCACCAGGAAAAGAGTAACGATGAAGGGCCAATAGAAAGCAAACGGATGCGGTGTGAAGAGGAAGAGTTTCACGATTTAGAGAAAAGGCAGTGTAGTTTGCGGCACATGGACGAATCAGTTGATCGCAGAGAGAGCAGTATTCAGAACGAAGAAGCATGAAGGAGGCACTTTGCGTCGGTCCAGACCTGTTCGGTGTTCCCTGTCACTAATGACGACGCACATCTAGTGTTGTGGCTTTTGCAGTGTGGTTATTCGTTACCTACTTCTTGCTGTCACATACTACGCATTAAGTTCGTATGCAATCACTCATGAGATGAGGAAGGTGCAAGACTGTAGATTCGCATAAAGGTCGCATTCCTGGAAGAGTTTTGGTAGAAAGGGCCACGGGAAAGGATCAAACATGGCATTGTAATGAAAGAGGAGTACTCGGTCAATGCACAATGCAGTCCGTTGGAGTATTTCAAAAATATGGTTAACAGTAACCAATATTAAGATGATCCGTATGATACGCCGGACTAATGCGTATTTGTCTCACCAAACTGCCAAATAAACTCAAAAAAGACATTGCGATAGCAAGTCGTAATACGACAGACATAGAGTGGTCCCAAATCTTGCTGCAAGAATTGGGTGCTGTCAAGCAATTCCATGAACAGAATAATGTAGCGCATTTTGTTGCTCTTCGTCAGAACGGCTAAAATATAGAGAATCGTAACGGGAGCGGACGACGAAATAACGATCGGAGTTGCGGCACATGGAATGGCCATAGAAATCGACTCTCTTTGGAACCAAGTAATGATGACATGCAGCATTTTAATCGTAAAAGTCCGATACCAGAAAACGAATATCAGGAGCAACCACATGAAAGGAGACTAGATGAGTATAAGAGCACAGAGGCGAGAATGAGGCGCCATAGGTGATAGGTTCGTGACAAGGAACATAATGGCAGGGCACAAAACATAGCTGTAGCAACACAGGAGAGACTTTGGATAGTTTCTGTATAAATTTTGAGGATATTAGAGATAGGTTATTAGAGGATGAGATTGTGACTAGTTCAGTAATGTGTCCCGTTGTGCCGGCCGAAGTGGCCGAGCGGTTCTACGGGCTACAGTCTGGAACCGCGTGACCGCTGCGGTCGGAGGTTCGAATCCTGCCTCGGGCATGGATGTGTGTGATGTCATTAGGTTAGTTAGGTTTAAGTAGTTCTAAGTTCTAGGGGACTGATGACCTCAGAAGTTAAGTCCCATAGTACTTAGAGCCATTTGAACCATTTTTTGTCCCGTTGTAAATAATAGGATTAATGATGTTTCGTGTCTTGTAGACTCAGGTTACCAGGTATCAGTACTAAGGGAATGTTGTGAGAAGAGAGAATGGTCAGTTCTTCCATGGCAAAAGACGAAGATCCGTGGTGCTATTCATATTAAAAGTGTAGACGCTACAAGACAGAGAGCTATTGAGTTTTCGTGTCGATCTCACACGTTTTTTGCGGAGTTCTTAACAGGCCAGTCACTCACAGTGGAATTCGTCCTTGGTTTAGATTTTCTGTACGCTCATAGTGCAGTGATAGATTTTGTACAGTCAGGTGTTAGATTAGTGAAAGGAGAGTAGAGAGTGTTTATTTCTTTTGAAGACGTTATTGTTGGTGACAAGAAAATTTGCGCGCTCCTTAGCCTTCTGTTAGAGGAAGATGATGAAGGAGGCATCGAATATCTCTGTATTCTTAGAAATGTGGAGGTTAATGAGGCTGAGGGTAAAATTATAGAGGATGTAACAGGCAAGAGAGCGCGACACAATGGTGCAGTAGATCATAGGGACCAGTTAAGATACACTGCACAAACGTAAGCACGTTTTCTCATAAGCTCCTGGGCCAATTCGTGGACTTCAGTACAGGTTTCGTGTGAAGCTGTACAAGCCTTTCTCATCACATATCTACCCTATACCAGTTGCTCACCGGTCAGAAGTTAAAAGGTAAATTGAGGCCATGTTGGAACTCGGCGTTATTGAGCTAGCCATCAGTTCCTATAAGGCCCCCTTCACTTAGTGACAAAGAAGAGAGGAGCGATCCGGCTTGAACTGGACTCACGCCACATTAGTGACATCATTGAACCAGAGACCGATAGACCGGTAACATTTGACGAATGCCTGAAGAGATTTCACCGTATTGACGTACTTACTTCGACAGATTTGTATAGTAGCTTGTGGCAGGTGGATTTGGAGCCTTCCTTTCGAAGGAATACTGTATTCCTCCGCTTTGGCAGGTGTTTCCAATCCAGGTGATTGCTCTTTGAGCTCAGTATTTCGTCGGTAGCGTTTATCTACACACTAAACGCAGCTCTGCCTGACGACCCAAGCAGTAGGGTTACCTGCTACATTGACGATGTACTACTAGAGGAGGTGTCGTGAGCAGAACATCATCGTGTGGTAGATTTCTTGCTACAAGTCATAAATGGTAGAAATGTATGTGTTAATATGTTGAAATCTAAATTTGGAAGAAGGAAGGTACGTTTTCTTAGGCATACTGTGAATGCAGAAGGAATGTTAGGGGACCCAGAGTTATCACAGAATATGCTGTACATCGGTCAAAGAGAGGCTTGAGATCGTTCTCAGGTTAAGTAAATTCCTTTAAACGTTTCATAAAAATGGACGCCATATCCACTCCACATCTGTGTCAGCTGACAGGCAAAGGAATCATCTGGAGCTGGGATGACAGGGCGCAGACGGACTTCGAAGAACTCGACAGGAGTTTGTTAAATGCACCACTGCTTATACATCCCGATCTGAGCCAAGAATTTTGTATATCAGAGTTCGTGACACTTCCACGCAGTGACACTTGCACGGAGAGGTATGTGTTGACATTTCCACGGAGCCGAGGACACGGTAGGTAGTGGACGGGATGTTACACGAGTAGGATACACCGGCCTGTCCGCCGCTACCTGCGACGTATTCTGGGGAAGGCCAAAGCCCATTTCCTGCACAAAGTTACCAGTCCGCACCATTTCGTAGTGTGAGTGGCTTTCTCTCAGAGTTCAGTACTGTAGCTGACCTCTCACTGGCAAGTAGTGTTACGTGTTTTAGTGCTGAGATAATAGACTTCATCGGGACCACCAAAGGGACGCCTTTCACTGATTTACAACAGACACCAGTATATAGTGAGCTACACAAACAAACAGGAAGTGGCTTACTGGCGTTGAGAAACTATAAAAACAATAAATTCAAAGGAAGAATATCCACAAAAAATAACGCAGTTTTAGGGGAAAGAAGAGATGTTTGTACTTCAGATGAAGGAGCAAAAGAAGTGTGAAAATATTTTGTCACCGAAAGAAGCGGGCGGAAGAAACAGACTCTTCATCAGTTTACGTTGATGGAGTAGGGCAGCTCTCAATCGAGGCTACATCATTACTATTACACAAAGTAAGAAAGAATCGCTACGTCGCCTTAGGCGAAAATATATGGGAACTACACAAGATCCCACATATTCTGGAGGTATATTCTTCCAAGGAAATAATTTTCTGATGAATGATGGTAGAAAATTTTTACTTCCAGACGGTAACAGGGACCGAATGACAGAATACTGATGTTTGCCAGCGAAAATTTAAATGCGTATTTACGAAACTGCTAATCATTCTTTGTGGATGGAACGCTCATGAGCTCGAGGAAGTTATTTTGACAGTTGTTTATACTGCACTCCGACCTTAATAGTTCTTCAGAGGAAACAAAAACCATTCCAGTTGTTTACGCTTTGCTGTCAAATAAAAAGTGAGAAACATATGAACGCTTTTTTTTTTAAAAAAAAGGCTATTAAAACTTACGTGCCGGGATGGAAGCTTGCATATCTGATGATGGACTTCGAAACTGCCATCATCCAAGCAGCTAACAGTTTGTTTCCTGGAGCAGAGATTACTGGTTGCAGTTCTCATTTTAATCAATGTTTGTGGAAAGAAGGTCAATGTTGCGGCCTCGTTCCAGTTTATAAGAAAAACGAGGAAATATGCTGTCGCATATGAATGTGTTCTGCTCTAGCACATCTTGCCCTGGAAATATTGGTTGATGGTTGTGTATTCAGGAAAGCATGAATGAAAACCAAAAGCTTCAGAACTTTTTGACTATTTAGTGGACCAGTGACTCGATATCGACCCCATGCCAAGAGAGATGTGGAACTGCAGTGGAAGGCGCCATAGCACTAATAATGTCTCAGAAGGATGTAACCGAAGAATAAATAAGCCTACATTAATAATAAGAGTTCATCCGAATGTTTGCTCATTAGTTCAAATGGTTCAAATGGCTCTAAGTACTATGGGACTTAACAACTGAGGTCATCTGTCCCTTAGACTTAGAACTACTTAAACCTAACTAACCTAAGGGTTGCGAATAAGGAGGCTATTTTCTCATTATAATATTGGCGACATTGTATTTTATCAAGCAGACGCACGTATGTAGTCACGTGAATGTTGTTGAAGTTACATGAGACCAGTCAGTCCGGATGAAGTACTGCCTGAGGGACACAACGGATACATTTTCGGAAAAGTGTGATCGTGCGACTATTATGACTTCCTTGTAGCTTGACATAGGGGCAGTTTTAGATGCCGCTGCTCGCTTTAAGACAGAACGCCACAGAAACTGTCGTAATCCGATAGCTTGCATGCAGAAACACTGCGGTTCATACTACCGTAACAATCTTAAAATTCTGCTTATCAGTTACTGCTTCATTTCAGTATCCATGTCATCTACCCTTGTCCAGTGGAATGTAATGTTTTTCCGTCCCTGACTTGATATCTGTTTTATTTGATTTTTTTAATGCATCTATCATATTGAGCATACTGTTCCACCTTTCTGGCTTTTTGTTTTGGTCTGCTTACTCTGTCTTCCATGTTGTTCTACGTCCTATGCGACGGCCGTTTGGGTCTCTTGTGTGTCAGTTTTTTTGTGATTCCCCAAGCCCGTCCCTCAATGATGAACTATCTCATCGGAGTTTGCGTCCGATTCATCCGCTCGGCCGCCAAATGTGAGGCTTGGTCGGTGGGTGCATGTTTTTCGTCGTGAGCCTGTACCATTCGCCACACATTTATTGAAAGCACTTTACCTGATTGGTCGACTTCGTCACTACTTTCCCTGTTGCAGGTGATGGTAGTTGCTTGGGGGAAACTAATGTGACTGGTATCGCGTTCGACAACAGTCTAGTGCTTAAACATAGAGAGGTAAGGGTTGAAAGTGCAATTTATTCTCTTTATTGTACCCTGTCACATTTCCTAACCTTTGTGGTAAGATTTTGATACACTGTGCCCGCAAATATTCTACTGTCCCACACGCCTCATACGTTCTCGATTTCCGTTTAGAAAGGATCAACGTGCGATACCTTGAGTACCCATACACCGTGTTCTAAAATCCAACGCCCAGCTGACAGAAATTACGACGTATCCAAAAACAAATATATTTCTTTAACTAACCAGGTGTCGGAAACCCATCAAGGAAGACTTCATTTCGAATGAATTTCCTTTTTGTTTATTTACACTTCTTCTTACTGGATAGCATGGAATTTTCGTGATGTATGGTACTCGTATTCTGCTCATCGGTGGCAGTGATTTACTCTATTAAGTTCCACCATAACCGATAACGAAATCAACAGTTCTGTAGTTTGTATCACTTAATTCTTCACTGTTTCATTCTTCTGAGACGCTAGAAGACGAGGGTTCATTATCCTGACGATAATCTCTGCTCTCTTCTTGATCAAAGATAGCTTCATCTTCAGGCTATTCAGCAATAATTGATTTAAAGTTTTGATCACTTGTGCTGACTTCAGACGTTCCTCCGTCTTTACGGGTAGTATGGTATGTAACTGCGTTATGAGTACGGAATAAAGTATACTTTTTCTGTTCATGGTACAAAACGTACATTCAGCCGAAAGGGTTCTGACATTGAGAAATACACTTGTAATATTGCTACATGAATGAATTTGCTATGCTGAAATCGTGTGCTAATAGTAGAATAAAAGCGGGTTAAAAGCTGTGAGCTGTCTGGGGAGGTTAATCTTGTATTACTAAGCAACTGTTTCATCAGATATCTAGTCTAAGTTTACCAAATTCCCAAACAGACTAACATTAATGATAATCTTTTAATAGTCATACCACAACCGGTAATATATATATAAAAAGGAGAATTTAAATAACAAGAAAGAAATCAGTTTATATTTGGAAATTTATTTTTAAGATTGGTCACTGAAATTTCAGCATATTAAATTCTACTCGTAACAAGCTGGTGCCTTATTTAGGATTGTGAAAATCTTACGGAACACATCAAATATGGAGCCAAGATTGGGAGTCTGCATACAACACTGCATTCATAAAACAACACACAAAGAACATTGAAACATATCCAAGAGAAAATTAACCACTACCAACAGATTCAACTTTTCACCCAAAGAAATTACGTTCGTAGCACAATCCTGTCCGTCATGTAATTACCACACACTGGTATACTAAATTCATATTAACTCTTTGTGAAATCTTCCCAAAAAGAATAGCTGAGGGCTACTTTGATGATTACACCACATGCTTCACGTGGTCAACTTGGTTTACACAAAGCGTATAACTCCACAATAATTTTGATAATTAAAATAAATTAGATCGAAAAGCAAATTACAAAAGAAAAACCTCGAACTGGTTATTAACGTCTTACTGTTAACCTGACGGGTCAAACAGTTATATAAGCACGTGGTACTGGTCTCCCAAAGTACACCCCACGTGGGTTGAACATAAAGAAATGTTGCTATATTGAAAATATTGTCAAGACGAGACGTTATAATCACACAAGCATTCGCATTTAAGATTGATCTTAGTTAGAGTTACTGATCAACACGTGGTTCCACTTTACTCACAAAGTAGTAACAAAGCAACAACCGGAAAATACTATGAACTTCACACGAGAATTACACTACGCTGCAATTTAAGATAACCTTAGATATTTTAGAGGTAAACCCGAAATAAAGATGATTAAATTTTCAGTTAGGCTGAACTTAACAAATCCATTGTCCTATGGACTTAGCAGACACGCGCTTAGCCGGAGATCTTACCACTTCAGACGCTCGCCACGGTCCCACAGCAACTGCCTACCGCCGAGCGTGCTTCCTGAGGGTGGCTCACAAAGACAAACGGAAGGGGCCAGAGGGGCAGCTTCCTATACCAACATGACAACGGACGGACAGAACCATACTAAGGATAGAAACCTCTCTGCTTTAAGAAAGCATAGCTACCTGTTCCGACGTTGGTCCTACTGTTCTCTAGTAGACAGCCTTGTCTGCTACCCTCAAGCATGCAACTACAAATACATTTGCTCATTCATACTCTCACACAGAAGGGAAGGGGGATGACAGTATCTTATCATATACAGTATATAAAAGAGAGCGGATGTAGGTTCCGTATGAGACTGTGTGACATGAATTACATATAAACTGTGTTTTAAAGTGTAGTAGTGTGACAGATCGTTCTTGTTTATGTGTAAAAGTAACACGTTCCACTACTCAGTCTCCTCCCAGATAGTCAGAAACGCCACAGAAAATTTAGGAGAGTAATTTACTCCATAAATGACAACAGATTTAAGAAATTAAACGTGAAAGGAATCCAACAGAGACCTTTCACACTTACCTTCAGTTGTGCACTGGTATGTAACTTTTACAGTGCTTCTGACGTCTCAACAAGGAGTATAATTGTGCCAAACTGACAAATGTTATCAGTAATCCAGCTACATCAACAGGTCATTTTTGGTAAAACACAAACAAAGTATCGCAAAGGTAGTTATTTCTCTATAAGGTCTAGAAGACCCTGCCATGCATTATACGATCAGCACTACAAAATTCATAAAATAAAACAGGTAATTTGACTTCTAACAAACAATGTTCCTTCTGAAAAAGGTCAATTGTATTTCCAAAAATGACACAGGATATCAACTAAATAAATAGGCCGTGGTTACATTATCTCGAACTGAGGGCACCTACAATGGTTGCAGATGTGATGTTCCCCACGATGACCAGCGACAGAACTGGCAAAGGACCTTTATTTATTTCAAAGTTGATCGTTAAGAATTATAAAATTTTAGTTATTTTATTCATTTACCAGAAGGCAATAGTTTTATTTATTCGTTTATTTGATTAGTACTGAAAAGAAAAGAATGAAGTTATACGACTCTGCGTACATACGTAATGTAAAAAGTGTTATCACTATTCAATTGTTTTTTAGCTGTGACTGTAGCCTGAAGTTTAAAAAAGAAATGCTGACAAAGAGCAACTGTGTTTAAGCGACAACCTGAAAATGATTCTCACAGGTATTTATATGTAACTGTGTAATATGACTGGTAATACCTTAATAAATCTGTTTGCTGAAGGAAATATGATAGCTAGAGAATTATGCATTAAAGCGATGAGAGCAGTCTCCGAATTGCAGAACAAGAAAACTGGTTAAATATAAATAGTAAATAAGAAAGAGGACTGCTCGTGTGAACATAATCTTTATGTAAAATAAATACGTTGCAGTCTGCAAACTTAACGGCAAAAGGAATAATAAATTAAGCCATCTAAGCACTGGTAAATATGTCAGGTAGATAGCTACGTCCGTACTACTGACGTTGTAATTAAATATAGGATGACAAAGCAGTAAATGTTGTTATGTATAGATCCACTAAGCAATGAACTTGTGAGTGGGAAGGAGATTTTTTATTACCTCCATTTTATTTCCCTTTAATTTAAAAAAAACCTGAATATAAGTTATCTACAGTGTGGGTCAGCAACTTCGACACTACACAGTTGTAATAGAATCGTTGAATTACTTATTATATTGATGGAAGAAAACGACGTATATTTACGTGCAGTAAATGTTATTCCGTATTGAGATTAAGATTGAGTATGAATTAACTGTGAAGTGATTTAATATCACTAGTGGTACCAAAAACGTCCAATGAAGCACCTGTATGTATATTTTTGTGCATTACGTGAAAGATTATTTGGTGCTATTTTACGTTAACAACATGAGGAGGAGCATATGGGAAGTTATTTCTAGGACAAGGATGCCAGTTTACATGAAACTTCATTACAGTCGCTATGGAGTGTTGGGTGGGAAGGACAACAATGATAAATGTATTTATGGTAACAAGGAGGTATTGTTGATCGTAGCTAAGAATATTTCCTGAGGTTGACCATTATTGTAGTGAAGAATATTACAGAGACATCAAAAGGTAGGTACTGGACGAGTGTTATCTGGTCATATCTACATGCATAATAAGAAAATATTTGTGATAATGTTATCAATAATTCATTACCAGTGGATTTAAATTTAGACATGTATTTAGTATTTCTAAAAGGTGTTATGTGATTATAATATTGAAAAAATACGCTGGTGGAAAAAATCGCAATACAAAGAAAAGTAGAGTGACGAAATTTCGGGAATACACTTATCTATGTAACACATTTAATCGAATAACGTTGCAAGATCACAGGTTAATGTAAGTGCGAGATAAGGCACTGCAAATGTGAAATGCTGGTACGTTAATAATCGGTGTAGCCTCCAGAATGTTTAATGAAAGCCTGCAAACGTGAATGCATTATGCTGTACAGGTGCCGGATGTCAATTTGTGGGGTAGTTCCGTGCCTGTGCACTTGGTTGGTCAATACAGGGACGGTGGATGACGCTGCAGTTGTCGTCCGATGACGTCCTACATTGGACGATTTTCGACGTAGCTGGTAATCGAGCAGACCAAGACAACATGTCGACACTCTGTAGGGCATGTTGGGTTAGAACACCGGTATTTGGGCGAACGTTTTCCTGTTGGAAAACACCCCCTGGAAAACCTGCTCATGAATGGCAGCACAGTAGGTCGAATCACGCCGAACACGATGGTCTTCCCTCTCGGTAGTGCCACGTGGTCGTCCGGAGACCGGTATTCTTGCAACCGTACATCCTCATCACCACTGCTGCCAGCAATTACGTACAGTGGCTAAGTTCCTGTGAAGTCTTTCTGCTGTATCGCAGAAGGACCATACGGCTTCTCGTATTCCTATTCCGGCTTCTCGTAGTCCTATTACACGACCTCTTTCAAACTCATTGAGGCGTTGATAATGACGTCTTTGTCGTCTTAAAGGCATTCTTGACTAATATCAACTCACTATGTCCAATTTCAAAGGTAAATAACGGTCACGACCGTTACAATGTGTATTTAAAGCAAACCAGATTTACATCAACATACCGTCGCTATAAGCGTCACTTTCATTCTACTGACGTGAAAAACGTATGTACATCATCTTTAAGATGTAAAAACACGCTTAACAACTTTCGTTCATGTCGCCCAACACCTTCTCGGTGCTGTGGTTTTTCTCCCCGTCAGTGTATACACATTTATAGCATGTGAAGGTCAGTTTACAATTGATCCACCTTGGTGTTTGTTTGGATCGACACAGCAGTTTAGAGAGCACTGTTTGACTTAGCGAGGACGTATGTGACAGTTCGTCGGTAACGACCTTCGGTACGTAGTGGTAATCCTCGTCTACGTCCTGAAGAAAGGACGTTTTATAGATTAATATTGCTGCGTAACTAGGGGAACTACAGTTGAGGGGATGTCATCTGATAATGTTTGCGACAAACTGTTGCAGAAAGCTCTTTACTGTAACAAGCCGCTCGGAATCCAGAGGGGCTGGGGAAGATGAAATTTCCTAGCACCCGGATGAGTGAGCAACGACAGCAGGGCGATAATACACTTGCAGCCAAAAAACGCCGGGACACTACTGCTGCAGAACACGAAAGTTATATTAATGTTGTTATACGGTAGTCTTTCTCATGTATTCGTAATCGATTGACGTAATACTGTTTTTGCTCCATATCAGTCTTTAATTCATCTGACAATGGATCTGAATTAATTGAATTACTTAAAGGATAATTAGAGAAATACAGCGCATTTTAGAAACCTGTGCTTTTCAGGATATATGGGAAAATGAGATATAGCATTTGTACTTTTGTGATTGGTAATTTTGAGCTACTGAAGTGACAGAAGGTTGCAGTGATTATTGATTCGGAGTTTGGAATTATTCAATTTTGTTTCAGAATAAGTGAGAGTTAATTAATCCATGTATTTTTACATTATGCAAGTAGGGAAGAAGCTTACTTAACATTTTAGGCATTCAAATGCTAGGGATGTGTGAAAGCAGTCAGACAGTATAAGAACATTTAATAAATCAGCTGCCGATAGGCAGATCGCCACAAAATCAAACACAACTTCTGTGAGCAAGTAGCCTACTAAGCAAAATTAAGTATGTCAACCTAATTTTCACGTCTGTAAAATGTTTTTATACATGCCAGGTATACGTGAAATATTCTATTGCTTAACTTACAGGTAACTTCGATAACTATTTAATGTTGTATTCAGATTTACTTTATAATCTCGTTGCTACGAATCAGGTAATTGAATACCTCTGTTTTCCCCCAAGTTTTTATAGGGCGAGAAATGCTGTAGGTAACATTCTATTTCTGAAAGTGGCGTTGAGACACCGCGACGCTGGGTACAGTAGCCGACAGGTGTGGACCCTGTGCTCACCTGTCTGTGTAAATCATCTCGACACTTGGGTGGGGGTAGGACGAAGGCCCCAGAGATGTTGCTGGGGCTGGGCGGGGATGAGAGGACGATATTGGCGCAGGAAAGCTGCGCCGTGGCCTAGCCGCCAGTTGAATTTCGTCGGGCGAGATGAGAACGTGGTTTGAACAGCAGCGTTCTCCAAGTATACAAAGCGTTCGCTTAATTGGTCAAACATTGAAAATAAAGCACTTCTACCTGTTTAATTAAATAAATCCATCATCCTGATCCACGCTTCAGTCTAATTGGTTAGAATACAGAGGAATTTATTTTAAAAAATGGAGCCCCCACTCCCACAAGTAGTTGCTAAATCACAGCAAAAGTGTAAAAAAAGAAATCCGTGTGTCACAAATACAAGTGAACTAAATTCATAATCTTGTTCATGTAATAATAAATCACCCTGGGCACCCCACAGGTGCACTAGAGGTCCTCCACGGTGTAACTGTTGCATAGCAAGAGTGTACATTGTTTAAAAGAAAGCCTCTCACACATACAGGTGATCTTCTTTATTCTTGTTCAAGTAATAAATCATGCAGTGTAATAATAAATCATGGCATTAGGTGCTGGTGTGTGCTAGGTACTGCCTCCTCATGGGGAGAGGGGGAGAATGGTGGAATTCCTTAGAACTGTCAAGGAAAATTTGACTTGTGATGTAATGTAGGCCGCCATCTTCTGACCAGCCGAAATTTTGGCTGACATGTTTGATTGTGGCTTCATATAGGCAGTCGTTTTGGTGACCTTTCGACGATGTGCCATCTTGGTTGCCAACTAAGCTGCCATCTATATTATTTTGGGAGAATGATGGGTGGAGTCTGGATTTTAACACACGCACAGGAACTCTACTTGGCGTGCTATAATTAATTCATGTCACCCAAGGTGGTGAGGATTTGTTTACAGCATGCTAATAAATAATCCAGGACCATACTGTAACTTTGCGGCTTGCAAGAGGGAGGAGGTACAGGTCTTTAATACTGTTGTCAGCCAGGGGGACAAGGATTTGAATAAGTTGTCGGAACTAGACAATAAAATTTCCACCTCGGTACAATCCGCGCACCTTTACTGAGCACTTTAAAAATGTACTTTTCCGTTATCGTACAGGCGACTGAAGGTGCAGTGCTGTTCTAGCACGTACTTGTAGACATGCAGCATTGAGGAGTGTCGAAGGTTTACCTAGGAATCGGTCAAAGGCTGCCTCTTCACAGGCATGTCTTTAAAGTGCTCAACAAAGGCCGAAGGTGTTGTCGAACTGTGAGATCTTAGACGGTCTCTTTCCACGAGTCAGTGTCATAGCCCGCCCCCCCCCCCCCCCCCACTCCCCCAATTTCGTGATCACGCCACAGGAGGGCATGAAACTAGAGGGATGGAAAAGTATGATTGCCTTTCGCTGCTTAGGATCAGGATGAAATTTCCCCGAATGGTTTTGAACGGTCCCTAGTGTTGCCAGCGTATTTAGCTGAGCAAAAATTGCAGTCACGTCACACTCCAAAGCGGTCAGATGTCATTCAGTGCAGTTGCAGCCCCAAGGTGTCCTTAGAGAAGGGTTGATTCCTTCAGCGCTTGTCGTCTGCGTGAGAGGTTGTCAACAACGTCGTTATGTTGCACGTCGTACCGCAAAATGTCGTTTTAGTTCTTGAAATGTGTGTAAATGAACGCCTCAAAGCAAGGGCTGGTTTCACTGACACGATTTATGCCACCTCTTGAGGTCTTTTCGTTGCCGTTCTTAGCGACGATGTGACTGAAATTGTTTCCTCGGTCATCCATAAGAAAACCGCGGGATTTCAATACTTGAATCATGAGCGTAGCGATTCTGACAGTCATTGCAGAGCAGTTGATTCAAGTGGTGAGATGTGGTTAAGGGAGGTATGACGACCTTGCTATCGTATGAAATGTCCACGGTGCGGCTAGACAGAAGTGTGGTGAAATTTGATGCCAATACTACCGAAGTAATCCACGTTACACCTCACGTGAACTTCTGAGTTCTGGCCTTTTTTTCGCATTTGTTGTCACCTTGATGTCTGGATCTTTGCCGAGGCTGAGGGTGATGTCGCAGGGCACAACGCATTTTTACCTTTATGGAGGAAGATAGTAATGGGAAAAAGGTGTAACTGCTCTGTATTAGTTGTTGTATTCCATGTAAATATGCATCTAGTTCTGTAGAAATAATGTAATGAAGATGCTGTTAGCAGTGTATGAAGAGGAGCTCTAGTACAGACAGTAGGGTTCTTTCTATTTCAGTGCCATAAGGGTCCGATCACTCCCCTTCTGTCCCTCTCCTCCTCCCCTCTCCCAACCCTAGATGGCAATTTGTCCTGGCACAATTCAAGATGGTGGCTAGTTCTAGCACAATTTAACATAGGGATTTTATGTTACTTATTTTTTAAACAATTATGTTGTTGCAAGGATGCTCGTTATTTTAGTTATTTATTGATTCTAACATTTACGTGAAACAAAGCATATGCTACGAGAGCTGCCATCCCCCTGAATCCAGACTCACGAATGAGGCTGCCTCTGCCCAGCTCTTGAAATAGCTAAAACAGCACGTCCTGTCAGCGATGGAGAATTTGTGAAAGAGTGTTTTGTTGCTGCCGCAACAGTTTTGTGCCCAACAAGTCTTCCTGTTTTTGAAACAATTCATCTGTCACGGAGAACGGTTTGCAGGCTCACTGAAGAAAGGGCACACGATGTCGAAGCTCAATTGAGAAACAGGATCATTGGTTTTCTTTCCATTAGCATTGGACGAAAGCACAGATGTATGTGATGTTGCTCAACTAGCAGTCTTTTCGCGGGCAGTTGATGCTCAGTTTAATATGATTTAGGAACTCCTCGATTTAGTGCCAATGCATTACACAACAACGGCCGACGATATATTTCCGTGCGCGGAACATATAATAGAGAAATACGAGCTATGTTGGGAAAAACTTTCATCGATTGCAACAGATGGGGCTCCTGCAATGTTTTTGCTTATTATTCTAACATATTACCTTAAGAATGAAATACTGATTTCTGCATAAACATAAGTCTCAACTTTTTGATCTTTTAAAAAATATAGGTGCTGAAACTTCCTGGCAGATTAAAACTGTGTGCCGGACCGAGACTCGAACTCGGGACCTTTGCCTTTCGCGGGCAAGTGCTCTACCAACTGAGCATGGTTCGCAGAAGAGTTTCTGTAAAGTTTGGAAGGTAGGAGACGAGGTATTGGCGGACGTAAAGCTGTGAGGACGGGCCGTGAATCGTGCTTGGGTAGCTCAGTTGGTAGAGCACTTGCCCGCGAAAGGCAAAGGTCGCGAGTTCGATTCTCGGTCCGGCACACAGTTTTAATCTGCCGGGAAGTTTCATATTAGCGCACTCTCCGCTGCAGAGTGAAAATCTCATTCTGGAAATATAGGTGCTCTTAGTGACCTTAATAAATAATTTTGAAAACATTAATGATTTCAGTTCTTTTCATTTTATTAATACCATAAACTTATTAAATTTTAAGTTGTTTAAGAAATTATATACACTTTAAAAACTTCAATACTACGTTTGAGGCTTTTAAGAATAAGTGAGAAATTGCTTTACATCGCAATTTCTGCAGGTTAGTTATCACATAATTTCCTGCACCATGGGTTCTGCGCACGGGTCAATAGATCCCCAATAACGTCCTGGCTATCACAGTACAAAAGGAAAGAGAGAAATGCATTAAACTGGGATATTTCTAAGATTTTTACGTTGGATCACTTTAAATTAGACGCAGTATAAACGGTCGCCCCTGCTTCATATGGACACTTGCTGTTTTGTACTATTTCAGTGTTGTTCAGTGCAACGCAGCCAGAGAAGTTTGACATCTCTCCGGGAAGCACGGTGACCCACACCACTAGAATCTAGAAGACGAATATGCTGTAACGGGTGAGCCGTCGAATGAGACATATGACACAGGGTAGGTCGAAGATCATTCTGTCGGCTATAGCAATGTAACAAAATGAAAGACAACTGGTGCAATATAATTTGTTACAACCAAGATAATGTTCTGGTGACCAAATCGAAAATTAAAGGAAATTACAAAATTTGTAATAAAACTTCCGAGAGAGATGAGCGTTATCGTAATTACTCCTGAAGTACTGAGGAAATCTGGAAACGGATTTTAGCTGTTGTCATTTTGAGAGCAGTTGTTAATTTACTCATTTCGAAGAGTTCCTTCTTATTCCACATGAAGGGGTGCAAATAGAGTGTGGACCTCTTTTCGGACTGCTGGAACTGAGCCAGAATGTGAAACTTACGGCGGTCCACTTCACGACCGTCCCGATTTTTGGTTTCTGAATTAACTACGCAGACTAGCGTCCCGATGTGTTATGAACTTAACTGCTAAGGGAACAACGACTGGACATCATGGTGGGGGGGATTCCATGTTACAATTAAAGTGACCGTTTTTAGCGAAAAGCTATTTCAACGGAATGAGACGACGCTACTTTGTGGCCGGTGGATCTACGAGCAGGCAGCTAGCAGCGGGCAGCTGGTGTCGCAGCTATAACGAAGGCGCGGCAAATAATACGCTGTTGGCACCGGTTACAGCTTGAATACTGAAGTATATTAACGAATGTTTAGTTTTATGTAAATTTCTGACCTGTGTGGTATGTTGTTAAGATATATGAGCCCAGATTATTTTGATTTACACTGAAGTTAATGAATTCTCAATGCTAGTCAGAGAATCTAAACGGAGCGTCGCTGTAAAAAAATTATGACAATATATGATGGGTGAGGGTATAAGTGATACAAAAGACATTTCATAAAAAAAATGATCACACACATTTGATAAGCTGAAAAGTGGATCTATCCTGAGTAAACGAAGTACAAGCGATATCCTGCATATAGCTACACTCTGTGATGATAAAGTTAAAATTCTAAGCAAATGTCTGTACTGCAATTAGAATACAACTAGTACAAGTGAATTGGCGGACAGAAGGAGAATTGCTGACGTCTTTAATGAAGTTTCTAGTACGTATTTTTTTAAAGTACAGCACTAGCATAACGTGTATGCTTTTAAGAGTATTTATAGTAATATTTAATGCTTGCTTAAACAGGCCATATTTAAAAATACTGGATGTATATTTTGAGGCAAAATTAACGTCCTGACACAATAGATCACAAGGTCCTTGACCCTGACTGCCGGCCGGGGTGACCAAGCCGTTAAAGGCGCTACAGTCTGAAACCGCGTGACCGCTACGGTCGCAGGTTCGAATCCTGCCTCGGGCATGGATGTGTGTGATGTCCTTAGGTTAGTTAGGTTTAAGTAGTTCTAAGTTCTAGGGGACTGATGACCTCAGATGTTAAGTCCCATAGTGCTCAGAGCCATTTGAACCATTTGACCCTGACTGTACATACTGTATGTGAAATTTGATAAAGATTTTGGACTGTCTGAAAGGGCAAAGAAACACTTCAAATATGTATGTTCCCAAAGACAGGAACAGGATACAAGCAGTGGAGCGGATCAACAGAAAGCTTTCCGTAGTGGAAATGAAAACAGAAAATTTTCTTTCAATTGAAACAACGGATGCGATAGCAAAGGAAAAACTTGCTAAGGACACAAAAGGAAACAAAACACAATGGAAGAACACCAGGTGAACCGGAGCCAACAAACAAAATTCTTTAACAATGCTGTTCAGGTATTCACTAAACCTGATCTTGAGTTCATATAAGGGGCTTTTAGGAGGTCCAATATTAGTTCTCTTCTTCTTCTACCAGCTTTGAATCAAGGCAAAATACAATTTTAGAATTGGAAAAACCTTCAACAAATAAATAACAACGTCCATCCCCTTTATTATGAGTTCTTTAAAAATATACCCTATTTCCAGATAGTACTTGTCATTGGTATAAGAAGAGGGAGTGAAGAAAGAAGAGGATGTCACAGAATGGGACGAGGAAGACTGAAAAAATGAACCCCACAGTGGTACAGCATCACGATTGTTGCTCATGAATGGCATTCTTCAAGAGATAACGCAGAAGGAAATGATTACGATTCTGTAGGCATCGACTGTGAGAGGATTATAGAACGAGACTACGGGTAATGGAAACAGAAATTATATTTTTGTTTTGGTATTTTAACTTTGTTTGCTGTTCAACTATTGTATTTAAGCTAGTCGTATGAATATTTCTTTAATTGCTCACATATCCTTGTTTTATAATAAATATGTAATGTACTATGTATACCATGTGTGTCAAACCAAAAAAAATCTGCAAAATATAGCATAGTTAATAAAATGTTTTTGCACTATTACCTATTTTACTCTAAAAAGTTTTAAGACGCAAGAAGCGTAAGTATCTCTACTATATTATAAAAAATTGCAAGGGCCTTACAGTTTCTGCCGGCCGGGATGGCCGAGCGGTTCTAGGCGCTACAGTCTGGAACCGCGCGACCGCTGCGGTCGCAGGTTCGAATCCTGCCTCGGGCATGGATGTGTGTGATCTCCTTAGGTTAATTAGGTTTAAGTAGTTCTAAGTTCTAGGGGACTGATGACCTCATAAGTTAAGTCCCATACTGCTCGGAGCCATTTTGTGCAATTGGTACTAGTTTTGTCCCAGTATATTAACAGTTGGTGTCGAAAGAGCAAAGACAATAATAATAATTTAAAACTCAAAACGACTACATGTGGGTCTCTCCTTTTATTTAATCATCTTCCAACAAACTGCTACCATCAAAAGAGCTACTCACTCAGACGGAACTCGCTGACATGTTCCAGGTGATACAGAGCTTGCTCTGGATACTATCCCTTCAAGTGCAGAAGATGGCTCATGGCACACTTTCTAACAGGAAGGCTTTGGGGTTCATTACTCAAGAATAAATATTACTTCTCGCTGATTCTCTTACTAACGTTTTCTTTCGCAGTCACATTAGGTCATATAAAAATAAAACAGCAGCACAAATAAAACCTAAAAAAAGAAGACTGTGTTTTACAAGGCATAAACATTACTAGACAGTTCTTACACTACAGAGTAAACATTCAGAAGTGATGCAATTAATTAACTATACACTAATTGTTTAACAGTTTCACGTCGTAGAACTGCAATCGTAGTATATGCTGCCAACCCCAAAAATAGGGCCAATTTATGTGAATGGGTTAGGAATAAACCCCACCTGTTGTTACACAGGGAACTGCCTGTCTTTTGCCAATGGAAGTTCATGGCAGTCATCCTTTCTCCGGGGACTCTGAACATACTAGAGTTTCGGTATTTGATCTACCGATTGGCCCAAGGAACCTCGTAGCGCTTGGTTAGGGTCGTCGTCCCAGGGTCGGCACACATAATATAGGTAACGGATAGAATTTACATTTTATTAAGATTTGGCAATCGCTGCTAAGCCATGAATACTGCTACCAATAGAAAAATCACCAAACTCAGAGAAACTTTCAGTTAAAAGAATAAACAAAATATTTTCCTAAAAACTTTTCCTGTTCTATCGAAGGTATCCTTCCCGATTCTTGAAGTAAGTAGAAAAGTTAATCATCAGATTCGCTCATCAGGATATCACCAACGTTCCACTACAATCACGCAGCACCAACAACTTAATTTAAGGCCGTTATAGGAGGAGCTGAGGGTACATATGGTACAAGTGCTTGCTGAAGCATACTGAGTAAATGATTGCCAAAATTCAGTAGCTGTTTATAAATTATGTGAGCTGCTATCGAAACATCAGCCATTTTCCCCTGATGGTTAGTTAGTCTGTGAACAGGCATATGCATGGTTAGAAACTGTAATGGTTCAAATGGCTCTGAGCACTATGGGACTTTATAACTTCTGAGGTAATCAGTCCCCTAGAACTACTTTAACCTAACTAACCTAAGGACATCACACACATCCATGCCCGATGCAGGATTCGAACCTGCGACCGTAGTGGTCGCGCGGTTCCAGACTGTAGCGCCTAGAACCGCTCGGCCACTTCGGTCGGCCACCAATTGCACAACTTTTATTAATAAAGTTAGACATTTTGTCGAAAACTGACATCCCTTCTGTACTTTTCTCATTACTTTAAGTTACAGACTGATACTCGTTTCTTTCTTCCATTCTCGACGTTCTACCCAAAATATTAATTTTATCGAATCATCTGACTTTGACCTATTTATTGCTACTATCCGACCCACTCTCACTTAGCATCCCTTCCGCCGGGGCGCCTACTTGTATCGCACGTTGTGATCACATGAACAGCACAAAGGAGTTGACAGCAATAAAACATGCGCCTGTCAAGGGAGCATCAGAGGAGAGCAATACTCTTTTGGACAATTTCTTTGCCTTAAGGCACTTTTATTATCAAAAAAATAGAGTAAATTGACACTGAGTTGAGGGAAAATTTTGATATTCATTTACATATGAAGAATTTTAATCATCTGTGCATTAATAAAAACGTGACGTGAAATCTGGGGTTCATGAGGATGTGGTCTCCTCTGTATACAAGCTCATTCACTAGGGAATGGCGCCTCCAGAGTCGTATAAGGTCGCACAACCACCGCCCAGGCGCCATTCAGTTTCAGTTTCGATACCGACCAACATATGCACCCTCGTCTCGGTTGCGGCTGCTTTTTGCTATAGGCACTTGCCACAGTGCATTTTGTAACAGATTAACTCGGCTATGTAGTTCGCGTATGCACGCCGCTTAATTCGCCCGGCGAACGCTGCGGCCACAAACTGAACGCGTGAGCCCTATGATAAGACTCCGTCACCTGAATCGGTATCTTATGTCTCGGCAATCTCTTTCTGGCTTAATTGAATCCCTTTTAACATTCTCCAACTAGAACAGCTCTTCCCTTTGTACATCTCAAAGTACATTAACCAAACTACATTACTGGCTGAAACGAGTGAACCACTGTTCAATCTGCGAAGACTATCCCTGTGGAAGAAATTGCTCCTATTTTGACGAATATGGCCGTCGACTAAAAAATCCTGCTGTGTGTGAGGAAAATGTTGGGTAAGTAAGAAACTTCCACCCATCGCAGACGACCATATGGACATACAGGCACTAAGACCCTGGTGCGGGAAAGTCCTCTCATACCTCACTAGAACAGACCACACGATGCGTCGACTCCGCGGACTGGTGAAAGAGCCAGTTTAAGGTTTCAATGCCACGTCCTGCCTCACTAACACGATGTGTACGTGGTGTATACAGATTGGTCCAGGTCTAACGATGGCGTTGGTAGTGCCTACTGGGTATCGAAAACTAAACGAAACGTCCCATGCAAGGTGGATCCAGGCAGGCTGACTGCCGTTTTGGAAGCCCTGATATTCGAGAGACGACCATTGCAGATACTATAGTCACAATCTCTAACAGTTTTTCAGCCCTTCGACTGATTGTAAACTATCATAACAGTTATAGCATCCCCATAGTTGCAGCAATTATCGGCTGTTTTGGCTGAAGAGGACCTATCGCAACGTCGTGGTAAACTGGGTGAAAGGCAACTCTAGGATACCTGGAAATGAAAAAGTAGAAGTCTTTGCAAATCAAGCATCCCTAAATGAAGCTGTTAAATATAATAAACTTCCTTTCACAGATATTACACTCGTACTCAGAAAGCGGTTGTCATTGGACTGGCAGGAGGAATGGGCGAGAACATGTAATATGAAAGACAGTCACTACGCGCTAATTTATCCCAGGATTCCAAGAGTACCATGGTATAATAACACAAAACATCGAGGAGTTTCAGGACTGTTATAAGCCGACTTAAATTTAATCATTGAAAGTTCGACAAACATTTCTATCTGGTCAACCTAAGTGCCACACTTCTGTACGTTTGCGGAGAGGAAGAAGATCCTAACCACATATTCCTACATCGTCCTCCGAGAAAGAGTCAGATAAACCTCCTTGAAAGTAGTCTTCGGAATCTTGGTAATCAGTTCCAAAGCAGCCTCAAAATCTTGTTAGTATCCAACGATACTGTAACGACTAAAACACTGTACGTGCTTTTCAACAGTGCCAACGTCCAAATATAGTTCCCTGCGCTGTTAATCTAATGTTCTTGGTATTTAGAATGCCAGGGGAATACCAAAGCACAATTTACCCACCTTCTCACGTGCTATTCAGCAGCATATGGAATGTTTAGTCTATGAATATGTGTCACTAGGAACTACCTGTATGTACAGGTATGTGCCTGAATACAAATGAATCTATACATACGGCTGCTATATATAATACGCAATTCTGGTTCTTTTATAATGTTCTGTCTAGATGATACTTTAAAAAAATAAAAAAAGCACCGTCCGAACAGACCTTGAAGACCGATCGGTACCGACCGGCCTCCGTGTTATCCTCAGCCCTTAGGTGTCACTGGATGCGGGTACAGAGGGGCATGTGGTCAGCACACCAGTCTCCCGGCCATTGTCAGTTTTCGTGACTGGTCTCGCTACTTCACAGTGATTTAGCTCCTCGATTAGGGCTGAGTGCACCCCACTTGTCAACAGCACTCGGCAGACCCGGACAGTGGCCCATCTAAGTGCTTTCCTAACCCGACAGCACTTAACTTCGGCGATCTGACGGGAACAGGTGTTACCACTGCTGCAAGGCAGTTAGCACATGGTACTTAAAGACCTGCACAGATATTTGGTTCTGCATCCGCAGCGTTTGAAACAATTCTTGCTGTACATCCAGAATATAATTTTTTGTCACTTTAGATACATCTTCATTAATAATGATTAAATTGGGAAAACCCAATTCTTACTGCATTACTTTTAGGATTTTTATAGAATACTACCTCTCTGTATCGTGAGGTAAATTTTCGTCTTGTTTAGTCGCTTTAGTATATTGTGTATGTGAAAATTTGTTTTGTGTCGGAATCTGTCCTTTGTCAAGACAATGTAACTTCGTACCAGGGTAAGAATTAAACTAATGTATCTCTGAACTGTCAAAACAAGCCATAGTATAACATTTCCAGTGCTGAGATGGCAGCGTTGGCACATTCCGAAAGTCAGTAAATAAACAAATAAAAAAGTAAGTGTACATAGAGTTGAGCGATTTCTGTGGACTTTAACTAAGTTTTCTATTCAGGTACTCTCCTTTAGCAATGCTTAACATTAGCGAAAGTCGCCCTCGGCTGAATACTATGAACTTATAATCTCTGAATGCATCCATTTCTCTCTGTTACACCTGCTACTGGTATTTCTTTTGATATGAGACCTTTCTTCCTAATCTTCCGCAGCATCCATATTAATCAAGGACCTCCTGCAAGTAAGATCGTTTCCGACGTCTTACTCGGCCGGAGATTGAATAGGTAATGATTGTTAGAATCTCGGTGGCCCGTTGATCTTTAATGACTCTGTAACCCAGGAAAAGCTGCTTTCATCTACATCTACATCCATACTCCGCAAGCCACCTGACGGTGTGTGGCGGAGGGTACCTTGAGTACCTCTATCGGTTCTCCCTTCTATTCCATTCTCGTATTGTTCGTGGAAAGAAGGATTGTCGGTATGCCTCTGTGTGGGCTCTAATCTCTCTGATTTTATCCTCATGGTCTCTTCGCGAGATATACGTAGGAGGGAGCAATATACTGCTTGACTCTTCGGTGAAGGTATGTTCTCGAAACTTTGACAAAAGCCCGTACCGAGCTACTGAGCGTCTCTCCTGCAGAGTCTTCCACTGGAGTTTATCTATCATCTCCGTAACGCTTTCGCGATTACTAAATGATCCTGTAACGAAACGCGCTGCTCTCCGTTGGATCCTCTCTACATCTTCTATCAACCCTATCTGGTACGGATCCCACACTGCTGAGCAGTATTCAAGCAGTGGGCGAACAAGCGTACTGTAACCTACTTCCTTTGTTTTCGGATTGCATTTCCTTAGGATTCTTCCAATGAATCTCAGTCTGGCATCTGCTTTACCGACGATCAACATTATATGATCATTCCATTTTAAATCACTCCTAATGCGTACTCCCAGATAATTTATGGTATTAACTGCTTCCAGTTGCTGACCTGCTATTTTGTAGCTAAATGATAAAGGATCTATCTTTCTGTGTATTCGCAGCACATTACACTTGTGTACATTGAGATTCAATTGCCATTCCCTGCACCATGCGTCAATTCGCTGCAGATCCTCCTGCATATCAGTACAATTTTCCAATGTTACAACCTCTCGATACACCACAGCATCATCCGCAAAAAGCCTCAGTGAACTTCCGATGTCATCCACAAGGTCATTTATGTATATTGTGAATTGCAACGGTCCTATGACATTCCCCTGCGGCACACCTGAAATCACTCTTACTTCGGAAAACTTCTCTCCATTGAGAATGACATGCTGCGTCCTGTTATCTAGGAACTCCTCAATCCAATCACACAATTGGTCTGATAGTCCATATGCTCTTACTTTGTTCATTAAACGACTGTGGGGAACTGTATCGAACGCCTTGCGGAAGTCAAGAAACACGGCATCTACCTGTGAACCCGTATCTATGGCCCTCTGAGTCTCGTGGACGAATAGAGCGAGCTGGGTTTCACATGACCGTCTTTTTCGAAACCCATGCTGATTCCTACAGAGTAGATTTCTAGTCTCCAGAAAAGTCATTATACTCGAACACAATACGTGTTCCAAAATTCTACAACTGATCGACGTTAGAGATATAGGTCTATAGTTCTGCACATCTGCTCGACGTCCTTCTTGAAAACGGGGATGACCTGTGCCCTTTTCCAATCCTTTGGAACGGTACGCTCTTCTAGAGACCTACGGTACACCGCTGCAAGAAGGGGGGCAAGTTCCTTCGCATACTCTGTGTAAAATTGAACTGGTATCCCATCAGGTCCAGAGACCTTTCCTCTTTTGAGCGATTTTAATTGTTCCTCTATCCCTCTGTCGTCTATTTCGATATCTACCATTTTGTCATCTGTGCGACAATCTAGAGAAGGAACTACAGTGCAATCTTCCTCTGTGAAACAACTTTGGAAAAAGACATTTAGTATTTCGACCTTTAGTCTGTCATCCTCTGTTTCAGTACCATTTTGGTCACAGAGTGTCTGGACATTTTGTTTTGATCCACCTACCGCTTTGACATAAGACCAAAATTTCTTAGGATTTTCTGCCAAGTCAGTACATAGAACTTTACTTTCGAATTCATTGAACGCCTCTCGCATAGCCCTCCTCACACTACATTTCGCTTCGCGTAATTTTTGTTTGTCTGCAAGGCTTTGGCTATGTTTATGTTTGCTGTGAAGTTCCCTTTGCATCCGCAGCAGTTTTCTAACTCGGTTGTTGTACCACGGTGGCTCTTTTCCATCTCTTACGATCTTGCTTGGCACATACTCATCTAACGCATTATGTACGACGGTTTTGAACTTTGTCCACTGATCCTCAACACTATCTGTACTTGAGACAAAACTTTTGTGTTGAGCCAACAGGTACTCTGAAATCTGCTTTTTGTCACTTTTTCTAAACAGAAAAATCTTCCTACCCTTTTTAATATTCCTATTTACGGCTGAAATTATCGATGCCGTAACCGCTTTATGATCGCTGATTCCCTGTTCTGCGTTAACTTTTTCAAATAGTTCGGGTCTGTTTGTCACCAGAAGGTCTAATATGTTATCGTCACGAGTCGGTTCTCTGTTTAACTGCTCAAGGTAGTTTTCAGATAAAGCACTTAAAAAAATTTCACTGGATTCTTTGTCCCTGCCACCCGTTATGAACGTCTGAGTCTCCCAGTCTATATCCGGCAAATTAAAATCTCCACCCAGAACTATAACGTGGTGGGGAAATCTACTCGAAATATTTTCCAAATTATCCTTCAGGTGCTCAGCCACAACAGCTGCTGAGCCAGGGGGCCTATAGAGACATCCAATTACCATGTCTGAGCCTGCTTTAACCGTGACCTTCACCCAAATCATTTCACATTTCGGATCTCCGTCAATTTCCTTCGATACTATTGCACTTCTTATAGCTATAAACACGCCTCCCCCTTCACTGTCCAGCCTGTCTCTGCGGTATACATTCCAATCTGAGTTTAGGATTTCATTACTATTTACATCTGGTTTCAGCCAACTTTCTGTCCCTAGTACTATATGGGCGTTGTGACCGTTTATTAATGAGAGCAGTTCTGGGACCTTTCTGTAGACGCTCCTGCAGTTTACTATTAGCACATTAATATTGTTATTCCCTGTTGCATTTTGCCTACTCCTACCTTGCTGCGTCTCAGGAGGCGTCTTGTCGGGCCTAGGGAGGGGATTCTCTAACCTAAAAAACCCCCATGTGCACTCCACACGTACTCCGCTACCCTTGTAGCCGCTTCCGGCGTGTAGTGCACGCCTGACCTATTCAGGGGGACCCTACATTTCTCCACCCGATAGCGGAGGTCGAGAAATTTGCACCCCAGATCTCCGCAGAATCGTCTGAGCCTCTGGTTTAAGCCTTCCACTCGGCTCCAAACCAGAGGACCGCGATCGGTTCTGGGAACGATACTACAAATAGTTAGCTCTGATTTCACCCCGCGAGCGAGGCTTTCCGCCTTCACCAATTCCGCCAACCGCCTGTACGAACTGAGGATGAACTCTGAACCCAGACGGCAGGAGTCATTGGTGCCGACATGAGCAACAATTTGCAGTCGGGTGCACCCAGTGCTCTCTATCGCTTTCATATTAACCACCTGGGGTGAGAATGTTGTAAAGTGACAGTAAAGTGGACCCTCGCAAGGTCAAAAGCCTAATGTAGAGAGAAGGAAAAGATGGCAATTAATTTAACATCCTTATCAAAATAATTGAAACAGAGTGGATGAGCCAGATGAGGTAAATTACGAGTATATGAGAAGTGTAGAAAAATAATTGAAATGATTGGATCAAGTTTGTTACATGGGAAGTTCTTAATTGAATTCCATCGTTTTAAATGAATCACTACTTCATTCCACACATTTCTTGGTCTCTAAGGTTTGTTCAAATGGTTCTGAGCACTATGGGACTTAACTACTGTGGTCATCAGTCCCCCAGAACTTAGAACTACATAAACCTAACTAACCTAAGGACATCACACACATCCATGCCCGAGGCAGGATTCGAACCTGCGACCGTAGCAGTCGCGCGGTTCCGGACTGCACGCCTAGAACCGCCAGACCACCGCGGTCGGCTCTAAGATTTGTGACAGCTGGAGTTTTTATTATCTGTTTTCTAGTGGTGTGCGAAGACAGCTGCCAGCATTAATGTGGGAGGAACCGAGAGGTGAAACCAGAATCACTAATTAATACCGGCATGAAAACAGTAGGAACGCAGAAGTCTTTCTGTGGATCCCACAGATTAGAGTTTCAACTCAGGAACTTCCAGACTGGTTTGTACAGCCGGTACCGCTGAAGACAAATGTTATCTTAAATAATAGTTCACTGATGGGCACGTCGAGGTTTCCAGTGACTCAGTTTTATTACCCCTGCTGCACCCAAGTGTCTACTAGCTTCCACTCGTAAGAACTCATAACACATCAGTTTTCTAGGTTTGAGAACCCTGAGCAATGGCATTCAAGCAGGGGGTCCCCACCCTAGCAAAGGAGAAGTAACGGAAATGAGCCTCACCCCCACCAAATGCTGTACATCTGTCAACTGCTAACAGTATTTATACGATTAAAAACAAGAAACCCTGCCGTGTTGCGACGCACGAAGGAAGACGAGCAGAATAGCCCCATGCTGCCCTAAGAAGTCCGTCCTCAGGGGAAGTTGCGGAAGAAATATTGTAGTCCATTGAACCTCACGTTTATTTTGAATGGACAGTTTTTGTGGGCTTGAATCATAAATGGGCCAAACCTATGACCATGGATTTCTGGCCAGTGGAATAGTACTTTTGATTTTCGCCTCTCGCCTCTCCGCAGTTGGCCGTGGTGGCAGTATGCTACTCGTAGGACTTGACATTTTTACGAAGTCCCTCTCCACCACCTTTGTCTTTCTTGGATGAGCCAGATGAGGTAAATTACGAGTATATGAGAGATGTAGAAAAATAGTTGAAATGATTGATTGATGGAAGCTTGCTACATGCTGCTTATGCTGAAAGCCAGAAAATAGATAACTGCTGGAATATGATGTTGGTTCCTTGGGATTTCCCTTTGTCTGAAGATTTCTCAATTATCGAGTGTAATAAAGGTCGTCCCTACTATATTACACAAAATCACTTCAATTTTCAGCGTTAAACTTGCAGCAGATAGGTGTTCACCGCTCGCAAGGTGCCGTGGCTAGCAATGTATTTAACACTAAATTCTTCTAGAATCTACAAATGTAAATGATGCTCTAAGCCCTCCCCCCCCCCCCCCCCTATTCTAACTCCGACTTTTGCTGCTGCACATGGATTAAAAAGATACGCGAACTGACTGTAACAAACCCTGCAAGTGGAGTAGAAAAAGAGTTTGGCACCTGCAATAATTTAATTTCACAAATAAGTTAAATAAAGGAAGGTTTCACTAACGTAGTGAGAAATGATAGGGTTGCTCTACCGATTAACAGAATGAAAGTTCTGCCCAAAATAACAATATGATTTATTAAGACTAAACACAAAATAATAAACAAAAACACATGAAACATTTACAATACATCAAATTGGCTCAAATTGGATACTCAAATAAACGCTGTGAAGGTGAAGTTGTCCCTAAACTAGATTGTGACGTTTATGACGAAGTGGTATGTGGAGCCAATTCCTAGCAACTCAAATCTTAAGAGAGACACACTGATAACCCAACATTAATTGCTGCTACATTAGTGAGAACTCAGACAATGAACACCCAAGATAGAACAAAGTTAGAAAAGACGAACAGGCGCGCCCTGCTGAGCACTGATTATCGCCTAGCAAAAATGCCTGCTTTGCCGGTGCTGCGGACGTACATTACCAAGCTGTTTTCTCAGCTGCAAGGACACGATCTGGCGTACTGGAAGCGATGGCTGGTTGCTTCGACGTCCCGTCGTGGTGATGATAATGTCGCGAGTATAGCCCAAAACAAATTGTCCTGGTCTGGTTGTTCCAGACTAAAGACTTCCTAGCAATACAAATGCGCCTCTGAGGGAGACGAAGAAGGCTCGCCACACAATCACTGACGGTACAGTGATTGATTTTAACAAGCGAAGTCACACAGTAACTCCAATACAGTCAACTTTAGCCAAAACTGCTCAAGACAGACAACATAGGCCTCTTGTATGCAGAACGCTCAATTGCCAACTGTACTCGGAAAGTTACGTTGAAGTCGAAACTTCAGCAACTTCGTCAAGCAGTTACAAGTAAATAAACGTATATTAGACAGCCAACGGAAGCAAGCTGACCAGAGCAGCGAGAGCTCAGTCTTGTAACCTACTCTGACCGAAAGGCGAGAGCCGACTACTCACAAGAGCACCCGTACAAAACCGAACACAGAACATTCCCGCCCCCACGACAGTGGCCGTGGTTAACCGTTCCAATCAGCAACTCGAAAACCGGTGGAAAATTCCACTCTATTGCCGGAACACTACCATTCCACCAATGGTGATTCTTGGCGTCAATTCTTCGCTGATTTTGCTACGTCACGGAGCTATGCCCTGAGCAAGCCAATCACAGTTACTATTTTGCAGAAAGCGCGGGAATTTTCCCGCCACAACTGCCTGGGTACACAAGTCATTCCCACGCCTCGCTGGTAGCCCGCCAGAAAGTGTTTTCGCCAAGTTTCTGCGAAGTAACGGAACCTCTAGCCCAGCCACTACTTCAGGACCCTGCAGGCATGTCTCTTGACAATGTCGGCGTCTGGAAAGCATTCACTCGACTCCCTCACACCCGTCGGCTTACCCTTTCAAAATCAGCAGTGCCCGCCTGTCACCGGACCACTCGGGTGACGAGAGACGCTGCGTGGGAAGTCCGCGTGTGAAGGAATAGCAACTTTCCACCGCATGCAATTAGAGAGGAGAATCATAAGATAGAAATATGAGAGGGGGCTCATGCCACCTCTCAACTTCTGCAGTCTTATTTGCCAGAACTATGGTAATTCTTATGCTAGTCAGTCGGGAAGAACTCTGACAGGTTGAACATAGACGTAGCAGGAGGGACAGGGGGACACATGGGCTGGTTCATAGATTTCCTCGACTGTGTCCTCGGGAGACTTCTACCGAATTGCATCATTGTCTTTGATGTTACAATCTGCGAGATCATCGGAAAGGCAGGAAGATTAAAGTTTAAAGCCACGTCATTACAGAGAGAGAACACGCTCGGATTAGGTATGGACGCAAACGAAAGCCGGCCCTATCCCTCTCCGGTTTTGGGGCTTAAGCGGTTTAATTGGATAAATTATGGAAAACCTAAACCGAGGTGGCTATCCTCACAAATTAAAGTCAATTGCCTTACAATCGCGCAGCTTCACCCAGTGAGATATTGAAAGTGGCTGAGGTTGATGAATAGCATACTGCAATCGATAATACAAACAATAACGTCACTCTATAGATAAGCAATGATGTTAGCTTCGCCATGCTTTGGAGAAATCATAGAAATTGTCGGATATGCACAGAATAATTGTAAGTTACCATTTATTATTTATTAAAAATTAGAAGTTGAATTCTTTTAAATCTGTTACGTAAGTACAAGATAAACTTAAGACCACTGCAAAACATCTACAGAAGATCCCTTCTACGTAAATTATACAAAAGGCCAGTACACCAATACTGCAGAACAAAAACGACGATTTTTTTAAGTAACGAATATCGTTTTCATACAAAGCGCGCCTGCACGTATGGATGTGTGTGTGTGGGGGGGGGGGGGGATGGGGGGGTGGGGGGGGGGTGGGGGGGATGGGGGGGGGGTAGGTGGGTGGGTGGGTCGGTGTGAAAGAGATAAATCGCATTTAATATCGAAGTTAAGATATTCTTTGTCGTTATTCAGCATAGAACACAGAAATATGGCGAATGTGATCACCAGCTACGTGTTTCTGAAGTCAAGCTCCCATCATCAGTCCTTCATACACACGCACTTGAAAAGCACGAAGTAGTTATAAAGTAAAAACGTAACAAGAATATTCGGACATAAAGCCTATGTCTTACTTTAAAATCAGCAACAAGCGTTTCGCTTCTTCTTACTACCGACCACTCACCAGAGTGTTCCATTTATGTAGTGTTAACACAGACGAAATCTGCTGTAAGTCACAACACCTGCATTTCCGTACACTGGCAAGTTCTGTAAACAACTATAAGGCTTAAATTGACAGTAAATTAAGCACATTATTGAATGTATCTTGGTGAACTGCTATTTCCAGTTCTTTAAGAAAGTGGAGCTTTCTTCCTTTCTTTGCTATGTGCATAACCTCGAAATAGACTTCAGTGCATTTTAGCGGGTGACCTGTCTCATATATATGTTTCCCTACTACCGATTTACCGGAATTGCCAAGTCTAAAACTGTCAGTGTTCTCTTTACACCTCGTCAAAAAATTTCTCTCCGTCTGTCCAACATATTTCTCTTGCCTTAAACTGTATCTCACTAAGGATTTCTTTTTTTTATGCCAGCTGGATACGATACGGTAGCTAGTTTTTCTTTGGTCCCCTGTGAACTATTGGTATGTTGTTGCTTCATGTATCCTGAATACTATGGAACAGCCGATAGCGCAGTACAGTCAGTTGGAGCCGTATACTTGTTTACAGAACTAGCCAGTGCACGGAAAGGCAGCTATATTTACTTGTAGCTAATGTGGCTGCTGTTACCACTGCATGAAAGGAGCACTCCGATGAATGGGCGGTAGTATGGAGAGGCGAAACCGAGAATCAGGATTTGCTGATTGTAAAGTAAAACGAGAAAATGATATCCGAATATTTTTTTAAATGGCTCTGGTTCAAATGGCTCTGAGCACTATGGGACTCAACTGCTGAGGTCATTAGTCCCCTAGAACTTAGAACTAGTTAAACCTAACTAACCTAAGGACATCACAAACATCCATGCCCGAGGCAGGATTCGAATCTGCGACCGTAACGGTCTTGCGGTTCCAGACTGCAGCGCCTTTAACCGCACGGCCATATTATTTTTTATGATTTTATTGTAAGACTACTTACTTCTTTTTAAGTGGGTGTGTACGGCCGGCCGAAGTGGCCGAGCGGTTCTAGGCGCTACAGTCTGGAGCCGCGCAACCGCTACGGTCGCAGGTTCGAATCCTGCCTCGTTCATGGATGTGTGTGATATCCTTAGGTTAGTTAGGTTTAATTAGTTCTAAGTTATAGGGGACTGATGACCTCAGACATTAATTCCCATAGTGCTCAGAGCCATTTGAACCATTTTTTTGGTGTGTACGAAAGCTTGAACGCAGACAGCATGATGATGAGAGCTTGACTCCCGAAACGAATAGCTGGTGATTATATTCCTCGTATTTGTGTGTTGTACGCTAAATAACGATAACGATTACATTGCAACCGCTCCTCTAATCCTGAGACGGATAATAGGAAGATAACATACTTCCTACATGGTGAAATCGAGCTCCACCGACAAAATTTCGAAGATTGTTCAGGGATATTTTATGAGTATTTTGGTATGAGGAACCGCTGGTATCTGGATGCTCATTACACAGTTTTTGCATTTCTTTTGATTTCTTACACCACTTTATGTTTATTGTGTATTGCACTGAAGATATCTGCACAAGAGTGCAACTGTCTACTGTATGTGCTACGTGCCTTGTTATGCAACGAAATTGTTACATTCACTCATTGTACTTGTTGCTGACAAAATTACTAGCCACTTGCTCTTTAACCTAATTACAGCTGAATGAAACGGATCCCTCGTGCCATACGCGGTTCGCCCTTATTATTTTCAAGGCATTGTCAATGACCTTAACCGTGCAACTAATAAAACCGAAGGTGTGTGGCAAAAATTAGTTTTATTCATTTGTAATTTGAGGGATCAAAAGTCATAATTAATCAACATAATATTACATGCATCTGAGAACGACAGGAAAATAAATGTATGCACAGATTTACTGATGAAGAGCTGGCCGATAAGAACCTCGTGTATGGATTCAAAAAATGGTTCAAATGGCTCTTAGCACTATGGGACTCAACATCTGAGGTCATCAGTCCCCTAGAACTTAGAACTACTTAAACCTAACTAACCTAAGGACATTACACACATCCATGCCCGAGGCAGGATTCGAACCTGCGAGCGTAGCGGTCGCGCGGTTCCAGACTGAAGCGCCTAGAACCGCTCGGCCACCCCGGCTGGCTGTATGGATTCACCGAATGAAAATGGAAGAGCGACACAATGTCGACGTCCTGAGTTGTCCTCGCAGCGATACCAATCTCACACAGTTCGTGCAGTTCGTGTTTGGTCCGAGGGTTGTGGTATTACTGTGTTATGCGTTCTACTTTTTGGTGATTCCATATTACAGGTATTTTAACTGTTGTGGCGGTGTTTGCGCAGAAACAGAGGTAAATTGAGCAACAAATCGAATAAATCATAGATATATTACACTGTCCCGTCACTTTTATGTGGCCACCGCATACGTTCGACGTCACCGTGCAATAATCACTTACAAACGGCAGGTGGCAGCAGTAGCAGTGGAGAGTATACATGATCCTTGGCTTGTGGGACAAGAGTGGAAGCTTTTCCGAAACGGCTAAGATTGTAAACTGTTCTCGTTCCGTCATGGTTAAAGTGTACTGTGCATGACAAAATGGCGCAATCCAAAACGAGCACAGAGGCAACTGTGGTGCACCACGAGCCATATATCACAGGGGTGAATGACGGTTGTGGAGGTGTGTATGGGCGAATAGAGGTGCAACTGTTGAGCACAAACCACCCAAATGAACCAAGTGGCTACCAACAATGTCTCCTGAACGACCATTCAGTGAATGTTGCAGCGTATCGGCCTCCACAGCGTGCGCTTTCTTCATGCACTCAGGCTGAGTGCTGTTCATCGGCGACGGAGGCTGCAATTTGCACTCCAGTACTGAAACTGGACGTCTATTGAGTAGCGACATGTAGCCATTTCAACTGAATCACGTCGCTGGTGTAAGCGGCGTGAAACATCTCGAAGCAAACATCATGCAACTGACATCGGATGGGTCGAGGCCGGAGGAGGGAGCTGTGTGGTCTGGGGAACGTTTTCGCGCCATTCCCCGGGTGGTCTTGTCATTCTGGAAGGTACATCTGATCAACACAATTATACATCTATACATGGAGACAATTTTCACCCCTATATGCAGTGTTTCTCCTCGGTACGATGCCACCTACAAACAGGAAAATGCAACGCGTCACACAACTTACAATGTACGTGCGTGGTTTGAAGAGCACCAAGATGAGCTCACTGTACGCTGCTGGGAACCAGACTCCCCCCCCCCGGATGTAAACTCAGTCGAGTATCTGTGGGACCACGTGGCTCGAGTTGTTGCGCCATGGCTCGTCAACCATAAAACGTAGCGCAGCTGGCCACGGCACTGGAGTCGGCACGGCTCCACGTCGGTGTCGGTAACTTCCAGAACCTCACTGACTCTTCCTGAACGTCCGCCCTGCAAAAGGTGGCTATTCAGACTTTTGACAGGTGGTCACAGTAATAGGACTAGACAGTGAATTACTGTTTCACGAATCACAGGAGGAGACAGATCCCTTATATGAAAATACTCAGACAATATTCCTGAACAAACACCGAAATTTTGCCAGTGCATAGAGCTCCAGTCTATATATTAATAGGAATCGTCCAAATATTTGTAGTTAAGTTAAGCAATCAAATTCCAAGTGTAATCCACTGAAAATATGTTGTAGCCCCATCTAGCCATCCTAATTTGAGTATTCCTGTGAATTTTTTTTATCAAATTGAACTTGAGTAAGTTCATGCCGGATGTTTGGTCTATACTACCCAATACCGGCAGCGAGGTAAGTAGTGAAGTGGTTGAAGGCACTGGAATCGCATCCTTCAAGAGTTATCCTCAAAGCTGGGTACCTCCATCCCGAGTCAGGTCTAAGGCTTCCATCCGGTCACTCGTTAACCCGTCTGGTGCGGCAGCTGAAGATAGCAAAGCGAAAGCCGAAGTTTTAAATTTCGCGTTTAAGAATTCTTTCACGCAGGAGATTTGTACGAACATAGCGCCGTTTGACCATCGAACAGACTCTCATGTGGACGAGACAGTAATAAGCATCCCGGGCGTAGAGAAACAGCTGAAAGAGTTGCAAACAAAAGAGTCGTCAGGTCCTGATGGAATGCCAATTGGGCTTTACAAAGAGAACTCTACGGCATTTGCTCCGTACTTAACTTGCATTTATAGTGAATCTTTCGCCCACCGCAAAGTCCCAAGGGAGTGGAAAAAAGAGCAGGTGACTCCTATATATACGAAGGGTAAAAGAACGGACCCACGAAATTACAGACCAGTGTCCCTAACACCGGTTTGCTGCATGATATACTGTGAACTATGGATGAAGAGCAACAGGCAAATTCCATATTTCTAGATTTCCGGAAAGCAGTTGACACGGTGCCCTATCGTAGACTGTTAACGAAGATACGAGCATGTGGGATAGGTTCGAAATGTGTGAGTGGTTCGCTGACTTCTTAAGTAATAGAACCCAGCATGTTGTCCTCGACGGCGAGTCTTCATCAGAGACAAGGATACCGTCAGCAGTGCAGCAGGGAAGTGTGATAGAACCGCTATTAGTTTATATATACGCAAATGTTCTTGCGGACACCGTGAACAATAATCAGCAGTTGTTTGCTGGTGGTGCTGTGGTGTACGGAAAGGTGTCGAACCTGAGTGACTGTAATAGGGTACAAGATGACTTGAACAAAATTTGTAGTTGGTGTGATGAATAGTATCTCACTTTAAATTTAGAAAAATTTAAGTTCGTGTGGAAGAGTAAGAAAATCAAACCCGTAACGTCCGTATACAGCATTAGTATTGCCCAGTCTGACACAGCCACTTCGTTTAAATATCAGGGCGTAACGTTGCAAAGCAAAATAAAATGGAACGAATGTCAGGACTGTGGTAGGGAAGGCGAATGGTCGACTTCTTTTATTGGGAGAATTCGGAAAAGTGTGGTTCATCTGTAAGGGAGAAGTATATAGAATGCTAGTGCGACCTATTCTTGAGTACTGTTCGAGCCTGTGCGATCCGTGCCAGATCGAATTAAAGGAAGACATTGAGGCAATACAGAGGCGGGCAGAGATGGTTCGGGAACTCAAACGGGTATCTCTGGAGGGAATGCGACGTTCTTTTTGAGGAATAGTGTTGAGAAAATTTAGTGACCCAGCATTTGAAGCTGACTGCAGAACGATACAACTACTGCCGAAATATATTTCGCGCTAGGACCACGGACATATGAAACGAGAAATTAGGGCATATAGACAGTTGTTCTTCCCTCGAGTTATTTGTGAGTGGAACAGGAAAGGAATTAACTTGTAGTGATACAGAGTACCCTGCGCCACGCACCATACGGTTGCTTGTGAAGGATGTATGTAGATGTGGGTTTCTGTGGTTTCCCAAAATCACTTATAGTGAATCCCGGCATGGTTCCTTGTCCAATCCAACACTGAGGTTTGTCTCTAATAACCTCACCGTAAGAGGAACATGAATCCCTTACCATTCTTTTACCTCGTGCTGATCACCATCACGTCTACGGCGTTTTAAATTCCATGCTTTCTACTTTGTTATTACAAAGTTTTCTAGCATTAATCGTTCGCACGGTTAATTTTTGAAATTAATGAGGGCTAATTTTGTTTTTAATATTGTTTTATGTGATAAAAAGTGTTCTTGTACCACTATACTCACACATGAATGTTTGTTGCTTTCTAAACGAATATCTACAGACATTTTACCTAGGTGCTTGTACTGACTGAACTCTTACGGATTTGGAGCGTAGAATGTCGGACATATGGGTTTGCTTTTCTGTCCCCAACACGCTGCCAAGCGCTGCACAGAGCAAATAAGCTTTCAGTGCAGGATTAACAAACGGATCCAGATGCTTGTAGGAGAAGTTAAACACAGCTGTTTCTTCATGGACTTGTGGCGTTGATTAGTGTGAAGTAGGTGTGACTTGCATACAAGGGATGCTTACAGCGACGATACAAAAGGATCAAATAAAACGAAAAAACAGTAATTCTTCATTTTACTTAGTTAATTCACACCGTTCCTCCATAGGAAACATTTAGATAGTGATATGTACAGTGAAAAATAATATAATTCGGATATTTAAAAAGATAGTAACACTAACGAGACTTCTCGTTGAAAGAGTAGGTCTTGTGGTCACTGACGAATGGATCGCGGAAAATGACGAGGAAGAGAAGTCAAAAGTTGTCGAGTGGGGAAACGCATCATTTCAGTTAAGTTACGACAGTATCAAAAAATGTCACGTTGGCTGGCTTATGAGCACCGTCCTATCTTTTGCACAATGAAAGATATCAGTTAATTTCTTTGGATAACCGTTTTATTGCTCTAAAGAAAATATAGTACAGCTTAATATTAGTACATCACAACGGAAAGATACCGAACTACATATACCTCGAAACAAAATCGACAAATGAAACACACTGCCCATAATAACGAAGCGATTTAATGATGGAAGTTCGCCTTTGTAATAAGATATTTTTCTCTGAATCGGCACAAGGAGCTACTTGTTTTTATTTCAACTGTAATAAATTCAATAAATTAAGTACGTACGACAAAAGAATAACGCGGCGCTGAGTGTGTAAGGTTAATAAAAATAAACCATTTATTGCTGAAAACTACATTAAATAAAATTATGTCGATGATAGAAATGTTCCACAAAGCTCGTAGAAATCAGTAAAGGAGCATAACAAACTGTAGTTATCCTAAAAAGGAGTTTTATTACGATGACCGCAAATAGTAATTTCAGCCCACATCTATGCTTCAAACTATTAACAGCAGTTTGTACACTGACCCCTCCGAAAATGTTGTTGAGTTGTTTGGGAAACAAGAATTAGAAGGAGAGAAGAACGTAAGGATTACAGATGAGAAAGGGCAGACAAATGCCGGTAGATGATATCTACCTTACGGTCGGTGATACTGAGGTATGTAATTTGGGTGCCCGCTACAATTATTGGGTCTATGGTCCTTCAGATACTGAGTATCTGCGTGCAGGAGTGATTTAGCTGTTTCTGGCGTCAAGATAGCTAACGAGCGTTCTAGTGCAGTGAAGAGGTAACTGATTCGAATACAGATGCCTCAAAAATTTTAGCTGGAGGGGAATGGTGGCGCCGAGCTTCTGCTAGCTATTAGGCAAGGTATTACCTCAGACCGTGTGATGTTACAAAAGAATACTGAATGTGAAATGGGTACATTGGATAACTAATGAAGATTTTATGTCGTCAATCCTTGACCCGGTGCGCTACAATTTCAACTCCTGTATCAATACTTTCACCTCATAGTGGCACATACACCCAGCTTCCTCGGTTAATTGCGTAAGTATGGCAATCTCTATCTTCTTTTACAATGTTTTCTCTCCAAGGCTCGATCTAATAGCATGGAGGTTATTCTCTGATGGTTTTAACATGTGCTGTCATCCCGTCCCATCTTCTGATTGGTATTTTCCACAAGTTCCTCTCTTCACTAATTCTGTGGAGAGCATCCTCGTTTCTCATCTTATCAGTCCGTTCAATTTTCTGCACAATGTGTAATGCTGCAATTCAAACACTTCACACGTCTTTCTTCTGCATTTTCCACATTCCATAGTTCACTCCCAATAGTGCTGTGCTCCACAAATATCTTGTCAAATATCTTGTCAAATTACATTTATATTTGACACTATGAGACTTATTATGGAGAGGAATGCTCTCTTTACCTGTGCTAGTCTACTTCTTACATCCACCTTATTTCGCATGTCATGCGTTATTTTTGTTCCCCAGTTTTGATAAGTATGTCACTAGTACCATTAATGCATTTCTGCTGTCCTCAATACCGTCGTCATTCCGTTCATCAAGGCCTGTAATTCTTCACCACTTTTTCAAATCGTGACGTTGTCACAAGGGAAACTTATCATTGATATCCTTTTACTCTGAATTTTAGACCCACTTCTGAGGATTTCCTTTATTTTCTTCATCGCTACTTTTTACACACAGGTTGAACGAAGGAGCAGAAAGACTACGCCCCTACCTTACAACCTACACTCCTGGAAATGGAAAAAAGAACACATTGACACCGGTGTGTCAGACCCACCATACTTGCTCCGGACACTGCGAGAGGGCTGTACAAGCAATGATCACACGCACGGCACAGCGGACACACCAGGAACCGCGGTGTTGGCCGTCGAATGGCGCTAGCTGCGCAGCATTTGTGCACCGCCGCCGTCAGTGTCAGCCAGTTTGCCGTGGCATACGGAGCTCCATCGCAGTCTTTAACACTGGTAGCATGCCGCGACAGCGTGGACGTGAACCGTATGTGCAGTTGACGGACTTTGAGCGAGGGCGTATAGTGGGCATGCGGGAGGCCGGGCGGACGAACCGCCGAATTGCTCAACACGTGGGGTGTGAGGTCTCCACAGTACATCGATGTTGTCGCCAGTGGTCGGCGGAAGGTGCACGTGCCCGTCGACCTGGGACCGGACCGCAGCGACGCACGGATGCACGCCAAGACCGTAGGATCCTACGCAGTGCCGTAGGGGACCGCACCGCCACTTCCTAGCAAATTAGGGACACTGTTGCTCCTGGGGTATCGGCGAGGACCATTCGCAACCGTCTCCATGAAGCTGGGCTACGGTCCCGCACTCCGTTAGGCCGTCTTCCGCTCACGCCCCAACATCGTGCAGCCCGCCTCCAGTGGTGTCGCGACAGGCGTGAATGGAGGGACGAATGGAGACGTGTCGTCTTCAGCGATGAGAGTCGCTTCTGCCTTGGTGCCAATGATGGTCGTATGCGTGTTTGGCGCCGTGCAGGTGAGCGCCACAATCAGGACTGCATACGACCGAGGCACACAGGGCCAACACCCGGCATCATGGTGTGGGGAGCGATCTCCTACACTGGCCGTACACCACTGGTGATCGTCGAGGGGACACTGAATAGTGCACGGTACATCCAAACCGTCATCGAACCCATCGTTCTACCATTCCTAGACCGGCAAGGGAACTTGCTGTTCCAACAGGACAATGCACGTCCGCATGTATCCCGTGCCACCCAACGTGCTCTAGAAGGTGTAAGTCAACTACCCTGGCCAGCAAGATCTCCGGATCTGTCCCCCATCGAGCATGTTTGGGACTGGATGAAGCGTCGTCTCACGCGGTCTGCACGTCCAGCACAAACGCTGGTCCAACTGAGGCGCCAGGTGGAAATGGCATGGCAAGCCGTTCCACAGGACTACATCCAGCATCTCTACGATCGTCTCCATGGGAGAATAGCAGCCTGCATTGCTGCGAAAGGTGGATATACACTGTACTAGTGCCGACATTGTGCATGCTCTGTTGCCTGTGTCTATGTGCCTGTGGTTCTGTCAGTGTGATCATGTGATGTATCTGACCCCAGGAATGTGTCAATAAAGTTTCCCCATCCTGGGACAATGAATTCACGGTGTTCTTATTTCAATTTCCAGGAGTGTATTTATCCGAGCACTTCTCTCTTGTTCTTCCATTCTTACTGTAGCGGTACCAAATCTAACTAGGGAGGTAAGAGTTTTATGCTTTGACACGAATAAAAGAGGGGATACGTCACTGGCACACTTCCTGAAGTACACAAAAGAATTGTGGAAATGGACTGACGTATGAGTGGGAGGGATAATATACACAGAGTTAACACTAGTTCGCAATGACATATTCTGGAGCGCTGACTGCCTGGCGCCAGTGCAACAAAACGACGACATGGGGAGCGAGGTGTCGTCAGTATGGTGTCCACGCTCTATAAAGTAAGCCAGGTCTGGTCAAGATTTGAGCTCCCGGAATGCGCTGGAGTTCCGTGAGAGCAGCCAAGTCAGCTCAGAGCTTCGGTTTCCCTAATCACTGAGCTATTCTGACGAGGGTTTTTCCCCATCGCACCCCCTCAGATTTAGTGGTAAGATGGCCCAGTGGACATCCCGTCAGAAACCGAACTCAGATTAAGCATGAAAACAGGAAGATGGTGTACTGAACAGTAAAAGAAAAGCAAAATAGGAACAGACAACGGTTCAAGCTTCATAAGCACATATATTTTCTTTCACAGCATTATGAACTGTCCGTCCGGTCACTGAAATATCTGTTCTCTTTCTGTAATCTTAGCGGTTGTCATCTAGTAAGAATACGTTACCGTGGCAAGTAAACGTGATGAACAGTGACAGCAGACGAGATACTACATAGACGTCTCACAGAAATGTAAACGACAAATAAACTGGTATGAACTATGTTACAGCAAAGGAATTCAAGAGTCAGAACTTTCAAAATAGAACGTAACTTCAACGATGTTAAAAACATATGTTTTGACAAGGCACAGAGGAACTGTGTGATTGTGAAGCTGTTGCGATCATTTATTTCAGCTTGTGTGACAAACTATTACGTTTTCATCATTACCTTGGGAGTGATCATATTCACACTCATACGAACTCCTAAATCGGGCAAGGAGGAATATGCCACTCACTTACCAGGCGTATGAATTAGGTGCGTCGGTAAGAGATTCCTGTCATATGACACACGTACTGTCACAAATGTCGTGTATGACATACCAGACGTGTTTTTCCTTGGAGGAATCGGTTGACTCGTCGTCTTGTTATCAAACGTTTACGGTTCTCATTCGAAAGCTACTTCTTTTCGGCTGTTAATAGAGTAGTTGTGCAGAGTGAACTGTCATTATAGGACCTTTCCTTACACCTCGCTGTTGCAAACGGACACTACACTACGACACAGGCACAAATTTCAATACAGCGAACAGTGAAAAAAAAAAAAAAAAAGCATGACCGTGGTTTGAACACGACTCACCTGCTTGGCTATCCAGCAGCATGACCACTTTTGTTGTTTCTTTTTTGTTTTTTGGCTGATCTCATATTCTTCATTAACGTTTGTTGATTTGTCCGGGGCGGACGTCCCATGACACCTGCTCAATTTCGTCGTTGATCCGATAACTGAGTTTTTTATTACAAGAGGGCAACTAACCCTCTGACTGACCATGCTGACCTACCGTGCCGGTTGCCATTTAACAACGACGCCGTTGCTTTGTTTACCAGCTCTACATTACACTTGTTGACTTCGAATCACTCACTTTTTTATTTTGCGTTTTTTTACAGTTAAGTGCACCTTCTCCCTGTTTTCAAATTTGTGTTCAGTTTTTGATGGGCTGTCCACTGAACCCTCTTATCACTAAATCTCAGGTGGGTGCGATGGGGAGTTTCCCTTCTGAGCAGATGTGTGAGGGAGCTGTCTATATGAGAATGGCTGCGTCCAAGGGAAACTTAGGAAAACTTGTTTTCAAAGCAGAGCGACTACTTCTAAAAAGCGAAGCTTGCAGCATACTCTTATAAACAGGATTTTGTCACTAGAGTTTATTTTCTACTTTTCGTTTTTCCGCCAAAGCAATAACTTAACTACTTAATGCAATAACTACAGGGTGACAATTATCGAACTATACGAATAAAACGTATGTTAGTTAGAAACCACGCCGCGCACACACTTTATTCAACATGTAAACGTCACTACATATATTCGGATTTAGGTTATGACATGTTCGATATGACTGCCGTCATTGGCGATGATGTGGCGCAAACGAATAGCGAAATTCTGTATGGCCCTCTCAAGTGTCGGAACATCGATGCTGTCGATGACCTCCTGAATTGCTTGTTTCAGCTCAGCAATGGTTTTGAGGTTATTGCTGTACACCTTGTCTTTAATATAGCCCCACAGAAAAGGAGTCTGGGTACCCCAGAGCCAAAATGCGGTCCCCAAAGTGCTCCTCCAGGACATCAAATACTCTCCTGCTTCGATGGGGTCGAGCTCCGTCTTGTATGAGCCACATCTTGTCGAAATCGGGTCACTTTGGATAATGGGGATGAAATGACCTTCCAAAACCTTCACGCACCGTTCGGTAGTCACCGTGCCACCAAGGAATATTGCAGCGATTAATCCGTGACTGGACTTTGCACACCACACAGCGACTCATTGAGTGTGAAGAGACTTCTCGTTCGCGAAATGCCGATTCTCAGTCCCCCAAATGGGCCAATTCTGCTTGTTGGCGAACCCATCCAAATGAAAGTGGGCTTCGTCGCTGAAACATGCCACACAGCATTTCCATCGTGCCCCGCGGCAACTGTGCAACTTGAAAGTCCTAACGCTAACCGTTCAGAAGGTACGATGATTTTGTTTCATGTTGTTGTTGTTGTGGTCTTCAGTCCTGAGACTGGTTTGATGCAACTCTCCATGCTACTCTATCCTGTGCAAGCTTCTTTATCCCCCATTACCTACTGCAACCTATATCCTTCTGAATTTGCTTAGTGTTTTCATCTCTTGGTCTCCCTCTACGATTTTTACCTTCCACGCTGCCCTCCAATACTAAATCGGTGATACCTTGCTGCCTCAGAACATGTCCTACCAACCGACCCCTTTTTCTAGTCAAGTTGTGCCACAAACTCATCCCCAATCCTATTCAATACCTCCTCATTAGTTATGTTATCTACCCGTGTAATCTTCAGCATTCTTCTGTAGCACCACATTTCGAAAGCTTCTATTCTCTTCTTGTCCAAACTATTTACCGTCCATGTTTCACTTCCATACATGGCTACACTCCATACAAATACTTTCAGAAACGACTTCCTGACACTTAAATCTATACTCGATGTTAACAAATTTCTCTTCTTCAGAAACGCTTTCCTTGCCATTTCCATTCTACATTTTATATCCTCTCTACTTCGACCATCATCAGTTATTTCTCTCCCCAAATAGCAAAACTCCTTTACTACTTTAAGTGTCTCATTTCCTAATCTAATTCCCTCAGCAACACCTGACTTAATACGACCACATTCTATTATCCTCGTTTTGCTTTTGTTGATGTTCATCTCATATCCTCCCTTCAATACACTGTCCATTCCGTTCAACTGCTCTTCCAAGTCATTTGATGTCTCTGACGAAATTACAGTGTCATTGGCGAACCTCAAAGTTTTTATTTCTTCTCCATGTATTTTAATACCTACTCCGAATTTTTCTTTTGTTTCCTTTATTGATTGCTCAATATACAGATTGAATAACATCAGGGAGAGGCTACAACACTGTCTCACTCCCTTCCCAACCACTGCGTCCCATTCATGTCCTTCGACTCTTATAACTGCTATCTGGTTATGTAAATATTGTAAATAGTCTTTCGCTCCCTGCATTGTACCCCTGCCACCTTCAGATTTCAGATTTTATTTCATATGGTTCAATAATTGTCACCCTGTACATTGGATAACGCTAACACAGTAAGTAGAACTACAAAAACTGTTACATACAGGCATTTAACATTAAGTTGAGACGTTTACAAATTTATAGACATTCCGATTTTAGAATATGTAATATATCTGGAACTATAGTCCGTAGCATATGATGTCATGCAGATTAAAATCTGTTAAACCCGAAAAGTGGTGAAACTTTGTCAGTTTCATAACAAAAAAAAAACCAAACATTAAAATAACTTTAACGACTTGTCTATGCAGTCGAGAATATTGCTTTTGGGCTAATATTTTGTAAGTTTTCTTATTGTCTGTCAGCTCAAGTCGGACGTAATGGTGAGGTATATCAGGAGCCAAAAGTGAGAATTGCCAGACACATAAATCGAAATCAGTTTTCATCGTGCAAAGTCTTGGAACCCCTTTGAGAACTCATTATGAAATGTTTCAGTTATTATTGAAACACAGTCACTTGTGTCTGCTCCACAAAAGACTGCCTTCAGTTCTCGTAAATGCTTCAGGTCGTGAACTTGCATTAAATGACGTCATGAAATCAAACAATAAGTGATGTACACCATAAAAGTTTTTTTCGGTGTTCTGCTTACCCTTAACTCATTTTCCCCTAGTGGCCGCTTGAAGTTCAGCCAGCATTCACGCTTGTTCTTCAGAAGACAAGTGCATCGCATCGCCTTTGTGGTGGTTTTATAGTGATGTTTCATTGAAAGTTTTTCAATAGTGTGATGACGTATTACGATCTTTGCATGGCTTTCAAATTACACAGAAAATAAGACAATTCCCATTCAGCAGTGAATGCTGGGCTTTTTCCACTTTTTCTTTTTTTGGACAAGTGCTTGGGCTCCAAGGTTTTGCTAATGCCGAACGCAAATCTAATTTAACTGGTACTGTTGGCAAACTGTGACAAGTCGATTGGAGCCTTCTCCTGTTCCTCCTCTCCCCTAAGCCCCACTGCCACTGTGCTCGGAGCGCTAGCCACGAGCGTGGCCTTAGCGCTCGCGGTCGCGAAACATTGTTTGGCCGGGCTAGAAGTAAGCTCACAGTTTCAGAGTGCAAGAATAGTTGTTCAGTTTGTCGACGCTGAGAAATACTCTAGCCACCACTTGAAAAAATTGAAGCTGAGACTCGTTTCAGGAATGACAGGGGGTCCAGAAAAACTGACTGTACGAGAAAAGTGATGTCACGATTTAAATATTTTCAACATTTCGATGCTCTGTCAGCAACTGTATAAATATTAATTTTAATTTTAATAACTAACAGCCTCAGTTGCATCGTTTACCTAGAATTTACCTAGGTTTCAGTCTGGATAACCCAACCTTCTTCAGAATAAAAGTAACTACCATTTGTCCATAGTGGACAACGTCAAGCTACAACTACAAATCCATAAATTATCGTCAGACTGTAAAAACTTATCTGAAACTGCCTCGGTCCCACTACGCGACCGCGATGCGGCAGCCACGAGTGCTGTACTGCAACTGACTGTAGCGTCATGAGGCCCGCTTAGGTGGACACAATACCTTGCGCCTTCGCATAAACTGTGTGATAGTTACTTGGTGGGACAATACGCGAACTTAACTCCTGACCTTGAATTTACTAGTAAAGTGAAATAAAAGGTACAGCTGAGGAAAAGGGCGTATATGTTATCCTGTGCAGAACGTACTTAGATCGACTGTCTTAACATTTATGAAGAATTCATTGACCATGATATGAGGAAGGCATCATGTGCTTACAAGGTATAGCCTGTCTAGGAAAATTTTGTGCTTAAGCACGAAGTTTAATCACTTAAAAAGAACTTAGGAGTGGTAAGGATAATATAAAGCCAACATCGTCATTGTTATGACTAGGTATAGAAATTTTTAAGACGTAATTGTTAAGCACTTGCTTAGCTATGGTTACAACGCATGAACATCCTATTGACTTAGCACTCAAATGGTCATGACTGAACTTATGAACAAGTCTATATCTAATCTGTAACATCCGGCAATACGGGCCATATAAAACAGATGGTCATTAATCAAGATCAGTATATTTGACCTGAAATGGTCTAGAATCAAGTCAAACACTAATGCATGTGACTGATTGAGCTTCTTGAGGAAGTTATGGTTATGAGTTGCAGAAAACACTAAAGTAGGGGGATGATGTGGCGGCAATGGGGTACTCAATTTGCCTTCATGGAGGTGATCCGCACACATACTGTAAAAACTGTGTGTGGCGTACTGCCATCATAATTCGGGCCTGGTGACCACTGCCATTGAACTTAGGGAATGACAGCAGAATTATGTTTAAAGCTAAAGTGTGACTTGGCGAACATCGCTCCGGTCAACACACATAAAATTATTGACCGACATAGGTCAGTATGTACTTAAGGAACTAGTCTAAATTATGGGGGGATGACGGGAAAATGGTTAAATTATGATGTGATTTTGCGAGCAACGCTCCAAGGACACCTTTACGTCATTGAGTAAGATCAATTCAAACTGATCCTGCTAGTCTGAACCAAAACTTCGAATCCAGTAGATTGTGGCAAAGTGACGTTACCCTCTCGTGATACTTATATGGATATGACTGCCATTAATTAAGTTAATAAAAAGTTGTGTATGACTAGGTGATGGCATCACTGCTATCATATACATATAGTATTGACCACAATCGGTCATATTGATGGATTATGTGGTAGCACCTATAGTCTGTAAAGGGGTAGTGACTTGGTGATCGTCATTCCGGTTACTACACGTACATGCTATTGATCGACGAAGTTATTCTCCACTAATTAAATCAGGTGTTGAAACCGTTAAGAACGGTCGCGTGAGCGACGGTGGCTAAGTGTGTTCTATATCGGATGAAGTTAGTGGAGCTTCTATAGTTCTTAATTTTTCTCTGTTGGGGGGTAGAGAATAACGATAATAGTATGTTGGGCTGATATATTTGAATGGAGGCGGATCTGCTTCGGACTGTAGTATCTGTATCTAGTTTGGAGACGTACCACATTGCGCGCAATTGCACCGAATGGTCAAAACACGGTCCTATTGCACTAACTCATGTCGTTCTGTTTCTACACGAGTTGCAGAAGGTGGTGGATATGTATTTCTCTGACTTCTGCTCACTTCCGACTTAAATTGAAACGATCACGTGTGGAAAGCTGTAGAAATGGGAGCAGTTGCAAGATGCATAGGGGGTGACAAAAACCACGTTGAATTTTACTGTAGCACCTAGGTTCGGGAAAGGTGACTCGTTTCGAGATATGGGCGTGCCAGAAATATGACTGAGTAGTGGTTGTAATCATGAAAGGAATTGTCAATAGGATCCAACGCAGGTATGTGCTTGAATGGAAAGACCTGGTTAAAATCGTCATTTCTAGCGGAAAGCGTAACACTAGAGATCTGAGAAGCTAGTGTACATTTTCTTACGACCTCAATCAGCACACCATCTACTACTGTTTGTGATCCTTCTCAGTCAACCATCGTCTATAGCTCAGTGGATATATCACCAAACCTCTGACAAGGGATCGAGGCAGAATGCGCTACAAATACTGTAGAAATATATAGCTGCAGTGGCGTCTGGGAGTTGCAAATACCGGTTTCATACCGCGTTCCTTAGCCAAATCACTTTCTAAATTGAGTAATTTTATTACGAGGTTGCACCGTCGGCGACCTGTTGGTCTGATACTATATACTCCTGCGATCGCCGTCATGGTATTTGTCTGGGCAAAACACCACCTCATTCAGAGGTAATGTCGTACCTCGATTTGTAAAGCGAGTATAGCTTTTAACATTGATACCTGTATGCATCTATAGAACCAAGACCACTTGTGACAGTAACATACAGTAGTTGTTGGGATCAGGTTTTTTAACATCTAGCGGTCTGTAAGATGACCACCATCTCGGTATCTGTCTGGAAAACCCACGTGATTCGTAGGTAAAGCCATACGTGGATTTATAAAGCTAGAATAGCTTTTAACATGGAGTCTTGTGTGCACCTGTAGAACCAAGACCACTTGTGACAGTAACATACAGTAGCTGTTGTGATCGGGTTTTTTAACATATGAGATGATTACGGCTCTCTTTCTAAGACACAGTGGTATCACTCATAAGAAACACTTACGAGACATGTCCATCCATCACTGATTTTCTCTCAATATTATTTTGTATCGTAGGAAATCAAAATGGTTGAAATGGCTCTGAGCACTATGGGACTTACCATCTCAGGTCATCAGTCCCCTAGAACTTAGAACTACTTAAACCTAACTAACCTAAGGACATCACACCCATCCATGCCCGAAGCAGGATTCGAACCTGCGACTGTAGCAATCGCGTGGTTCCAGACTGAAGCGCCTAGAACTGCATGGCCACTGCGGCCGACTTGTAGGAAATCAGTTATTGACAAAGTATTATACTTAGTTGAAGGGGGTGCGTGATAGGTTCGCCTTGAGCATCAGGCTTATAAAGTATGTGTTTGTGTTCCAACATATGCAAAGGAAATGACTATGTCCATTCATAAGGAAGGTATGGATTTGACGTCTAGTACTGTGATAGTAAAGGGAAGAGTATGTCAAGTCATAAGAATGGTACTAATATTTCTATTTCCAGTGCCATAGCCGTCAACAGGGTGTATTTCCAATATTCCATTCATTGTCGAATGTCGTTGAACTGAACCGCAATCGTAACATTTAGTTGTAAGTACAGGGATGAAGTACATATGTGACCGATTTCTTAAGATGATTGATTCTACCTGTGCGTGCTCGGCCTGCAGCGCCAGTGACCTGTGTGGGGGTGATTCACGTTTCCTTTTAATGGTAGGAGCTGTCAGAATGGAGAGGCCTGTTAGAGTGTAGGAATGTAGATGAATTAAGGTGTTGTCCTCTAGAATACCGAGTAGCGAACTAATACTTGGTAAGTGTTGGATAGCTTTCGTGATCACGTGGAAATTTGAGAATGGATATGGAGGTGCGTTTGCACTGGACCATTATTTCCTCCTATGTAAATACTTCAGCTGACTGCTTCTGCACATTTCGAGCCTTTCTTTAGTTGAGAGATGATGAATTGTGGGGGTGTGTATCTAGTATGTGGAAGACACATTTGCTGGTTCTCTAGACATGAGAAACACTTTAGTTGACATTGTAAATTATAGGGATGATTTAGAATCTGTTACATCAGCAAAATCGGTATTCTCGGGTGGAAATATCATTTTTCGTCTGTTTGTTTCCAGTTACTCAGTGGTCCAGAGCACGCTCTACCTCCCTAAAGTTTCGGGTTTGTGTAGAAATAATTCCCAGTCTATATCTTCGGAATTATGTTGCATGAGCGATTAGTAGGATACAGTTGTGTGCGAATTATGCGAAATTAGATATGTTCTTGTAATCCCAGAGTCTGGAGATGGGTATAGAAACGCGAGCAAGCAGGCAGGTCCAGACCAGAAACAGTAACGCACGAGGGGGGGGGGGGGGGAGGGGGAACGAGCCAGTCCTTGCACAACAGTTCTGAGAAAGACTTCGATCCACTGACGGCTTTCTGATGTAAAAGGGATTATTTTGTATGGTAGAGGATACGATTTGTATGTTTACTACTTTGACATGGTATGCGGTGATATATTGCCGGGTTGGAGATCGGTTTCACACTCTAGTATTCAGGCTCCTGTCTTCAGTGGGAGAGCAGTGTAACTGAGTAAGAGTCTTTCCGTATTTGGCGATATGTATGGCACTTTGTGAGGTTTAGTTGTCTGTGTAATATGGCGATCAGTGTAAAATAGTTTATTGCTGCTGAATGTCACGTTTATAGAAAGAAAGAAGAGGCAGATGGTGCTTCCCTAGGACTGAGGGGCACTGTGACATATGGCCGGTGTGATTGTAGGCATACCATAATTTTTTCGGGTGCTATACACATCTAAAAGATAACAGCCCTGTTTGATTAAAATGTGTATATATTGCATTGTAAAGTTACTATGGCTTATGTTGCGTAAAATGTGTATATACTGCATTGTTAAGTTACTGTTGTTTATGTTGTGGCAGGACTAGAGATGATGACTGTATGTCCTATTGTGAGGGATGTATAGATTCAGCACATTGATAACTGTGAGGGTATGAGAGAGATCTTTTACGTTGAAAATTATATTCGCTATAGATACTGAGATTTGTTCCAGAAACACAGCCGTCAAGAGGAGACATTATCTATACAGCGATCGGTGTCAGACTGTAGCAGCAATCGTAATATTTAATTGTATTTACACTGGTAAATATGTTCCTGGCTTCCAATATTCTTGTGAGTCTCATATGTATTTCTACGTCGACATCTACATCTATATTTATATTCCGCAAGCCACCCAACGGTGTGTGGCGGAGGGCACTTTACGTGCCACTGCCATTACCTGCCTTTCCTGTTCCAGTCACGTATGGTTCGCAGGAAGAAAGACTGTCTGAAAGCCTCCATGCGCGCTCTAATCTCTCTAATTTTACATTCGTGATCTCCTTGGGAGGTATAAGTAGGGGAAACAATATATTCGATACCTCATCCAGAAACGCAACCTCTCGAAACCTGGCGAGCAAGCTACACCGCGATGCAGAGCGCCTCTCTTGCAGAGTCTGCCACCTGAGTTTGTTAAACATCTCCGTAACGCTATCACGGTTACCAAATAAACCTGTGACAAAACGCGCTGCTCATCTTTGGATCTTCTCTATCTCCTCCATCAACCCGATCTGGTATGGATCCCACACTGATGAGCAATACTCAAGTATAGGTCAAACGAGTGTTTTGTAAGCCACCTCCTTTGTTGATGGACTACATTTTCTAAGGACTTTCCCAATGAATCTCAACCTGGTACCCACCTTACCAACAATTAATTTTATATGATCATTCCACTTCAAATCGTTCCGCATGCATACTCCCAGATATCTTACAGAAGTAACTGCTACCAGTGTTTGTTCTGCTATCATATACTAATACAATAAAGGATCCTTCTTTCTATGTATTCGCAATACATTACATTTGTCTATGTTAAGGGTCAGTTGCCACTCCCTGCACCAAGTGCCTATCTGCTGCAGATCTTCCTGCATTTCACTACAATTTTCTAATGCTGCAACTTCTCAGTATACTACAGCATCATCCGCGAAAAGCCACATGGAACTTCCGACACTATCTACTAGGTCATTTATATATATTGTGAAAAGCAATGGCCCCATAACACTCCCCTGTGGCACGCCAGAGGTTACTTTAACGTCTGTAGATGTCTCTCCATTGATAACGACATGCTGTGTTCTGTTTGCTAAAAACTCTTCAATCCAGCCACACAGCTGGTCTGATATTCCGTAGGCTCTTACTTTGTTTATCAGCCGACAGTGTGGAACTGTATCGAACGCCTTCCAGAAGTCAAGAAAAATAGCATCTACCTGGGAGCCTGTATCTAATATTTTCTGGGTCTCATGAACAAATAAAGCGAGTTGGGTCTCACACGATCGCTGTTTCCGGAATCCATGTTGATTCCCACATAGTAGATTCTGGGTTTCCAAAAACGACATGATACTTGAGCAAAAAACATGTTCTAAAATTCTACAACAGATCGACGTCAGAGATATAGGTCTATAGTTTTGCACATCTACTCGACAACCGTCCTTGAAGACTGGGACTACCTGTGCTCTTTTCCAATCATTTGGAACCTTCCGTTCCTCTAGAGACTTGCGGTACATGACTGTTAGAAGGGGGGCAAGTTCTTTCGCGTACTCTGTGTAGAATCGAATTGGTATCCCGTCTGGTCCAGTGGTCTTTCCTCTGTTGAGTGATTCCAGTTGCTTTCCTATTCCTTGGACACTTATTTCGATGTCAGCCATTTTTTCGTTTGTGCGAGGATTTAGAGAAGGAACTGCAGTGCAGTCTTCCTCTGTGAAACAGCTTTGGAAAAAGGTGTTTAGTATTTCAGCTTTACGCGTGTCATCCTCTGTTTCAATGCCATCATCATCCCGGAGTGTCTGGATATGGTGTTTCGAGTCACTTACTGATTTAACGTAAGACCAGAACTTCCTAGAATTTTCTGCCAAGTCGGTACATAGAATTTTACTTTCGAATTCACTGAACGCTTCACGCATAGCCCTCCTTACGCTAACTTTGACATCGCTTAGCTTCTGTTTGTCTGAGAGGTTTTGGCTGCGTTTAAACTTTGAGTGAAGCTCTCTTTGCTTTCGCAGTAGTTTCCTAACTTTGTTGTTGTACCACGGTGGGTTTTTCCCGTCCCTCACAGTTTTACTCGGCACGTACCTGTCTAAAACGCATTTTACGATTGCCTTGAACTTTTTCAATAAACACTCAACATTGTCAGCGTCGGAACAGAAATTTTCGTTTTGATCTGTTAGGTAGTCTGAAATCTGCCTTCTATTACTCTTGCTAAACAGATAAACCTTCCTCCCTTTTTTGTATTCCTATTAACGTCCATATTCAGGGATGCTGCAACGGCCTTATGATCACTGATTCCCTGTTCTGCACTTAAAGAGTCGAAAAGTTCGGGTCTGTTTGTTATCAGTAGGTCCAAGATGTTATCTCCACAAGTCGGTTCTCTGTTTAATTGCTCGAGGTAATTTTCGGATAGTGCACTCAGTATAATGTCACTCGATGCTCTGTCCCTGCCACCCATCCTAAACATCTGAGTGTCCCAGTCTATATCTGGTAAATTGAAATCTCCACCTAAGACTATAACATGCTGAGAAAATTTATGTGAAATGTATTCCAAATTTTCTCTCAGTTGTTCTGCCACTAATGCTGCTGAGTCGGGAGGTCGGTAAAAGGAGCCAATTATCAACCTAGCTCGGTTGGTGAGTGTAACCTCCACCCATAATAATTCACAGGAACTATCCACTTCTACTTCACTACACGATAAACTACTACTAACAGCGACGAACACTCTACCACCGGTTGCATGCAATCTATCCTTTCTAAACACCGTCTGTACCTTTGTAAAAATTTCGGCAAAATTTATCTCTGGCTTCAACCAGCTTTCTGTACCTATAACGATTTCAGCTTCGGTGCTTTCTATCAGCGGTTGAAGTTCCGGTACTTTACCAACGCAGCTTCGACAGTTTACAATTACAATACCGATTGCTGCTTGGTCCCAGCATGTCCTGACTTTGTCCCGCACCCCTTGAGGCTGTTGCCCTTTCTGTACTTGCCCGAGGCCATCTAACCTAAAAAAAACCGCCCAGCCCACGCCACACAACCCCTGCTACCCGTGTAGCCGCTTGTTGCGTATAGTGGACTCCTGACCTATCAAGCGGAACCCGAAACCCCACCACCCTATGGCGCAAGTCGAGGAATCTGCAGCCCACACGGTCGCAGAACCGTCTCAGCCTCTGATTCAGACCCTGCACTCGGCTCTGTACCAAAGCTCCGCAGTCAGTCCTGTCGACGATGCTGCAGATGGTGAGCTCTGCTTTCATCCCACTAGCGAGACTGGCAGTCTTCACCAAATCAGATAGCCGCCGGAAACCAGAGAGGATTTCCTCCGATCCATAGCGACACACATCATTGGTGCCGACATGAGCGACCACCTGCAGATGGGTGCTCCCTGTACCCTTCATGGCATCCGGAAGGACCCTTTCCACATCTGGAATGACTCCTCCCGGTATGCACACGGAGTGCACTTTGGTTTTCTTCCCCTCTCTTGCTGCCATATCCCTAAGGGGCCCCATTACGTGCTTGACGTTGGAGCTTCCAACTAACAGTAAGCCCATCCTCTGTGACCCCCCGGATCTTGCAGACTGAGGGGCAACCTCTGGAACAGGACAAGCAGCCATGTCAGGCCGAAGATCAGTATCAGCCCGAGACAGAGCCTGAAACCGGTTGGTCAGACAAACTGGAGAGGCCTTCCATTCAGCCATCTGGAATGTCTTTCGCCCCCTGCCACACCTTGAGACGACCTCCCACTCTACCACAGGTGAGGAATCAGCCTCAATGCGGGCAGTATCCCGGGCAACCGCAGTCGTAGTCCGATCGGAGGATGCGTGGGATGAGCTGGCCGTCCCCGACAAACCCCCATCCGGACCCCCACAGTGATCCCCATTGGCAACAGCCTCAAGCTGTGTGACCGAAGCCAACAGTGTCTGAAGCTGGGAGCGAAGGGATGCAAACTGAGCCTGCATCCGAACACAACTGTAGGCAACTTTGCAGGTTTAACTGTCAATACGATTTAGCAATCTGTGCAAAATAATTTTACTGCTGAAAGTCACATCTGCAGAAAGAAAGAAAAGGTGGCTGGTGCTTCGATACCGACAGCATCAGTAATTCGGCGGGTATTTCGATAAGAGCCAATCATAATGCTTGATTCATTCACATCCTTTGTGCTTGGATATAGGAGCCTCTAAATAACGGTTGGAACATTTGTGTGTGTTAACAGCAGGAAGGGTAACACGTAATGGACTGGGGTATCACATTAGGACAGCTGGGAAGAGTGCATTAGATATTATTCTGCACTATTTGCAGTTAAGTACTGTTAGATGCTTCTCTCATGTCACGCTAGGAACAATGTACCCTGTGCTACTCTGTCGCCAATAGTAAAGACACGTGCTGCCTGGGGGGTGTCTCACATATGGGAGTTGCGTGAGTGCACCTTGGACTTCCTTGAAATCAGTATAACACTGACTGTACAACCAAAAATAGAGGCAACTTTCGCCTGCGTCTGGCTGTGGCTCACGGCTGTGTCGATGCCCGCGTCCCTGGAGCATTTGCGCTCCTGCCCAGTTGTGTCAGCAATGGTGCCTGGGTTAACATGTATTTCTAGACGAATTTCTCAGGTATCAAGTATGAAAGGGATGTCGCCGCCTCATGCGTGCTGGCATCTGTGCGTGGTTTGACAGGTGACGGCCGCATCACTTCGCATGGCTGCAGGTAGCCTCCTGTGTGGTCTACTGGACTGGAGGTGGCAGACGTTGTCTGCGTACATTGATTTCGTGTCTGTTGCATTATTTTGTGAACAGATCTGTAGGCTGTGCTACGTGTTATTTGGGCAGTTTACGAGTTGATTTCGTGTCTGCACATCTGTGTACTGCATTATTTAGGAGGAGTCTTCATGTCTGTACTGAAATTATTTCGACAAATTAGGAGCTGTTTGCTTGTCTGCAGAGCGTTATTTAGAAGTAGTTTACAGAGCCATGGGCTGTGTGGCATGACCTCAAGCATGTGATTTGTATCAGTGTGATAAATATACTCCATCCCTAAGTAAATTGTTCCAAAATAAATAAAGTACACTACTTCCTTACTCTATCCAGCAGCCCAGTGCAGGCTGTCATTTTTGCGTTATTTTCCCCCTCCAGATGACCATCTTGGATTATGTCACAGGAGGGACGACAGTATGCTCTGGTGGCAGTATTGTATACTAAGTCAGTTGGAGTCTAGATCTCTTGGTGGAGACATTGCCTGGAGAATAAAAACTTATGTCCAGCACAGGCAGAGTCGTTTTCCGACCATTTCCCCCCAACACCTTGGATTACATCACGAAATGGACGACAGTGCTCTCTGTAGGTGGTAATGTGTACCAGATCCAGACCTCATGCTGAACACACTGTTTGCCGCCAGCTTGGATAACGGTGCTTGTGTCATTAGCTGACATCATGGCTGCCATCTTAGATTACTTCACGATAGTGCCCTCTGGTGGTGGTACTGTGTACTAGGTCAGTTGGAGTGCTGACATGCTGGTGAACACACTGGATGGTGGCACTGTCTCTAATTGTTTAAATAAAGGCTGGTGCATGATTTCAACAATTGACAATTAGCAATCATGTTTGCAGAGTCTTTTAGATGGATTATTATTATGACAATTTACGAGTTGTTTGGCTCTCTGGACGTAAATGTATTGCGTTATTTACTAGTGGTTTTCATGTCTGTAGGCTGTGCAGTACGTTATTTTGACAGTTTACAATTAGCAGGCACGTGTGTAGAGAATTATCCATATGTTTTTTAGGAGTAGTTTGCAGGTCTATAAGTTGTGTGGCATGTCAGAACATGTGTTCTGTATCACTGTAATAAATACACTCCATCCCTAAATAAAATGTTCCAAAATAAATAAAGTACACTCCTTCCTCTCTCCACCAGCCTAGTGCAGGCTAAGTCGTTTTCCCACTAATCCCTAGGAAGAGGTGGCGGTCGAGTGACTTAGGTTAGTGGAGGTAGTCCAAGTGTCATTTCTTTCGCGCTATTTTACATCTACATCTACATCTACATGGATACTCTGCAAATCACATTTAAGTGCCTGGCGGAGGGTTCATTGAACCACCTTCACAATTCTCTATTATTCCAATCTCGTATAGCGCGCGGAAAGAATGAACACCTATATCTTCCAGTACGAGCTCTGGTTTCCCTTATTTTATCTAGGTGATCGTTCCTCCCTATGTAGGTCGGTGTCAACAAAATATTTTCGCATTCAGAGGAGAAAGTTGGTGATTGGAATTCGGTGAGAAGATTTCGTCGCAACGAAAAACGCCCTTCTTTTAATGATGTCCAGCCCAAATCCTGTATCATTTCTGTGACACTCTCTCCCATATTTCGCGATAATACGAAACGTGCTGCCTTTTTTCGGACTTTTTCGATATACTCCGTCAGTCCTATCTGGTAAGGGTCCCGCACCGAGGAGCAGTATTCTAAAAGAGGACGGAGAAGCGTAGTGTAAGCAGTCTCCTTAGTAGACCTGTTACACTTTCTAAGTGTCCTGCTAATAAAACGCAGCCTTTGGTTAGCCTTCCCCCCAACATTTTCTATGTGTTCCTTCCACTTTAAGTTGTTCGTAATTGTAATACCTAGGTATTTAGTTGAATTTACTGCTTTCAGATTAGACTGATTTATCGTGTAACCGAAGTTCAACGAGTTCCTTTTAGCACTCATGTGGATGACCGCACACTATTCGTTATTTACGGTCAACTGCCACTTTTCGCACCATTCAGATATCTTTTCCAAATCGTTTAGCAGTTTGTTTTGATCTTCTGATGACTTTATTAGTCGATAAACGACAGCGTCATCTGCAAACAACCGAAGGCGGCTGTTCAGATTGTCTCCAAAATCGTTAATATAGACAAGGAACAGCAAAGGGGCTGTAACACTACCTTTGGGAACGCCAGAAATCACTTCTGTTTTATTCGATGACTTTCCGTCGATTACTACGAGTTGTGACCTTTCTGACAGGAAATCAAAAATCCACTCACATAACTGGGACGATATTCCATAAGCACGCAATTTCACTACGGGCCGCTTGCGTGGTACAGTGTCAAAAGCCTTCCGGAAATCCAGAAATACGGAATCGATCTAAAATCCCTTGTCAATAGCACTCACCACTTCGTGTGAATAAAGAGCTTGTTGTGTTTCACATGAACGATGTTTTCTAAACCAATGTTGGCTTTTTGTCAATAGACCGTTTTCTTCGAGGTAATTCACAATGTTCGAGCACAATATATGTTCTAAACCTCTTCTGCATATCGACGTTAACGATATGGGCCTGTAATTTAGTGGATTACTCCTACTGCCTTTCTTGAATATTGGTGTGACCTGTGCAACTTTCCAGTCTTTGGGTACGGACCTTTCGTCGACCGAACGGTTGTATATGATTATTAAGTATGGAGCTAATGCATCAGCATACTCAGAAAGGAACCTAATTGGTATACAGTCTGGACCAGAAGACTTGCTTTTATTAAGGGATTACAGTTGCTTCACTACTCCGAGGATATTTACTTCTACGTTACTCATATTGGAAGCTGTTCTCGATTCGAATTGTGGAATATTTACTTCGTCTCCTTTTGTGAAGGCATTTCGGAAGGCTGTGTTTAGTAACTCTGCTTTGGCAGCACTGTTCAAATGGTTCAAATGGCTATGAGCACTATGGGGAGATCATCAGTCACCTTATAACTTAGAACTACTTAAATCTAACTAACCTAAAGACATCACACACATCCATGCCCGAGGCAGGATTCGAACCTGCGACCGTAGAGGTCCCGCGGTTCCAGACTGTAGCGCCTAGAACCGCACGGTGACTAAGCCGGCGGCAGCACTGTCTTCTATCGTATCTCCATTGCTATCGTGCAGAGAAGGCATTGATTGTTTCTTGCCGCTAACATACTTCACATACGACCAGAATCTCTTTGGATTTTCTGTCAGGTTTCGAGACAAATTTTCGTTGTGAAAACTGTTATAGGCCTCTCGCATTGAAGTCCGCGCTAAATTTCGAGCTTCTGTGAAAGATCGTCAATCTTGGGGATTTTGCGTCTGTTTAAATTTGGCATATTTGTTTCGTTGTTTCTGCAACAGTGTTCTAACCCGTATTGTGTACCAAGGAGGATCAGCTCCTTCTTTTGTTAATTTATTTGGTATAAGTGTCTCAATTGCTGCCGATACTATTTCTTTGAATTTAAGCCACATCTGGTCTACACTTATATTATTAATTTGGAATGAATGGAGATTGTCTCTCAGGAAGGCGTCAAGTGAATTTTTATCTGATTTTTTCAATAGGTATATTTTTCCCTTATTTTTCGAGGATTTAAGGATTACAGAATTCATTGCCGCTATGACAACCCTGTGTTCACTAATCCCTGAATCGGTTTTGATGCTCGTTATTCTCTCAGGATTATTTGTTGCTAAGAGGTCAAGTGTGTTTTCACAACCGTTTACTATTCGCGTGGGCTCGAAATAATTTTCAGAGAATACGTTCAGCACAATTTTGGATGATATTTTATGTGTACCTCCGGAATTAAACATGTATTTTGGCCAACATATCGAGGGTAAATCAAAGCCACCACTAACTATTATCGTATGAGTCCGGTACGTGTTTGAAATCAGACTCAAGTTTTCTTTGAACCTTTCAGCAACTTTATCATCTGAATTGGGAGGTCGGTAAAAGGATCCAATTATTATTTTATTGCTGTTGCCAACAATGACCTCTGCCCATACTAACTCACAGGAAGTATCTACTTCAATTTCGCGACAAGATAAACTACTTCAGACAGCAACAAACATGCCACCGCCAACCGTGTTTAGCCTAACCTTTCGGAACACCGTTAGGTTCTTCGCAAAAATTTCGGCTGAGATTATATCGGGCTTTAGCCAGCTTTCAGTGCCTATAACGATTTGATCATCAGTGCTTTCTTTAGCGCTTGGAGCTCTGGTACTTTCCCTACACAGCTACGACAATTTACAACTGTTATACCAATGGTACCTCTATCTACGTTTTTCCTGTGTTCAGCCTACACCCTTTGTGACTGAAGTCCTTCCTGTTTTTTCCCGAGACCCTCTAACATAAAAAACCGCCCAGTCCACACCACACAGCCCCTGCTACCCGTGTAGCCGCCTCGTGCATATAGTGAACACCTGACCTATTCAGCGGAACCCGAAACCCAACGACCTTTTGGCGCAAGTCGAGGAATCTGCAGCCTACGTGGTCGCAGAACCGTCTGAGCCTCTGATTCAGACGCTCCACTCGCTCTGTGCCAGAGGTCCGCAATCGGTCCTGTCGACTATACTGCAAATGATCAGCTCTGCTTTCATCTTGCAAGCAAGACTGGCAGCCTTCACCACTTCTGTTAGCCGCTCGAAACCAGAGAGAATCTCTTCTGATCCAAAGTGGCACACATCATTGGTACTGACGTGAGCCACCACCTGCAGTTGGCTGCACCCTTTGCTCTTCATGGCGTCCGGGAGGACCCTTTCCACATCTGGAATGACTCGACCCGGTATGCACAAAAAAAGTGCACATTGGATTTCTTACCCTCCTTGTCCGCCAAGTCCCTAAGGGGCCCCATAACGCACCTAACGTTGGAGCTACCAACTACTAATAATCCCACCCTCTGCGATTGCCTGGATCTTGGAGGCTGAGTGGTTTCCTCTGAAACAGGACAGGCGACAGCATCTGGCTCAGCGACAGTGTCAGCCACAGACAGCGCCTGGAACCTGTTTGTCAGACAAACCGGGGAGGCCTTACGTGCGGCCGCCTGGGAAGTCTTTCGCCGCCTGCTTCGCCCCGGGGCGACCTCCCACTCGACCACAGGTGAGGGTTCAGCCTCAGTGCCAGCAGTAACTGGGTTGGCCACCAGTGAGGACCGATCGGAGGACTCTGACGTGCTGGACGTCCGTTGGATCTCCACGAGCGGCCCACAGCAGTGAAGTCCATCTACTGCAGCCTCAAGCTGTGTAACTGAAGCCATCACAGCCTGAAGCTGAGAATTAAGTGTCACCAACTCAGCTCGCATCCGCATACAAACATCGCAGTCCCTGTCCATACTAAAGGCCGTGGAAAACTAAACTATGCAGATAAACGGACTATCAGCACGTGCTGCGCAACTCTACTGTAGACCCTGACAAAAACGCACGAACTGTGTTTAGTAATATGCAGATATTCGAAAACCTATCTACCGAAGCACTCAGGCGAAACTAAATTATTTGCCCCTGACTAGGAACTTTTTATACACTCCTGGAAATTGAAATAAGAACACCGTGAATTCATTGTCCCAGGAAGGGGAAACTTTATTGACACATTCCTGGGGTCAGATACATCACACGATCACACTGACAGTACCACAGGCACATAGACAAAGGCAACAGAGCATGCACAATGTCGGCACTAGTACAGTGTATATCCACCTTTCGCAGCAATGCAGACTGCTATTCTCCCATGGAGACGATCGTAGAGATGCTGGATGTAGTCCTGTGGAACGGCTTGCCATGCCATTTCCACCTGGCGCCTCAGTTGGACCAGCGTTCGTGCTGGACGTGCAGACCGCGTGAGACGACGCTTCATCCAGTCCCAAACATGCTCGATGGGGGACAGATCCGGAGATCCTGCTGGCCAGGGTAGTTGACTTACACCTTCTAGAGCACGTTGGGTGGCACGGGATACATGCGGACGTGCATTGTCCTGTTGGAACAGCAAGTTCCCTTGCCGGTCTAGGAATGGTAGAACGATGGGTTCGATGACGGTTTGGATGTACCGTGCACTATTCAGTGTCCCCTCGACGATCACCAGTGGTGTACGGCCAGTGTAGGAGATAGCTCCCCACACCACGATGCCGGGTGTTGGCCCTGTGTGCCTCGGTCGTATGCAGTCCTGATTGCGGCGCTCACCTGCACGGCGCCAAACACGCATACGACCATCATTGGCACCAAGGCAGAAGCGACTCTCATCGCTGAAGACGACACGTCTCCATTCGTCCCTCCATTCACGCCTGTCGCGACACCACTGGAGGCGGGCTGCACGATGTTGGGGCGTGAGCGGAAGACGGCCTAACGGTGTGCGGGACCGTAGCCCAGCTTCATGGAGACGGTTGCGAATGGTCCTCGCCGATACCCCAGGAGCAACAGTGTCCCTAATTTGCTGGGAAGTGGCAATGCGGTCCCCTACGGCACTGCGTAGGACCCTACGGTCTTGGCGTGCATCCGTGCGTCGCTGCGGTCCGGTCCCAGGTCGACGGGCACGTGCACCTTCCGCCGACCACTGGCGACAACATCGATGTACTGTGGAGACCTCACGCCCCACGTGTTGAGCAATTCGGCGGTACGTCCACCCGGCCTCCCGCATGCCCACTATACGCCCTCGCTCAAAGTCCGTCAACTGCACATACGGTTCACGTCCACGCTGTCGCGGCATACTACCAGTGTTAAAGACTGCGATGGAGCTCCGTATGCCACGGCAAACTGGCTAACACTGACGGCGGCGGTGCACAAATGCTGTGCAGCTAGCGCCATTCGACGGCCAACACCGCGGTTCCTGGTGTGTCCGCTGTGCCGTGCGTGTGATCATTGCTTGTACAGCCCTCTCGCAGTGTCCGGAGCAAGTATGGTGGGTCTGACACACCGGTGTCAATGTGTTCTTTTTTCCATTTCCAGGAGTGTATGTTACAAAATCGGTTTACTTCCCGACACAAACAAAAACGCGACGACTATGGCTGTTAGGTATTAAATTCATATGCAGAAACTCAAGAAACTGAACTATTAAAGCATACAGATGATATAATAAAAGTCGCTCCTGGTTAGGAACTCGTAAATGACAAAAGCCGTTTACTTCCCTGTTGCTGCGTCTGTCTCGGTCGGCTACTGCTGCCTGACTTTTCTGAGCTTAGTAGAGATATGCGAATCGACCTTTCTTTACCACCAAAATTCAAACTTGGCGCCAGTTTGTAGCAAGAGGTGGCGGTTGGATGACTTAGGTTAGTGGAGGTAGCCCAAGTGACCTATCTTCCCGCGATTTTTCTTAGTTTAGTCGAGATAACTGTGGTGTGATGCATTATCCTGTTGGAATTTGAACTTCCCTCATTTTTGTTGGGGAGGGGAGGAGAGGGGCATTAGGTTAGTGGAGGTCGCCCAGTTGACATATCTTACCGCCAAAATCCGCCACCTTGGATTGTGTCATACACTGTTGCCAGGTCTACACGACGCCATGTTGGATGACGTCATCGCCGCCATCTTGGATACATCTGGCAACAATGCAGAGTGGCTCTGAACATAGGTTGTCCCAATACTACTATACACCACCTTGCAGTTACCTGAATTGAGAATAGCAATGACAATCACTCTCCAAAAACCCATTTGAAGAAGATATTTATTGGTCACTCAGTACAGATCTAGTTGTGAGACGGAGGCGCATCATGGAGCTCCAAATTATACACGAATATTTTGTCAAGAGTGAGCAGGAAAGTCTGGGAGACTTTTCAGTGAACATGTATTCGGAGAGGTATAGCAACAGTAAATGCTCTCAGACAAAACAAACCGCATGTCAGATCAGCACAGTTAAGCAGTTCGGAATGGGAGCGACCCTTCAAAAACTGCATCACGAGCAGCTTGTGATACTCAAGAATTTGAACTGTAGCAAAGAGGACCATCCCCACGTTCTCTGATATCTCCCTAGAGTAAGTAAATGGTATTTTCTTTACTTTCTGCAATTTTCTGTTGAGAGTGCCAGCCACTCAAGGAATACATAGGGATTTAGTTTAAATATTTTATCTGGAAGGCACCTGCTCAGTCTTTATACGTTTTTCCCAGTATAACTTCTGTTATACCTCCGGGGCCCAAGCTACTTGCCTTCCAAAACCATGGGAATTCTGTCCGGTTAAAGCCGCTGAAAAGAGACGCCTTCATTTCTTTGCTGAATTTGCTGGCGAATCTACATCATCGGTTCAGCCAATAGGAAGAATGAGAAACGGATCACGTGCGTGGCTTCTTGAAGGCCCTAGAGAGCAGAACACAGTCGCTTCGATCTCTTGCAATCCAGACTTCAGCCAGAGCAGACGTCTCTCCTGGTTTCCAGACGTGAGAGCGGCCTAATGTCGTCTGCCAGAGACCGGCCAGCAACCGCATAAACGTGAACTTTCAAGTCTCCCGCTCCCCATTCCTGCAGTTAGGCCCAAATACGATAGTCGTAGCCATACAGTAACTTCCGGCCCCCTGGACAGCCCCCATGAACCCCCCATTGACAATGTAGATCCCAACTTCAATAAATTTCTCTCTTTCATTTTAAACAGCCGTACCTTCCGTCATCCACCTCCCCTCAAACCACCCATCTTTGGCACAGGAAGCCTTCACTTTCAAGGTATGGCCCTGTACTCTGTACATAGCAACATTGACAATACGGACATTATTTTCTATTGTAGTGATCCTTAATGTGCAGTAAGTTTACGTGAGGAATTTTCATTTTAAAGAAGAACTTGGTGTTTAAACTTTTACTGTGTCAACCATGTACCTTAAAAATGTCGAACCTTCCAATAAACGTTTGCTGAGATACGGACATGAACTGATTTAAGCTACTGAGTTTCCTGGTCATGGAAATGTCTTTGGTTTTGTCTAATATGCAATAATTTGGATGGTATTTTGAGTTAAAAATTTAGTTGTGCTAAGTTCAGTAACGAAAGTTATCTGAATTCCGCTTCAAAAACTGTGAGAATTGACCTGTTGATGCTTAGAGGCCACTGAAGTAATAAGAAATACAAAGAAATTGTGCTGATTGTCGCATATTATTAACCAAAATTACGTTAGCATAAACTTTGTGAAGTAGGCCTATTTAACTAATTTTTGAGGTATTAATATAAATATATTCCAATTTACACTATATTTTAAGTCATGGAACAAGACAGAGTGAAAGCTGTTATGCATTACTGTTAATAGTAGCTGCTAATGGTATTTAGCATTTTGGACTACAAATAGCAATTGTCATCCACAGAACTTTAAGATATGGTAAACGCCTTTTTGAAGTCTGATCAGAATTATGCATAAGAGCTGCGAGGTAGCAAATTCATTTTCTTGTATGAACTACAACATTTAATGTTTTTGTGTTTCTAACAATCCGCTACCGATGTATAATCTATTAAATTTCGGGCTTGCAGCCGTGCAAATTCCATCTCTCCACTCATATTTCGGCCATTAGTGTAATAGACGCAAACTGCACAGGTGCATGCTTGAATTGTAATGGATTATTCATTACGCCGTGAAAAACTGAAAATGCACATCCGGCAATGTATTTACTAATGAAAAATGCCAAAAAACGCAAAGAATTTGACCATTAACTTTTACGAAAATCTATATCATAAACTGTGTAATTTTTCATGGAATTCGAACTGTATTTTAAGAATCAACTTCAAAATATTATTAGGACGTAACATTACAAGTTGTCCTCAATAGGAGACGTTGTGGAATCGGTGACCGCTTAACCGCTGCTCACTTGGTAGACATGGGAAGATGAAGTCAGAGACATCTGGAAAGGCTTTCACCATTGCTGGTAACACAAGCACAGCAATGAACGCAGAGAAATATAAGAAAGAGGTGAATTATTATTATTGAGAAAGGAAAACAAGAAATCCCTCCCATCGGTTGTATCTGCCATAAAGCCGAGGGGAGTTAAGTGATGTTTAAATTCAGAAGACACGCGTTGGAGAAAGCCTATATCATTCTGCCCCGTTATTTGCCTCGTACTAACCGAAGCTGGTGGCGTGTGCTGTTACAGTGAAAACAGTCTGCTGCTCTTTGTTCTAGCTGAAAGAGCTAACAATGCACCCAAAATACGGCGCTGGTGCAGCTGGCATTTATGTAGTGGCTACTCTTTAACGTTAAATAATTCTAAAACAGAGGATGCATCTATAGGAGACAATGACGGGTACAAGCATCATAATGCTGTAATAGTTACGCAGAAAAAGTTTGGATTTGTTTACAATGGACAGGGCTATAATGTTTCGGATCAAAAAGTTTTTTTCTATAAGAATACACTCGTTTATCTTAACGCATTTCTTTATTTAACTTTTGAATTTCCTTCCAACACGCTTGCTAATACGTCATCAGTCAGTTAACCGTCTTTCAGACGCTTTGCATCTTAAAACATTCTGTATGTTTCCCGACATATCTCATTAAGGAATAAAGTTAACTGAAAATGGTTTTCCCCGGCTTCAAGACCTCAAAAGTCTGCGTCCAGTGACAGGAAATTAAAAAGAATGTAGGTTTAGGATGAAATGAGGTATGGAAGAAATCGGCTTCGGCGAAATCGAACTCATTTCGTTGTGCCAAAATTTCGTTAAACATTCTTTTAAATGTCCTGATGATTTCCAACAGAGGTGAGACAGGCGTTTGATCGGGCGACACTGGGATGATGTGAAGGAACACGAAGTTTGAGAGGTTAATGCTGCATTAATTTGTATCAGCTGTTCATTGACAAATTCAACCGAATAAACCCACATAAAATAATTACCACTGCGTCTTTTACGATTTTAAGACGATTCGCACGACAATCAGAAAAGGAAGACTTTTTTCATTTCAAATTGTTGCGGCGCGTGCCCATTGGTGATGCAGGCCCCTAGGATGTCCTGAGCCCCTCACTTTCCGAATATACCGCTGAAGTTCAGCTGCTAACTACGTACCGCATTAGCTGCCGTCACATTTACATCTGTACTTCTCAAGCTAACTTGCGGTGTGTGGCGGAAGTTACTTTGTGTCGCAGAGTTACTTCTCCCTTTGTCTGTTAAAGCCGCGAATGTGTGGGGGGAGAACGATTGCTGGCAAGTTTCTGTGTGGTCTCCAAGCTCTTTAATTTTATCTTCGCGGCCTTTTCGCGAGATGTGCATGAGTGGAAGCAATATATTAGTTCGTTCTTCTAGGAACGTATGTTCTCGGAACTTTAACAGCAGACCTCTCTTGCAGCGTCTCTCACTGAAGCTGAGCATCTCCGTGCAGTTTCCGAGCGTAAGAAGACTGAGAAGACAGTGGTGACAGGTTTCGGCTCACAGCAATAGTTTCAACCACAGTCCACGAATGATTTCATAATTAAGCTGGGTACTACCTAGTTAGAGTACTTTGGAGAAAGGTCTCATGACGGACAACGCGTATCTGCAAATGATAGTAATGGATCATTGTTATCCACCTCAAACGGACAACATGCTTTCTTGCGGTTAGCTGTTTTCGTTATTTTGTGTGGAATAAACTCATGCATAGTGTTCATCTTTCGCACGCTAATGTAAAAGTTGTCTCTAAATAAGGTAAGTGCCAAATTCATGTATTTCGTATTTCTATTTATTAACGCTTCCAAGAGACGAATACTCTCTTTCAGGGATGTGCATAATATTTTGTCTGGTGTGCCCAGAATTGCCATAGCAATATTTTGTGTAAGTTTTGACAAGATGTGCAATTGTTATCGCACATTAGTAAATACATATGTAATTTATGTTGCTCCGTCAGTTATCGTTCACAATACATTCAGACCTGAATTATCGCTTACCGTTGGGTGTTACTGCGGCTAAATTCGTGGAATTCATATGACCGGCTACTCGCAGTCGGCGGTTCAGGCTTACTGTTTCATTCCCTCTGACGATACCACACAAGAGCTGCTGTTTACGACTTGCTGATTTAAGTGTGGGTGCAGTTACAAGTTGTAGGTTAGTTCGTGCGCTCCTAAAAGCTTAGCCTTTTCCTCATGGTATTCTCTTAGCTACAGGCAGAAGTCTGCAGAAAGTACGACGTTTCAAAGAACCTTTACGAGGCAGAAAAATACTGTAGTTTTTCAGAACTTCGTTTCTACGAAATATAAAATGTTTAGAGCAACCAGTGGACGATGTCTACGATTTGTATTCCGCCTTACGAATAGTTATTCCAGAATATGAATTCATATGTGTTCCTAATCATCATGAACGTTGAGTCCGCCCCCTCTAGCTGAGTGGTCAGCGCAACAGAATGTCAATCCTAAGGGCCCGGGTTCGATTTCCGGCTGGGTCGGCGACTTTCTCCGCTTATGGACTGCGTGTTGTGTTGTGCTAATCATCATCATTTCATCCCCATCGACGAGCAAGTCGCCGAAGTGGCTTCAAATCGAAAGAATTGAACGCGGCGAACGGTCTACCCGACGGGACGTCCTAGTCACACGACATGATGATGAACGAAAAAAAAAAAGAAAAAAATAGAAGCAACGTGTAGATTCTTCGCAGATTTGAGTACGCTACGAGTTTTATTTTTGTGTGCTTCTTCATAGAAGGGGGTTGAGGTGTGTCCACTCCTCATACCTGGTTGTTTAACTAACTGGTTGAATTTCCTGCTGCTTTGGTACTGCTCTGCTTCGTAAAAACAATTGGATGTAGATAATGTAAACTATGTATCGGTTGGATCCGTCTGTGGAACAGCTGATACTTTTACTTTACGGCTGCACGAATGTTTATGGTTTCAACTGAAATGTTTCTTCAAAATTCACCTGTACATAACTGCGAAGTACTGTTTGTTAAAGTCAGAAATTGTAGCTGCATCCAGTAAACGAGAGCTATTCCACTATCACACATGCATCAATTTAACATTCATTGATTCAGTCATCAAGTTCTATCGCCGAACGAGCTGACAAATTTTCTTAGTCAGAACTGAACACCACATGTATAATATGCTGACAAATTTTCTTAGTCGCAACTTACAACCATACGTGAAATATTATCAAGTCTTGCGACGTTGCGGACAAGTGTCTTTATACCGCCCAAAGATTAAAGTTTAACCATGACGTTTCTCTTTCGCATTTACCAACAATATGTCTACCTACTCAAACTAACTTCATTCCCCTTCCCCCCCCCCCCCTCCCCAAGATACCCCATTCCTCATTGGCTGCCAAGCCAACCGCCCATCAGCGCCACGAATCAGTGCGCAGAGCAAAATTAAAATTCTCGGACTACATGGCCGATTTAAATAAACAAAGCGTCACTGGATGCGTGCTAAGATGTTGATTAATTCCGTATCAAACAAGATATGGTTATTCAAATCATCATTTACGTAAATACTGGTTTAAAATTTGCAATTTTTATAAAGTAATTTTTATAGTTACATCCTTTATGAAACACAAATGAATTAGTTCACATTTCTTTTCCATTAATTCGAATTTATTTACATGATGTCAGTGAAATGTTATCGGTTTGCAACGTTATCAACTTATTTGCTAAAATGCTATGACTAAAATTTACATAAGCGTATTATTCACATGGAAGTTGTTATTGAACCAAAAGGTGGTGTTCATCAGTTAGGCAAGAGGTTGCCGTGTTACATGCCTTGGTATACAAGAGCTTTTTTGTATTCTTTGACGGTAAACCATCTCGTTTCTCAGAAATTAGTGATTCGTTCCGATTTGTTTGATATACAGACAACCGACAGCACGACACAAGAACTGTCTGATCGGATGCTTTTATAGACCACCTGGGTCAGGGTCTATAGTTGTAGAGCGCTTCAGACAGAACTTGCAGAATATCATTAGTAATTTTCCTCATTATCCCGTTGTAATAAGAAGTGACGTCAACTTGCCAGGTATAGATTGAGAGTGTTATGCTATCAAAATTGGTGCCAGAGACAGGGAATCGTGTGGAATTGTTCTGGATGTCTTGTCAGAAAATTACCTTGAGCAGATTGTTAGAGAACCAACTCATGAGGGTAACGTCTTAGACGTCCTGGCAATAAACAGACCTGAACTTATCGAATCAGCTAACGTATAGGAAGGTATCAGTGATCATGAGACTGTGACAGCATCTACGACGATGGGTCGTACAAGGAATATTAATAAAGGTAGGAAGATATATTTGCTCAGTAAGGGTAACAGGATACAAATTTCAGAATGTCTCAGCAGTCACCATCAAATATTCGGTCATGAGGACAAAGATATGGAGAAAAAATGGAAAAACTTCAAAGACATCGTTCAATATGCCCTAGACAAGTACGTTCCGAGTAAGGTTTTAAGGAATGGGAACGGTCCATCATGGTTTAATAGCCATGTAAGAAAAGCGCCACGAAAACAAAGGACACTTCATCTCATATTCAAGAGAAGTAAAAATCTAGATGACAAAAAAAGCTGAACGAAGCGAAAAAGCGTAAGAAGAGCAATGAGAGAAGCGTTCAATGATATTGAAAGTAAGACGTTGTCAACCGACCTGAGTAATAACCATAAGAGATTTTGGTCGTATGTAAAATCAGTAAGTGGGTCAAAATCATCTATTTATTCTCTCAGCGACCACGCCGGAATCGAAACGGAAGATAACAGAGAGAAGGTCGAAATACTGAATTCAGTCTTCCGAAGATGTTTCACAGCGGAAGATCGTAGCACTGTCCCTCCTTTCAACCGTCGCACGAACGTCGAAATGGCAGATATTGAGATAACCGATTGCAGAACTGAAAAGCAGCTACAAACGCTTAGTAGTGGAAAGGCGTCAAGACCAGATGAGGTACCTATACGATTCTATATAGATTATGCGGAAGAACTTGTTCCCCTTCTGGTTTTAATTTGTCGTTAATCACTTGAGCAATGAAATGTACCTAAAGACTGGAAAAAAGCTCAGGCCATTCCGCTTTTAGGAAAGGCCGTACGACAGATCCATACAATTATAGACCTATATCGTTGACATCAATCTGCTGTAGAGTTATGAAACATGTTTTATACTCAAGAATTATGACTTTTTGGAAAACGAACATCTTCTCTATAAAAATCAACATGGGTGCCGCAAACAGAGATCCTGTGAAACTCAGATCGCTCTGTTCCTCCATGAGATCCACAGCGCCGTGGACAATGGTGCTCAGGTTGATGCCGTGTTCCTTGATTTCAGTAAGGCATTTGACACCGTCCCGCATTGCCGGTTAATGAAAAAAATATGAGCTTACGGAGTATCGGAGCAGACCTGCGACTGGATTCAAGACTTTCTTGCAAACAGAACTCAATACGTCGCTCTAAGCGGAACAAAATCTACAGATGTAAAGGTAATATACGGAGTACCACAGGGAAATGTATAGGACCGCTGCAGTTTACAGTATACAGGGTGAGTCACTAACAATTGCCACCAAGAATAACTCCGAAACTATAATGGGAGCTGAAAAGTTTGTGGGACAAAAGTTGCATGGGACAACGGGGTCCATAATATGACGTTGGTTTCTTGTTGATAGGTGGGGTCGTTTCAGAGATGCTGGTTTACAAATCACTTGTCAATGTGGACGGCACTCTTGGTGCTTCGACATCTTCTGCGAAGGGTAAAAAGAACGAAGTAAGGGGAGTAGGTAAAACTACTCAATTTGTTCTTATTCATGGACCTACTTTATTTTGTGGTGCGAAGTTAAATTTTTCTTTAATGAAAGTTTCTTCTTCTTCCAGTTTGGGTAACGGATGGATAACAGTTGCTTTCGTTACTTGTAACAATGCAGAGAGAGCCGGTTTGGAATCCTTTGAAACTCGTGAAATCTTGGCTTACCGTACTATACCTGTTTCTGAGATTATTATTGCTAGTGAGGGTTCCTACCTTTTTAAGCACGGGAGTTTGTCTTTGTCTTGTCGTAGACGTTGTAAGATAAATTCCGATTGTAGTATTCACTTATGGGTGAAGGCTAGTGGTCCTTCTTCTTTGGAAGATTGTCGCATTGTGGGTGATTGTACTTTATACACTCCTGGAAATGTAAAAAAGAACACATTGACACCGGTGTGTCAGACCCACCATACTTGCTCCGGACACTGCGAGAGGGCTGTACAAGCAATGATCACACGCACGGCACAGCGGACACACCAGGAACCGCGGTGTTGGCCGTCGAATGGCGCTAGCTGCGCAGCATTTGTGCACCGCCGCCGTCAGTGTCAGCCAGTTTGCCGTGGCATACGGAGCTCCATCACAGTCTTTAACACTGGTAGCATGCCGCGACAGCGTGGACGTGATCCGTATGTGCAGTTGACGGACTTTGAGCGAGGGCGTATAGTGGGCATGCGGGAGGCCGGGTGGACGTACCGCCGAATTGCTCAACACGTGGGGCGTGAGGTCTCCACAGTACATCGATGTTGTCGCCAGTGGTCGGCGGAAGGTGCACGTGCCCGTCGACCTGGGACCGGACCGCAGCGACGCACGGATGCACGCCAAGACCCTAGGATCCTACGCAGTGCCGTAGGGGACCGCACCGCCACTTCCCAGCAAATTAGGGACACTGTTGCTCCTGGGGTATCGGCGAGGACCATTCGCAACCGTCTCCATGAAGCTGGGTTACGGTCCCGCACACCGTTAGGCCGTCTTCCGCTCACGCCCCAACATCGTGCAGCCCACCTCCAGTGGTGTCGCGACAGGCGTGAATGGAGGGACGAATGGAGACGTGTCGTCTTCAGCGATGAGAGTCGCTTCTGCCTTGGTGCCAATGATGGTCGTATGCGTGTTTGGCGCCGCGCAGGTGAGCGCCACAATCACGACTGCATACGACCGAGGCACACAGGGCCAACACCCGGCATCATGGTGTGGGGAGCGATCTCCTACACTGGCCGTACACCACTGGTGATCGTCGAGGGGACACTGAATAGTGCACAGTACATCCAAACCGACGTCGAACCCATCGTTCTACCATTCCTAGACCGGCAAGGGAACTTGCTGTTCCAACAGGACAATGCACGTCCGCATGTATCCCGTGCCACCCAATGTGCTCTAGAAGGTGTAAGTCAACTACCCTGGCCAGCAAGATCTCCGGATCTGTCCCCCATTGAGCATGTTTGGGACTGGATGAAGCGTCGTCTCACGCGGTCTGCACGTCCAGCACGAACGCTGGTCCAACTGAGGCGCCAGGTGGAAATGGCATGGCAAGCCGTTCCACAGGACTACATCCAGCATCTCTACGATCGTCTCCATGGGAGAATAGCAGCCTGCATTGCTGCGAAAGGTGGATATACACTGTACTAGTGCCGAAATTGTGCATGCTCTGTTGCCTGTGTCTATGTGCCTGTGGTTCTGTCAGTGTGATCATGTGATGTATCTGACCCCAGGAATGTGTCAATAAAGTTTCCCCTTCCTGGGACAATGAATTCACGGTGTTCTTATTTCAATTTACAGGAGTGTATAATCATTGAAAGCAGTTCTCAAAATCGGCCCTTTTAAGGGCCACAAATACTACACATTGATCTTGCCAAAAGCCGAGAAGCGATTCTTCTTGGTGTTTTAGCTCTCTGGGGCACTCTGGGATGCTCTCTGGCGCACTCTGGGTTGCTCTCTGGGCTGCTCAATAGATGTCGAGCACAGTCTCTGATTGGTTGTCTTCTTTTTGGCGCGCAATTCAAACTACAAGTTTGGTACTTATTTTCTGACAGCGCCTATCGAGATGAATCCAATGATGTGTAACAGTAAGGTCTTTGAAGGTCCACGAAGGTCGCAAAGGTTGCATGAACGTCCATCGACAGAAGGTGTTGGAAGTGATGACCATTGGTATCACAACAGCGATGCAATCTTCTTATCATGGATTGAGTGGTATCCCGTATCACTTCGGCACTTATCGAACCACATACTCTTACAATTCTCTCTCGTATATCGTGCATATAGTAAATGTTCGCTGAATACGGCGTATCCATCTAACGAGCCATTGCCATGTAAACACCATTCTAAGGTTTCACAATACAACACTGATAGGAACGGTAAGACTAGTATCGTCGAATCAAGCGAATGTGAATGATGTATTCCTTCGAAGAACAAGTCGATATGCTTCTCATTTACGGAGAACGCCAACGAAATTCAGTGAGAGCTAGAGACTTATACGCTGAAAGGTATCCTCAACGTACTCACCCTACACGACGTACATTTAAATATGCGTATGATAAACTGAGAACAACTGGATCTTTAACGTATCGGAAACATACCCGGCAAAGAAAAGTTACTAACGAGGAAACGGAAATTGGTACTCTTGCCACATTGGTTCGATATCCTTGTGTTAATTCGCGTCAGATCGCAAGGGAATCTGACATGAGCCAGAGTAGAGTTGTCCGTGTTCTGCATCGCCATAAATATCATCCTTACCATATCAGTCTCCACCAAGAATTAACTGGTACGGAATGTATGCGTCGCATTGAATTCTGCCGAAGGGCTCAACTTCAGAACAGAGGATCTGGATTTGTTCTTGTGGGGATTCGTAAAAGACATTGTTTATAAAGGTGCTACAACTACATCTGAAGATATGCGAGAGAGAATTGTCAGAGCATGTGCTTCGATAAGTGCCGATGTGATAAGGATTACCACTCAATTCATGGTAAGGCGGGTGCCAGGTTGAGATTCACTGGGAGAGTCCTTAGAAAATGTAGTCCATCAACAAAGGAAGTGGCTTACAAAACACTCGTTCGACCTATACTTGAATATTGCTCAACAGCGTGGGATCCGTACCAGGTCGGGTTGACAGAGGAGATAGAGAAGATCCAAAGAGGAGCGGCGTGTTTCGTTACAGGGTTATTTGGTAAGCGTGATAGCGTTACGGAGATGTTTAGCAAACTCAAGTGGCAGACTCTGCAAGAGAGGCGCTCTGCATCGCGGTGTAGCTTGCTGTCCAGGTTTCAAGAGGGTGCGTTTCTGGATGAGGTATCGAATATATTGCTTCCCCCTACTTATACCTCCCTAGGAGATCACGAATGTAAAATTAGAGAGATTCGAGAGCGCACGGAGGCTTTCCGGCAGTCGTTCTTCCCGCGAACCATTCGCGACTGGAACAGGAAAGGGAGGTAATGACAGTGGCACGTAAAGGGCCCTCCGCCACAGACCGTTGGGTGGCTTGCGGAGTATAAATGTAGATGTAGATAAATTTGATTTTATTTACTAACAAGGCTAAGTTCACGAACTATGGAGATGTTAATTTGCATAACATGCATTATTGACCAAATGGAAATCTATGTTGGCTGCGGCAAGTTGCATACCAAAAACCATGGTCAGTGAATGTATGGTGTGAGATTGTGGAGGACAGAATTATAGGCTCCTATTTCATTGAAGGAAATGTTAATGGTAGGAAGTACATCAAATTCCTGCAAGAAACATTAGGTCTGTTATTGGAAGAAATACCTTCAGAAAGAAGGAACAGAATGTAGTATCAACGCGATGGGTTGCCGGCACATTTTTCGCTGATGACTAGAAATGAGTTGCAGAGACAAACCCCATATCGTTGGATTGGACTCGGAGGAGATGTGTCGTGGCCGGCTCGTTCACCAGACTTGGCGCCTCTGGATTTGTTCTTGTGGGGATTCGTAAAAGACATTGTTTATAAAGGTGTTCCAACTACGTCTGAAGATATGCGAGAGAGAATTGTCAGAGCATGTGCCTCGGTAAGTGCCGATGTGATAAGGATTACCACTCAACTCATTATAAGAAGATTTCAGCACTGCATTGATACCAATGGTCATCACTTCAAACACCCTCTGCAAATGGACGTTCATGCAACCTTTGCAACCTTCGTTGACCTTCAAAGACATTGCTGTTACACATCATTGGAGTCGTCTCGATAGCCGCTGTCAGAAAATGAGTACCTAACTATAGCATCGTATTAAAAAAAAAAAAACAAAGATGAACTTCATGTCTTTGACGCGACCCCAACTAGCAACAAAAAACCAATGTCATATTATGGCCCCCGTTGTCCTATGCAACTTTTTCCCTCACAAACTTTTCAGCTCCCATCATACTTTCGGAGTTACTCTAGGTGGCAATAGTTAGTGACTCGCCCTGTATACATATAAATGATCTAGTAGAAAGTGTCGGATGCTCTTTAAGGCTATTCGCAGATGATGCAGTTGTCTATATAAGAGTAGCAACGCCAGAAGATAGTAAGAATTTGCAGAATGACCTGAAAAGAATTAATGAATAGTACAAGCTCTGGCAGTTGACCCTGAACGTAAATAAATGTAACATATTGCGCATACATAGGAAAAGATATCCACTACTGTGCAGCTGCACTACTGAAGACAAACAGCTGGAGACGGCGTCTGCCGTAAAATATCTAGGCGTAACTATCCAGAGTGACCTTAAGTGGAACGACTATATAAAACGGATAGTGGGAAAAGCAGATACGAGACTCAAATTCATCGGAAGAATCTTAAGAGATTGTAACTCATCCACGAAAGAAGTGGCTTATAAGGCGCTTGTTCGCCCGATTCTTGAGTATTGTTCATCTATCTGGGATCCCTATCAGGTAAGACTGATAGAGGAGATAGAGACGATCCAACGAAGAGCAGCGCGTTTCGTCACGGGATCGCTTAACTGGCGAGAGAGCGTTACGGAGATGCTAAATAATCTCCACTGGCAGACGTTACAAGAGAGGCTTGTGCATCATAGAGAGATTTACTATTGAAATTTCGGGACAGCACATTTCAGGAGAAGTTGGACAAAATATTACTTCCCCCCACATACATTTCGCGTATTGACCACGAGGTGAAAATTGGAGAAATTAGAGCCAATATTAAGGCTTACCGACAATCATTCTTCCCACGCACTATTCACGAGTGGAACAGGGTTGGAGGGTTTAGATAGTGGTATCGAAATTACCCTCCGCCACACACCATTAGGTGGCTGGCGGAGTATGATGTAGATGTCTTAAAATACTTTTACAGTTCCAGCACTTGCTGTAATTCATGACTATATAGTTATATTAACAATACTTATCATTTAAATAAACAAAATAACAACATCTTCTAAGCTAGGAATGCCACAGTTCTGGCTCATCTTTCATCTTTCATATAATATGCATGTATCGGTCTTCTTAAACTCACTATAGCCCCTCTTTTTTCTCTCTCTAACGGTGCTGTATAATTTGTTTTGTGGCATTTCAAAGAAGCTTTCAACGACATGACATGTATTGGACTTGATAAAATACTATCAAGGTAACTGTGCCCCCACCTCCCACCCCCCTCAGGAGAAGGGGTTACACAAACACTTTCCGTCTTATACCAAATGTAAGCAAACACATAATTCAGGTACGTTTCGTTTGTTTACTATCACAGCTGTCATATCAAGTGCTCAAAATGTTCATTTCGAGCATTTCTACTCGCTATGAAGTGATTCTGGAGAAAGCATACTGCACGTTGAATTTCATCTGGAGTTAACGGCAGCAGAGGCTCGTGCTATAACACATTTCATGCCTTCGGGGGCGTCGGTTTTCCTAATAGACCTCTTGTTTTAATTTTCGCTACAGATAAAAATATAGAAGTGTTAAGCTCTATGTGTGTGCAGACCACTTTGTGTTTCCCGAACGACAGTTTCAGTGTTCTCCAAATACTCTCTTAAGAGCACGCGTCATTATGCGTGCAGAAAGGAATAGACATCCGTCTGGTTGGCACCACACTGATTGCATTATGTCCAGTGAGACGTCTTTCAATAACTGCGGCTGCAGCATGTGTTAGGAACACTTAAGTGTACTTAGATTCCCCTCAACAAAACAGGCACCACTGATGCGGGTCTTGAAGAATGTGCACCAAACGTTGATCGACCAAGACCGTTATTGTTGTTGCTTCTTTGAGTCAGCGTGGATTTTACACTGACAATCAGTGCATATTGCGAAGATTGACTTGCCCTTAGTTTGTAAAACATGCTTCTTCCTTAAATAAAATTTTGCACAGTTATGCAGCATTACTTTCCATTTTCCCTAGGTAACCTTCGGAGCACTGTAACCAATTCTGGAAGTTATTGCCATGGAGCTGCTGATGCAGCAAAAGGTGAAGATAATTAAATGCAGTGGAATATAGTGTCCGCAGAACACTCGTTTGTTTGATTCATCTCGTACTTCCAAGATGCATCATAGTGACCGTTTGTTTGATCCCTCTCCTATTCCAGCTTAGTGACATTTGCATTGCTGCTAAAATGTTACTTTCCTTTCTTTCATCAGTTGCCTTCATTATCCTTCGCCTATTTTATTCTCCACACTTCCATTTTCTAGAACTTTGTTACAAAGTTTGCAAGAGTGCTAGGCACGATATGGATAATCTTCAGTTTACAGCCGCAGCACTCCTCTAACAATTTGGCTATATCTGCCATAAATGATATTCACTTTTTGGACTGTCGCATACATTGTTAATGCCTCAGTATCTTTACGAATAAGTTATACGATTGATACAGCAGTTTAACACACACTGATGGGCTTCAAGAGCATAGGTAAACACGACACCTGAGCTACGTGTTTGCTTACATTTGGAATAAAAGGAAAGACGTTAGTGACCCTCTTCTCCTGACGGCGGAACAGTGGTTTGCGGCGTTGGTATCTGGATACTATTTGATAAAGTCCCGTGCATGTTCTGTCGTTGAAGCTTCTTTCAGATGTCACGGACAAAAGTATATATTTGCATTATGGAAAAAACAATGTCAGTATCGTAATTCGGCGACTACACGACGATAAAAATTACTTGCGAACGTCAGGAAATCGGCCATAGTGTTAGCTATAGCTTGGCGAAAACCGCACCTCGATATACTTGTTCATTCTGGATATACACTGACGGAAAAAGATCGCAACAACATGGAGTTATGCGACATAAGCGAAAGTTGATAGGTGTGTTTCTACATCTCATAGATGATATCTGCCCACATTCCTCCACCCCTCCCTCCTTGCGGGTCCGGGGGTTAGAATAGGCCCGTGGTATTCCCGCCTGTCGTAAGAGGCGACTAAAAGGAGTCTCACAAGTTTCGGCCTTTATGTGTTGGTCCCCTGTAGGGTATGACCTCCATTCTTCCAAATTTTTCCGAAGAGCGAGCCAACTGGGGAAGGGCGCCTTACATGGTGCATCGTGTCCATAGTGCGTTGAGATCCTTAGCCCCCTTTCTCGTCGTCGCATTGCAGTCCCGCTCATTCTCCATCTCTTGGGCGAGGATACATTCCTGGGTACGGTTTCCACCATGCACTGTGCAGTGTCGCTTTCTACGCCGACGACGACCATGGACTTCTTTGCACCTGATATCCAGCACGGTAGGCAGTCAGTTGTGGTGGAGCCGCCATGTACCCTGTTGGTTGTAGCCCCCTGACAACACAGGGATCGCTCTGCTGATGCCTGCGCCGTTAGCTACCCACGTATGCCAAGGAGTAGATGCCCGTCACCCTGGGACATCGGGACTCCCGGCAATGGCCATCCTGCCAGGTGGCCCTTGCTGCGGCTGGGTGGCACCCGTGGGGAGGGCCCTTGGTGGGAGTCGGTGGCATCAGGGCAGATGACACGCGATGGAGTGTACGTAGTACATCATCTCTAGCTGGTGGTGAAACACCATCAGCCTCTAAGCGATCACGAGCTCAATTCAGCGCACAGAAGTACGACTCCAAAACGTTCCCCTCCCTGGCCACACCATTGGAGGAACGTCATGCTAAGGATGGCAGCGGATCTTATTCGCCCCGGTACCTTGAATGTTCGAAAGCCGATGGGAAGTCTTTCATGACGGTGAGGCCTCAATTCTTTGTAGAGCATTTAGAAGACAAGTTTGGGGAGATGGAGGGCTTGTCCAAAATGCGCTCTGGGTCAGTTTTGATAAAAACAGAATCCCCTGCCCAGTCACGAGCATTACTTGCTTGTGACAAGTTGGGGAATGTTTCTGTTACCATTATGCACCATACGAGCTTAAATATGGTCCAGAATATTATATTCCACAGGGATCTTCTTTTGCAGTCTGATGGCGATCTGTGCGCCAATTTAGAGTGGCGAGGTGATCATTTCGTCCGGTGCGTTCATTGGGTCCGAGGGACAATCAGGTTGCCACCAGTGCCTTCATCTTGGCCTTCGAGGGTGACACATTACCTGAGAAGGTCAAGGTGATGGTCTACCGTTGTGACATCAAGCCCTATATCCCTCCCCCGATGCGGTGCTTTCAGTGCTGGAAGTTCGGTCATATGTCTTCCCGCTGTACTTCCAGCCTCACATGTCGAGATTGCGGACGCCCATCACATCCCAATACTCCATGTGCCCCCTCCCATCTGTGTCAACTGCGGAGAGCATCATTCACTTTGTTCGACAAACTGCAGGATTTTACAGAAAGAAAATCATGGAATATAAGACCATGGACCGACTGACCTACACTGAGGCTAAGCGAAAGTTTGAACGCCTCCATCCTCCTCGTATGACCTCTAACGCCGCCGCTACAACTGTTGTAGCCCCATCAGCTCCACCTACCCTAGTCACCTCTCAGAGCCGGACGTCTACACCTACCCCCTTGATAGTGGGGGAACTTCCCTCCCTGTTGCTCCTGCTCCTGCTATGAGCGTTAGTTATCTTTGAGTTTGGACGTGGTGAATTGATGTTAGTCAAGAATGCCTTTAAGATGACAAAGACGTCACTATCCACAGCTCACTGAGTTTGAACGACGTCGTGTAATAGGGCTAAGAGGAGCTGGATGTTCCTTCTGGGTTACTGCAGAAAAACTTGACAGGAATGTAGCCACTGTACATGATTTCTGGCAGCGGTGGTCACGAAAATGTAGGGTCGCAAGAAGACCGGGCTCTGGGCGGCCACGTAGCACTATCGAGAGGGAAGACCATCGCGTATGGCGCATGGTTCTTGCTCATCTCACAGCGTCTGAAGCAGAAACCTGATCAGCAATTGACACCTCAGTGACACAAAGAACTGTCAAGTTGGCTACTTCAAGGACAGCTCCGAGGCAGACACCCTGTAGCATATAATCCACTGATCAGAATTAACACCAATTGCGACTTCAGTGTTCTCAAACGAGAACTCATTGGAGGGCTGGGTGGAGGTCTTTTGTGTTTCCTAATAAAAGCTGGATCTTCCTCTGTGCCTGTGATAGCCGTGTGTCGCTTAGAAGCAGGTCACATGAAGCCTGCAACCAACCTGTCTTAGTACTAGAGACACTGAACCTTTACCTGGAGTTATGGGAAGGGGTACGATTTCATATGATAGCACTCTCGTAGTTATCCCACGCACCCTGACTGCAAACTTGTACGTCAGTCTGGTGATTCCATCTGCTGTGCTGCCAGTAATGCCACGCACCCTGACTGCAAACTTGTACGTCAATCTGGTGATTCCATCTGCTATGCTGCCAGTCATGACCAGCATTCTAGCGAGTGTTTTCAAACAGAATAACGCTCGGTCACATATCACTTTTGCAACCTAACATGCTCTACAAAGTGTCATCATATTGCTTTGGTCTGCTCGATCAGCAGATCTGCCTCCAGTCGACCACTCATGGGACACACTCCGACGACACCTCCAGCTTCATCCACAAGCAGCATTATCCGTCCCTGTATTTACCGACAAAGCGCAACAGGCATGAAACTCCATTCCGAAAACTGACATCCAGCACCAGCACAACACAATGTACGCACGTTTGCTCGCTTGCACTAAACATTCTGGCGGTTACACCTGTTATTAATGTATCACAATTTCGCATTTTCAATGGCGTATCTCGCTCTTACATTAACCTGTGATCTTGCAATTTTAATCACTTGAATATGTTACCTAGACAAAAGTATTATCGAAATTTCATTACTCCACATTAATTATTATTTTGTGTTGCAGTTTTTTTCCGTCAGTGTATTTGGCGAGCCTGTCTTATCTGCCTCACCCTGCGTATCTCAAGGAAAATGTAAGAATGCTGTAGAAGTATGTACAGGGTGATCTGGCTGAATGGGGACAAACTGCAAGAAACGATGCCTGAGAGGATAAGGAGCAAAAAATTTCATATGGAAATAAAGCCTAAAACGCGTTCTGTTGGAGGTCCACCCACTTGAACGTCGACAGATAAGTTCTTTGGCCATGTAGCTTTCAATGAATGAAAGTACTCATGACAATACACAAGGCTAGTGGGAATGTTCTGTCTGAACTAATGCTTTGTGGCGTGATGGTAGCGTAACATCATCACTGATTCAGCCTAAATATGTCGTTGGGGTATATGTTGTCGAGGTGCCTCCGCACAGAAATGGTGAAGTTAGCTGGAGCGCCTTCATGTATTGTTTGAGGTCCTCAGTCGATATGCGGAGAGCGAAATAAGACCACGTACAAAGTAAAGACCCTTCTGTCATTAATGGCGACAGTGTCTGTGTTTATTTAGTTACTGCATTTATTAGAATTCAATGTCCATCAGACATGCATGCGGACCTGAATTAACAGATACTGTCTTTAACGGTTTGCAGCTGTGGAAATCATGAAATGGATTCGCATATTGAATACGTATTAGCATCAGCAACTTGTAACAAATTAAAATTTTTGCAGACTGTGTCTGCGTGACATATGGGGGTTTGAACCGGCAATGAGGGCGTGCTCGGATACCTGAAGTTGTTAAGATGACCACTCATGACAAGTGGGAAATCCGGCTTCCAGTCCCGGTCCGGCACAATTTTTCATTTGTCACAAGTAGATGACGCTAATAAGCGTTCAAAATATGTGAATCCATTTTATAAAGACACTTCGACTGTCAACAAACTTCCTGAACTTACTGCCCCCCAGGAAAGCTGTCGCTTACAAATTATTCTCGAAATACAGAGCTGACTGAGGCCCGAAGTAGAAAGCTCCGAAATATTTAACGAAGCATGGAACGTATAGTGAAATGTTACCTTCGGCACCAGAGGAGAGGAAGGAGTGTTCATTGCAGTCGACTAAGTTATTGCATCTGTTGAGGTAGAAACTGAGACTGTGAAGTTATCTGGACAGGAGTAATAGCGTAGGCGAACTGAAGTTAATTATCGGATGTTTTCACTAGTCACCGGATTCCGCTGCGATAGTTGTAGTGGCCGAGTTGTCCTAGACGCTTCAGTCTGGAACCGCGCTGCTGGTACGGTCGGAGGTTCGAATCCTGCCTAGGCATGGATGTGTGTGATGTCCTTAGGTTATTTAGGTTTCAATAGTTCTAAGTCTAGGGGTTTGATGACCTCAAATGTTAAGTCCCATAGTGCTTAGAGCCATTTGAACCTTTTTTTTATAGTTGTAGCGTCATTCGAAGGAAGTCTACGCTAAGTTGCGCAGTAATATCCAGAGCATTCACCATTAGGTGGAGGCGACTTTAACCTACCGAGTTTGACTAGGACGTATATGGATTCATTGTAAGTGGTACGGACACTCGTGAAGTAGTTTTCAGCAGGTTTTCCGAAAACTGTCATGAGCAGATAGTTCGACAGCCCACACGCAGCTGATGTGGAAATCTTGACGTTACAAACAAGCCTGACCTTATCGATAGTGACAGTGTAGAGACAAGGATTATTGGTCATAATGTGATCATAGCAACGATCATTACTAAAGTTAATAAATCTGTGAAGAAGGGTACGTGAGTACTTTTTCTGGAAACAGCAGATAGGCTGCTCTTAAAATCCCACTTAGACAACAAATCAGCATCATTTAATTTCAATATCACGGACGTAGAGAAATAATGGGCAACATTTGAAATCGTTGTAGATCACACTCTGGAGAAGTATGTGTCGAGTAAGCGGATTAAGAATGGAAAAGTTCCACCTTGTCTAATAAAATTGATAAGATGCTGAGGAAGCTGAAACCGTTGCACTCTCGGTTAAAGAAAGAACTCCCGATTGATGACAGGTTATATTTAGTAGAAATTCTGATGTCTAAAAAAGATTGATGCGCGAAGCATACAATTACTTCCACCGTCATATCTTGGCGAAAGATTTTGCCGAGAACCCGAGAAAATTCTGGTCATACGTAAAATGGCTAAGAGAGTCGAAGTTTTCTATTCCATCAGTCGTTGGTGTGGCAACAAACGATAGCAAAAGGAAAGCTGAAGGTTTATATTTCGCGTTTAAGAAATCATTCACACAGGAGTGTTGTACGAACGTACTTTCATTTGACTGTCGTCCAGTCTCCCGTATGGATGTTAGGCGTCCCTGAGTAGAGAACGACGTGAAAGAATTGAAAACAAGTAAGTCGCCAGGTCCGGATGGAGTCCCAATTCAGTTTTACAAAGAGTACTCTCCGGCATTGGTCCCTTACTTAGCTCGCATTTATCGCGAATCTCTCACCCCACGCAATTCTAAGCGACTGGACAAAACCTCAGGTGACTTTTGTACATAAAAACGATAAAAGAATGGACGGGCGAAATTACAGATTAATATTCCTAACATCAGTTCGTTGCGTGATATACTGCGAACTGTGGATTAAGGACAGCAGCCACATTCCAGAATTCTAGAACGAAGAACTGGCTCGAAGACTTCGTATGTAATAGATCCATGTACTCTGTTCTCGAGGGCGAGTGTTCACCAGAGACAAGGGGTAGTCAGGAGTACCCCAGGGAAGTTTGATAGAACCGCAGTTGTTCTCTACATACGTACTGACTCTTAATGTGGCAAAATGTAAGTTCATGCGGATGAGTCGCAAAAACAAACCCTTAATGTTCGGATACAGCGTAGGAGAACTGAAGTTAATTATCAAATGTTTTCAATAGACACCCGATTCCGCCGCGATAGTTGTAACGTCATTCACACACACTCACGTCGTTTAAATATCTGGGCGTAACGTTACGAAGCGTTATGAAATGGAACGAGCATCTGATAATTGTGGTAGGGGAGGCGAATGTCTCTGCCTCGTGATGACTGGGTGTTGTGTGATGTCCTTAGGTTAGTTAGGTTTAAGTAGTTCTAAGTTCTAGGGGACTGATGACCATAGATGTTAAGTCCCATAGTTCTCAGAGCCATTTGAACCATTTTTTTGAAGGCGAATGGTCGACTTCGGTTTATTGGAAGAATTTTGGGAAGGTGTCGTTCATCTGTAAAGGAGACCGCATACAAGACCTAGTGCAACCTGTTCTTGAGTACTTCTCTCGCACCAGGTCGGAATGCAAGAAGACATCAAAGCAATTCAGAGACGAGCTGCTAGATTTGTTAGCGGTAGGTTCGCTCATCATGCAAGTGTTACGGATATGCTTCGGGAGGTCATGTGGGTATCCGTGGACGGAAGAAGACATTTAGTTCGAAGAACACTACTGAGAAAGTTTAGAGAACAGGCATTTGAAGCTGACTGCAGAACGATCCTAGTGCCGCCAACATATATTTCGCGTAGAGACCACGAAGACAAGATACGAGAAATTACGGCTCACATAGAAGCATACAGACAGTTGACTAGCTGTGGTACAGCGTACCTTCCGCCATGGACCGTATGGTGGCTTTCGCATTATGTATGTAGATATTGATGTAGAAATGATCTGACGCAGAGGGTGAGCAGCAACCAGCAGCTGTTTGCTGATGAAGCTGTGGTGTACGGGAAGGTGTCGTCGTTGAATGACTGTAGGAGGATATAAAAATGACTTAGACAAAATTCTAGTTGATGTGATCAATGACAGGTTGCTCTAAATGTAGAAAAATATAAGTAACTGCAGATGAGTAGGGGAAACAATCCCGTAAACATACGAATAAAGAATTGGTAGTGTTCTGCTTGACCAGTCACATCGATTAAATATCTAAAAGTAACGTTGTAAAGCTACCTGAAATGGGACGAGCACTTAAGGGCAGTAGTAGGAAAGACGAATGGTCGACTTCACTTTATTGTGAGAATTTTAGGAAAGTGTAATTCATTTTTAAAGGAAACTGCGCGTAGAACACTAGCACGAAAATTCTTGCTACTGTTTGCATTTTAAGGACCGGCACCGCGGCAGATTGAAGGAACACATCGAAGCAATTCAGAGGTGATCTCCTAGATTTGTGGCCGTTAGGTTCTATCAACATGCGTGTATTACCGAGATGCTTCGTGAACTATAATGGGAATCCCTGGAGGAAAGACGACGCTCTTTTCGTGAAACATGAAACGGAACTTGTTGCCCCGTTCCATATTTTTTACAGTAAATTATAACTATAGCCAGAGTGTTTCGACTGTGCAGAAGTGAATTCCGTGTATAACAAACAGAAGAGAATGGGCCATGTGGTGTTTATTTATTTATTTATTCATTTTATTTCATGTGTGCCATGTTTCCTTGTATCCTTTCTCGTATGCGACTTTGGACTGTACGAATGAGATAGTATGTGATGTAGCAGAAAGCTCTGGTCAGAGGTCGTTGCATTGCATGTGTAGAGCGTTCTGTGGTAGGATTGTACCAACCCCCTAAACGTGAACAAGTTTAGCAAAGATGGTGGGCAAGTCAAGTCAGATGGATCCTGGTGTTGGATCCGTTAGGTTGGCGAACCATCCCCTCCACCACCTTTTGAACGAAGAACGGTTACGCGAGGTGTCCGGTGGATCACGTTTCCCTGGGTCGCGTCGCTGGACAGACATGGAGACGCAGCTCTCGTTTTGGTAATGTTAACAAAGGTATTAGATCGTCTGAAATCTGCTCGGTAATGAAGTCCAGATGTTGAAATCAGGTGCGAAATCACCACTAAACCCCATAAGGGAATTTATTTTCATAATTTATTCAAATTTCACTAGAACTCTGCGTTTGTGCCTTGGTCAGGGCCGGCCGCGGTGGTCTCGCGGTTCTAGGCGTGCAGTCCGGAACCGCGCGACTGCTACGGACGCAGGTTCGAATCCTGCCTCGGGCATGGATGTGTGTGATGTCCTTAGGTTAGTTAGGTTTAAGTAGTTCTAAGTTCTATGGGACTGATGACCATAGCTGTTGAGTCCCATAGTGCTCAGAGCCATTTGAACCTTGGTCAGGCCACGCACCATGGGCCTTAAGCTCACGATCATGTTATTGCTCTGTGCTTAACGGAAATTCACTCATTCATTGTATTTTAATCTGCTCTCTCATTTACAGTAATATTTTGGGGGATTCTTATTTATTTTCCATATGTTTTCTTTGTGAACTTGCTTTCGCGCTACGTGGTCGGTTGGAGCAACCGCCACATTGATAAATTGGAGTTTCGGTCTGAAAATGTATTGTACACTATGAATAATCATACAGTAGTGGGCGAGTGTAAAATAGGGAATGAATAATCTTGTGTGTCCGTAATTTCCTGGACTTTTGTTGGCTACCGAAACTTGTCCACGTGTGTTGAGTAGCATTGAAGTCATGTTTCTTGTGCTCCCCCATAACTATTTGATTTGTTGGCGATACTGTGCGATAAGTAAAATACATGGTTTAAACTCGTGCCACTAGGAAAAGTATCGGATTTTAATGCCCATTGATTTGGTAAAGACTTGCGAAATACTCTTCCACCCTGACCAAGTTTTGCTTGTAGTGTCTTTGCTGAACATGCTCTTAGTCATCTATAGTAATTGAATGGGTTTAGGTATAACTGTGTGTCTGTATGAAATTACATTGAAGTCAGGTCTGCGCTCCCCTATCCCATTCCATAATTACGTGGCGGAACTAAACCATGTTAACTAGAGAGACCAGCTTTGATGATGTATATTACAAGAGAAACACGACTAGTTCTTGAAATACCATCGGTACTGAATAAATATAAGTTAATCTCTACCCTCGACTGATTATTTGCTCCCTCCATCATAAAGAATAGGTCAAAGTCAGTACCACAGTCGAATTCTGGGTCCTGAAAGCGAATGAAACCTATATACTGCCTATTAAGCCCTGTGTAGGTGCCTTCTGTAGTGGTTCAAAAATATTGTGTTATCCGTTGCGTTCAAATTTTTACCGGTTGGTGAAAACCTTCCCCTAGAAATTATTAATACCTGGCAATAACTCACAGGAGCCAGTAATTTCGTGGACCACACGAATTTAAGAAAACATTTACTACAGACGGCAACTTGCAGGACTTGCGGTAGGACATTGACAAAGCGATTACAATCTTCGTACTTAGTAGAGTTTTACCACCACCAGTACTAGTACGTTACGTTGCAAACACACCTGAGAAAATTTAGAGAACGAGGATTTGATGTAGACTGCACAACGGTTCTACTGCCAGCAACATGTATTTCCCCTAAGGACCACGAAGACAGAATAAGAGAGATTAGGGCTCTTGCGGGGGCGTATAGGCAGTTGTTTTCCCCTCGCTCTGTTTACGAGTGAAACAGAAAAGGGTCAGTGGCTTGCGGAATATGTATATAGATGCAGATGAAGTAGCCGCATTAGCCTCCGTACCATCAAACCCGCGTCTTCAATCAAGATAGGCTGGAATACCCTCAGGAAGTGCAGATATGTCTCGTCTGTGAGGCGTTGTGGAACTATTGCTGGTCCCACGAGGCTTTCGGCAGTAACTCCGGCCCACACATTGAGGCTGGACTGGTACTGAAGGTTCGCTGCCATTATACCGATAAAAGACTAGCACGGACGGAGCAGTCCCACCAGCCTGGTGTGTTCTCGCACTGCTATCAATTATTGCAACCTTATTCATGTAGCAGTACCTCCCTTGGCACACATCTCTGGCCATATGCCGATATGAGCATTTTTGCTTCTTATCCTCTCAGCGATCGTTTCCTGTAATTATTCCCCATTTAGTTAAATAACCCTGTATGTGAATTAAGACAGATTGCTGTCCCACACAAAGGAGCGCTGAGCTACGGACAGGCACATTTAAAAGTTGACTGTTGGGCGCGCCGTCGTGTGTGCGTGCGCGTGTGTATGCTTGCGTGTGTGTACACTTGACGAAAAGCTTGGTCCTATATCCCATTCAGCCTTCTAATTTAAAATATACTCATTTTCTCCCTAACGCCTCCTGTATGTGATGAGCAGAAATTTATTATGTAATATGCTTAACAAAAAAAAAAAAAAAAAACTGAACTGAAGCTCCCAGAAGAGGGGGAGAAACGAAATGAAACTTCACGAGTTAAGAGGGGACGTGATGTCATTTCTTTTAGGGACTGCAAAAGGAGTCAGATTTGCAGAGAACTTGGCAGTATGAGCCGACTTATTATTGTGATTTTGCACGCCCTCTGGTGTGGCTGCATGCACTGATTCTGCTGGGAAGGGTGTCACAAAGCCGTTGTATCCTCCTCTGAAGCAAGCTGCCCTAAAACTGTTGTAACTGAGCCTCAATATACTAGATACTGACTCTTGGATGGAGTCGACGTCCGAGCTGGCAGCATACATGTTCTTGTAGGAATCGATCAGTGAATCTTCCTGATCACGGGAATACTTCAGCATCACACAGGCATTTCATAGAGGGACGTGCCATGTGTGGGCAAGCATTGTCCTATTAAAAAGGGCACCACGATACCGTCACATGAGAGTAACGCGTGAAGACATGGGACGTCTTTGATGACGTATCTTTATGCCGTCAGTGTTCCCTCAGTCGCCACCAGCCGTCACTTGAAGTCATACCCAATGTCTCCCTGCACGATGACATCCCCAGTAACACTGCTGTGCCCCTCCAAAGCATTGTAAGACTGGAACCTCTGACCAGCTTGCCGCCATACTCGCCGACGGTGATCATCCGGGGTAGTGCAGAACCGTGATTCATCGCTGAACACAAAGCGACCCCATTCATCGATGATCCATGCTTCCCGGGCACGAAATCGCCCCATACGCATCTGTTTGTATTTTGCTAACGGCAGCCTTTATATGGGACGGTTATTTCCTAGTCTGGCTGTTGCTAGTTTCCAACCAGTCATATGGGATAACACAAAATGTTACAGGCAGTGCATTACTTGTTCTCAGATGGCAGGCGCAGATGTGAAGGTGTTACGCTGTGCTTGGTGCAGAGCACGCCGATCTCCCTTAACGACAAACATGTCTGCCCTCACCTTCCCATAGAGTCCAGCGTCAAGCCACTGCCACATAAATGCCCCAGAAATATGGATATTGCATTTTCCAACCAGTTGGCCAAATGGAGACCCGCAATGAGGCCCCTTCCATATTGTGTCAGGTGTTGATAACGGTGTCTCAACGGCCAACCATCTCTTATGGGTGCTTCATTTTCTGTCATTCAGTGTGAACACTGAAAGCGTGGGTAGCAATATTAGTATGTTTAACGCAGCGAAAGATGTTCGTTCAACAGCGCTACGTGCTCCAGTAAGAGAAGCCCTTAAAGTATTTTTAATGGCCGAATAAGCCGCTTGGCACTCAAACAGACACAGTAAAAATGCTAGCGCTCCGGCCTCTTCTTTCTGGAACCGAATCCTTTTACACCTAGGTGCTACCTTCTGCAACCTTTCAAGGCGGACGAAGGCTCTATTATGTGTTCTTGAAGCTTAGTGTGAATAAAAGCTGACATCTACTGGAGCTCTTCGTAATAGTTCTGACGTCTACGACACCCTCACTCTCATATTCTTCAGTCAGTTCACATATTTCTCTACCCATGATGTCTTTTGCTGTAATTCACAGCAATGAATTGCGTGATCACGGAATGATGTTCCCCAAGACACGTGGAGCGTGATAATAATATTGCCAAGTGTGAGGTAGAGGTGCCTATTAACAAAGTCTCTTTTCTGTGCCTTTTTACTGATTTGGCATTTCGAGCCACTGTAATCGACGCTTTATGCATATAAAATAGTGACAGTTCCTCAAAACTTACCTCCTCTCAGGCACGTAAAATTTCGAAGTGTTTAGTGGAAGGTTAGAAAAAAAATAACGATACTCGAATACAGTACTGACAAATTATCCTAGTTCATCCTCATTGTAACCTGAATGATGGGCCTAATTCACGGCGCCGAAAACACCACGAAAATGTCACAAAACCATCTTTGGCCTGAACTACACCCTCCAGACATCGCGATTTCAGGAGTGTATTTCTCAGGCTGGAGGTGGTTCTGTGATATTTTGGGGGTGTTTATCATACCAGTAATTTAGTCCACTCAGTCAGGTTACCATGAACAGCGATGTTGCTTTCAACTTTCTAGATGACTACCTGTTGCCCTTTCTCTAGACTTACTTTACTTTACTTTTTCGTGTCCGGAAACTACAATTTGTTTGCCCAATATTAGGCAATGTCCAATGCTTCTTCTTTAGCCAGCCATAGATCGTCGAGGGTGCATCTGTGCGGGCAGGCAGGGCATTGTAGGAGATGTTCCATGTCCTGTCGAGTGCCGCAGTCGCATTTATCGTCATTTTCGTCCAACAAACCCCATTTGATCAGATTAGATTTCACAGGAGCCACCCCAGTTCTGATGCGGTTAAGCATTCTCCAGGTTTTCCAATCACCAGAAACGCCGCTTCGTGGGTCCTCTCTTAGTGGATAGTAGATGGGGGGCTCATCTAAGGCACAACTTAGGAAACGGCGTCTGGATTTGAGTCTGCTGAGGCCACACTCTAGGCCAAATATTGAGTGACGGGCATCAAAGGTTTGTTTTAACTTCTCGGTATGTTCATGGGCTTTCCCACGTGAGTCAGGGTTTGTGAAACCTGCGGCCCTGTAAAGATTTTCTATGGGGGTAGGTTTCATGCAGCCTGTCACTGTCCTGCATGTTTCATTCAAGCTAATATCTACCTTTTTACGTGGGCGGATCTGCACCATACCGGGCAGGCATATTCGGCAGTTGAGAAGCACAAAGTTTGGGCTGAAGTTCTGACCACGGCAGGTTTGGCACCCCATTTGCTGTTGGACAGCTTTCTTATTAGGGAATTTCGTGCTTCTACTTTTTTGCGTGTTTTTTCGGAATGATATTTGTATGTCAATGTTCTGCCCAGCACGACGCCAAGGTAGGTGGGAGTATCTGTGTGTTCTAGTAATGTCCCATCCCAGGTAACATTGAGCCTGTACTTTGTCTGCCTCGAGTTCAGATGGAATGCATTCACTTGAGTTTTGGAGGGGTTGGGTTTTAGAGAATTCTTTTTGTAGTTGGTTGACATTATAGGAAGGGCGGTTTCTGGTTTCTCCTCGATGGCTTCAAACCCGTTGCCTTGAACTGTTATTGCCAGGTCGTCTGCATACACAAAAGTTTTGGTTTTGTCTGGAGTTGGTTGGTCATTTGTATATATGTTGAATAGGATTGGCGCCAGCACGCTCCCTTGGGCGAGCCCATTTTTCTGATTCCGCCATCGACTCTTTTTCCCCTCAAGCATTACGAAGAACTGTCTATTTTGGAGCAGGGTTTCGATTATCTTGACTAGGTGGTAGTCTTTCAGGATCTCGTAGATTTTATGCAGTAGTGTCCGGTTTCTCAAACCCATCCTCGATATGTTCCGTCAATGCTAGAATTTGACTGGTACAGGACTTTCCAGGTTTAAAACCTGCTTGGTGTGGAATTAGCTTCGAGTCATCGATCTTCTCTATTCTGTTGAGGATCAATCTTTCATAGAGCTTAAACAGATGGCAGAGAAGGGTTATGGGTCGATAGTTCTTCGGAGACTCTGGGTCCTTCCCGGGTTTAAGGAGAGCCACCACTTTTGACTTCCTCCACAGTTTCGGGATTTGAAAGGTTTCACGGCACACGTTAAAAAGTCCAAGTATCCAGTCCCTGGCGCCAAGGCCGAAGTTTTTAATCTGTTCCACGCAAATATCATCAAACCCAGCGGCTTTCCGATTCTTCATGGTATTTATGCCATTGTTCAACTCTCTCATGCTAAATGGTTTCTGGAAGTTGGTGTTTTCCGTTGGCAGTAGGCATGTGATTTTAGTTTTCTGACGTTTGGAGTTGAACTTGCCGTTTAGAAGGAGTTGGTTGGCCATCTGGTTTGGAGTTACGTTGGCCGGGGCCTTGCTTAGCCTTGGGTCACCATCCAGTTTCTTAATCAGGTTCCAGGCTATTTTGCTACTGTGGGACATATCCATTCTTTCTAGGGTTGCTATCCACTTCTTCTCGCGTGCCTCGCTGAGGGCTGACATTAAAGCTGGGCCACAGGTGATAGTTTCTTCGCTGAATGGGTCTTCCGCGAACAATACTTGATACTTCTCCAGGATGTCCTTTGAGGCATTTGAGAGCCCTGGGATATAGTGTTGTCTGCAACCCCTAGGAATATATTGTCTAGATACCTTTCGCAAAGTCTCAACAAAGGTAAGGTAATTATTTGGTGTTGGGGTCAGACTGGATAATTCCTCATCCAGCGCTTGGGAATATTCTGACCACCTAGCCTTTTTAAAGTTGAATCTCCTACGGAAAGGTATTTTGGTTGTTTTGATTGTTGAGTAGACTTGGATTCCAATAGGTCGATGTTGTGTCTTTGGGATTGCATCATATACTCTTTTGCAGCAGGTGTCGTAGATGTTCCGGCTGACGAAGCAAATATCGGGATTGTAACCTCGCTTCCAAATTTTGCTGTTGAAGGAGCAGGGGAGCTTGGGGTCGTGGAGAAGTGAGAGGTTATTTGCCTCAGCCCATTGTTCTAGCAGCTGACCATTGGCATCTGTCTCGTCGTAGCCCCAGGTGGTGCTGTGGCTGTTAAAGTCGCCCACAACGAAGTGTGTCCTTTGGTTGTTGAAGCTTTCTGGCGTTGAAGTGTGTAATTTCTGGCCCGGGGGTTTATATACGAAGCATATTGTAAATGATCCACTCTCTATCGCTAACGCTTCAATGTTGTTGGTGGTTGTCTTACTCGTGGAAGAGAGCAGCATCTCGGGTCTGGTAAATATTGCGCTCCCATACCTTCTGTGAGGTGCTTCTACTGCCAAGCGCATTCCTTTGATATTGGGTCTGTTTGCTGTTTCATCTCTATGCGTTTCCTGCAGGCACAGTACGTCCCACTTTTCTGATCGGCATAATTGCGATATTACATCCTCCTTATTCTTGGTGATTCCTTCGACGTTCAGGCTGACGATCGTCAGGGTTGGCCCTGAAGAGGACCTGTTTTTGTTTTTGGCTTTTGGTTGCATTGGTTTCCGGTGGTGGAAGGTTTGGCCGTTCTCCCATTGGGAAACGTTTCCGGGGAGCGCCGGAATTTTACTTTCTTCTATGTAGCATGTAAGTAAAATGCACACGTGGAGGCACCTTCCTTGCTAGAATTTCATGGTGAGTATACTGTGGGTAAACCTATCTGACAAAATTACAACTGTCGTGTTGACAGGTGCCGGCAATCCCTCAGACACCGAAGCATCACGGGTTTGCATACGTACGAGGCGTTGCGTCTACGGACTCCATCGATCGCAAGGACGAAAGACGGCAGGAGAAGCGCCACCAGAGGTCCTCCGTACCAGGGATGTATTTCCTTCGCCGTAGCACGAATTCCTCCGCGCCCTGGCTATATTGGGCGGCGTAAGGCAACAGGTCGTCAGTTCGCTCCACCGGAGCTCTGGGCCAATTCTTGCGCCGACCCTTAGCAGCCTATCAGTCAGAGCCCGGTCGGAAGCCGCTGCAGTGGGACTTACTACTTTCCAAGATATTCCGAGACGTACCTGTCGGCCAACTACGCCGAACGCTCACCCATCGTCGTTAGAGATTATCACTGACATACTCTTCACGCCCCCACTACGTTTATTCACTATGAGTTCCAGGCATATGCCTGTTGGTGTCTGAGAAGTTGTATTAAATTTTTTATTGAGAAGAGTTTTCCTTTCAAGTATTATTGTTTTTCTGTCTTGAGTTTACTGCAATTTAACTGAAGAGAATTACACCAGACGCATTTCGCTTTTATTTATAAAGCATCTTCCCTGGTTATTGGTATTTCTTTACATTTTCTTCATATTACTGCTTCTTCCCTCGTTGATAGCAGCGGTTGACGTTGAAAGGCTTCCCTTCACATATGCACTTGACAGTTTTTTTCCATTCTGCAATATTTCTTGCGCTGCATTTGGGTTATTTAAACTCCACCTGTGTAAACTGAATTGAAGTTACTGTGTTTCTAACTCCTTTGTTATTATATCCTACTATTACGGTCGTAATAAACCCTTGTCCTTGTTTACCTGTGTCTTATTTGGTTCCTTATCAAGCATCTCCCCATGGGAGATGTAGCAACAGGGCTTGTGTCGCGTGCCCCCGAACTCCAACCGCGTGCTGATGTAGTCGACGCTGTAGAGCTGCTACTGCCACAGCTCTCGCGGCAGAGTAGAGACACGATGCGATATAACGTCAGTCCCCGCAGATTAACGGGAGAAAAAACCTGAAAAATTTCCGAAAAGGCGTTCCTCGCGTAGTCGTTGAATCTCAATTACAAGTCCGCAGCGTTTCCACTTACGCGAATTCGTATAATTGATGCTTTTTATTATTAATATTATATTGTTAATTGCCCGGATTTGCAGTAGTTATTAATTCTTCTCTCGTTCGCATAGCACACATCACTGATTGCGAGGAAATATTTTAGTCAACAGTTTTTTCTTACGCTGTTGTCTCGTTGCTACGGAATTGCTGTGCTGGTATGCAGTGAGATCCAGCGATACTCTTTGATTCAGTCTTTGTAAGATTGCGTCGTAATACGAAAATATTTTAAAGTTCACTTCTCAACTAATGACGTGAATATTTGCACTTCAATGAAATAGTGTTTCATGAGTAGTCGTTGATTTAGTCATTTATCAAGCTATTTAATGAAGTAGTCCACACCGGGTATTTAACTGGTAACGAACAGTTTATTGTTATTTTGTCACTAAATACTTATAACTCCCGCACCACACGTACACAGAATAGTTTAGTTAAGTCAGTCCGATTGAGTTATAGTTTCTTGGCAATTACCACAACTCAACACTTCAGCGTAATTGTTTTATCTTCATGATGTCGTGTACTTGGGTCCTACTCAAGACTAACTGCGTGTATTCTTTCATAGAATGTTCACTTCTCCTTAAGGTCCTACTAATTTAAAGTCAAATCCAATGTTCACTAATTCCGTTATTAGATTTCAATGAACCCGTAGTGCACGGTTAAATGAGTCTATCTGTTCCTGTCTCAGTTCATAAAATCAGTTTCTTAAACCGTGAATCCCGTCACGCAACAAACACTTCTAAACTCGAAAACAATCTCGGCACGATTCACAATCTCAATAATTCAGATCGTACGTCTGAACTGGATGAGTTCTAGCAAGCGACTTCTTCTGTGGAAGAGCATTGTAGGCGCATTGAATTTCTTCGTTGCGCTTACAACTCTCTTTCACATAAAAGTTATCTCTGATGACATTACTTTGGACTTAACTTTTGAGATATTAATTTCACATTTGTCACATGGATATTTGTCCATTGGTGAAATACGATGTTTCTTCTTTCTCTTTCGCTAACAAATATGCTCAGTGGTGTACAATGTACTTGTTGACAAAACTCTTTCGTGTTAGCTCATCGGCAAAAATGTCGTAAGTGCCAAGATAACTTTCCCTACTTCATGTTCTTTCTTAATTGACTTTAAGGGGGTCGTTGGGGCGTTACAGGCTGCACGCTTACGTTTCTGGTTTGACGTAAATGTAGTCATCCTATCGCACCTCCACTAGCTAGCTAAAACATCCGACCTGGTATTCAACATCCCCGCAAATTGGTACCTCTACAGGATCTTATCATCAATGAATAGCTTCACCTGGACATGGCGTACCTGAAGAAAGTTGTGGACTCTCCTCGCCGGAATGAGGTCGTTATCGAGCCTGGAGGTGGTGTTACACGGAATTAATATAATGTCTGGAAGTGACTAATGGTTTCTCGAGACATCAAAAGATGACGTCTGAAGGATTTCTACGGGTCGAGTGTAAATAATATTTGTAGTAACTGGGAGTGTCCTCGAAGAGCCTTTATCTCACGTATAGAAACTACTGACTTCTTATTGTTTTGCATTAATCCCGTACCTGCACGGGGTCGGCATTTTTATTATTGAATTTGGTATTGCTGATGTTAGTATGTGGCTGGATGTCCTTCCTGTGACCGCGATCCTTCCAACCCCCTCGCCCCCTCCCCCCCCCCCCCCCCCCCCCCACAGGACGGGATTTGTGTACTGTCGGCGTGTAGTGTCATCCATGTGGAAGTGTGCGAACGTTTTGCTAAACATTTGCGAATCGTGTAACTCAGACGGCGCGTAGGAACCAGACCGGTATTCACCTAGTCTGCCGCGGGAAACAGCCACTTCCAGGTTGGTTGGCACACCGGACGTTGTCGTTATTCCGTCCGGCGGTTTCGATATGGGGCGTCTGTCCGAATTCCGGAAGTGACACCCTAACACTCGCAGCTATCCAGGCCTGTTATAGAAACAACTAACTGATTCATATTATTAACGTTCTTAAGAGTGCTTTCCTTGCATCAAATCAGAAAATAATTTAGTGTATACTTCATTACGTCTGCTGAGCCACTAGGGTGGAAGGAAAGAAAGAAGCGAGCCCTGACTTCGATAGAGAGCAAACTGTGTTAGAGCCCAGTGAGCAAACGTGCTGCAGAGTGGATCTAAGTGGGTGCAGCCTGAAGAGCGCTTCACTTCCCGAGAGGACAGCGAGGCTTCAAGTGGCCGAGATACGGCGCCAGCGCTCCCCTTGCTGAAAGCTCGTATGTCCTCGTATATTGCGAGTCCCTACCGTTTCCATTTGACACAAGCCCTAGGCTGAACCACTTCACTAATTTTAGCTCATAGGCAGCATTTCTCGCTCCTATGCGTTAGACTGGTGGTTTCAGGAGGAATAGAAGTAAATATAGAAGGCAATTTCCTGACTGACTGATTCTTCATCGCTCAGCCCAAACCGCTAACGACAGAAATTTGAAATCTGGGGAATTTGGGGAACTTATACTTCAAGCAACATATAAGAGAGGATTGTTCGACATTTCACTCCTAAGGGCGTGAAATACTGGAAAAGCGTGAAAAGCGTTTTGAGTATTCGTCTTTATTACGGCAATTTTGAAGCTAGAACTACGAAAATTGTAATTTGGTTTCTCAGTCAGAAATAAGAAAAATACATGTTTCGGCAGCCGGCCGGAGTGGCCGAGCGGTTCTAGGCGCTCCAGTCTGGAACTGCGCGACCGCTACGGTTGCAGGTTCGAATCCTGCCTCGGGCATCGATGTGTGTGATGTCCTTAGGTTAGTTAGGTTTAAGTAGTTCTAAGTTCTAGGGGACTGATGACCTCAGAAGTTAAGTCCCATAGTGCTCAGAGCCATTTGAACCATGTTTCAGCATTTTTGGAAATTAAATCACTAAAGGGTAAATAGCGTCCGAATGTATTCTTTGAAAATAGATCATTATTAAAGCTACGTCTATGAAAACTGGTATTTGACTTCTCGGTTAGAAATATGCGTTTCAGTGTCTTTTGGAAATTCAACCCTGTGAGGGAGTGGGGAATGAAAAGTTTTATGAAATTATTTCATTATAAAAGCATTTTCAGAGCTAAATCTATAAAAATTTTTATTTGGCTTCTCGATTAGAAATAAAAAACATGTTTCACTGTTTTTAGAAAGTCAGTCCTTAAGGAGGTGAAAGTATTTCATTTTGAAAGCATTTTTGAAGCTACAGCTATGAAAATTTGTATTTGGCTTCTCCATTAGAAATTTAAAAAAGTGCGTGTTTCACTGTTTTTGGAAATTCAAACCCTAAGACGATAAAATAGGGGATGAAAATTTTTAAGAAAATATTTCGTTTTATTAAAAAAATTTAAACGTAAATCTATGGGAATTGTTATTTCAATTCTCCATTAGATGTAAAGAAATACTTATTAGGAGATGAAAGTTTCTATGAAAATGTCACCATAAGAACGCAAAAGTCATGATTAACAAAAAGCTTGGGCTCCAGCTACCAGCGAAGCAGAGGCAGTAAGCTTAGAGTAAATATTATGGGAGGTGGTAGTTTAAGTTAATTCCAACAGAACATTTCTCGTAACATATGTCCAATTCTTTTGGTTGCAGAGACACAGCAGTTAAACTGCAGCCCAAACAAATACTCACGCAAGGAGTCAAGTGAAGGTAAGTGATGATGTTCGACGTTCATTTCACAAATTTCCCCTCTGACTGCAATGTACTTTCGAATTCTCTTGACAACACCGCTGTGTAGCTCTTCTAAAGTCGTCATTGATTCTTTTACGGGGGGCGAACTATTCACAATACTACCGGTCAATTCGTCTCTTGTGTTTATTTTTTTCTTTCTAAGCTTCGTGTTTCTACCATCCCAACAGGCAAAAGTCTGAAGGTGTAAGGTCCGGAGAACTTGATGACTAAGGTAGCTAGCCATTTCTGCCGATCGATAGTGCGGGGAATATTAGGTTTAAACGATGTATCAACTGGGTACTAGAATGTGCTGGAGCCCCGTTATACTGGAAGATCAGAACCATCTTCGTAACCAAAATAACCTCTTCCAATAATGCTGGAAGTTTGTTTGGAGGAAATCTAGATGACAGGGCTGTGTAACACTACAGGCCCAATCAACTTATTGTCTGTCATGCTTCATCAATGCTGAAAATATCAATAATTTAATATTAAGCCCAGCTTAGCAACTTGAACTTCAAAACAAAAGACACTACATAAATAAAGCCATAGTGACTAGACTACCAATACGGGAAATGAAAACTTATCTCTGTAACAGTTGTATCTCTGTAACCGATAGAAACTGTACACATTTGCTGCCACCTCCTAAAATATTTCTTATTGCTCCTGAAACAATATGTACAATATTCGTGTGTATATCAAACACTTCCTCAGCGTTTCATTAAATATTAGTGTACTAATTGAATAGCATGTCAATCTGTAAAAACGTCACAACTTTCCGTAATTAATATCGCTTGCTTGTTACCTGATAGTCCAGGATGTCCCAAAAAGGTATAGCACCAAACACAGGGAAAAATAATATGAGGGCGTGGGTGTGGAAACGCTTTAGTTCTATGGTAGAACTCTTCACAAGCGTGAGATCGCTGGATCGAATCTCGCTGCTGGTTCTACATGATATATGGGCATAGATCTTTAAGCTATCTGCACCAACATTCGGTGACAGGGTCGCAGTTTTTCAACGATTCCAGAGTCGGACTAGTAAGAGCTTAGTTCTCAAGCGCGAGGTCACTGGATCGAATTAAGCTATCTGCACCGACATTCGGTGATACGCTTCAATATATGTGGTATGCCGCACAGTTTTGTGGCGATCGATAAATTTTTATTAGTGTAGACATAGTTTCCTTTGACATAGATACATTGAGAAAACCGTGCACATGGAAAAACTTCAGCCTTTATTCCATGTGCTGTATATGGCAGTAATCATTGTTTCCTATCTTTCTACTATCAATAGCGTCCTGATTCGTGCAGTTCTTCATAGGTTATACAAATGTACAGTCTTAGACATAAAACCTGGCCGCCGGATGGCCGCCACAGAGACTATGTCCGAGTCGTTCACTTAAGGTGGCCAATAAAACTGACCGCCCCTGACAACTCTAAGTCCGGCTATCTGCACAATCTGGCAACACTGTAAGATGCGGAAGTGTTAGGAGGAAGTGTTGTCTACTACCGGGTTGTTCTCGGACTGGGTGAGCCCGTGGCCTAGTGGTAATCGACCTGCATTCTAAACTTGAGGTCAGTCGGCTCGCAGCCGTGCTAGCTTGCGGAGCTGCTCCGCGCGCCGTCCGACGCTCCGCTCTCGGCGGTGTTTACTTCCGCGTCGCAGTGTTTGTGTCTATCGTGTCCAGTACTAACGTACACCATGGCGCACTCGTACCGCCGTGCAACGATCAAAGTAACGTTTCAGGCCGAACATCCACGACCCAGAGCTTTCGAAGTCGAACAGTTCATACGTGAGGATCTACGTTTGAACCCCCAGGACGTAATCGGCATACATTTTTCCATCACTGGAAGTGTTGTCTACATCAAGATGTCGACGGAGGAAATTTGCAATGACATAATTCACCGTCATGCCACCGGACTCAAATTTAAATACTCTGATGGACATATGGGTGCTGTGACAGTCGCCCATGCTGGATTCGGTATCCGGACATTGCGGGTGTTTGAGCTCCCGCTCGAGGTGCCTCAGGATGTGGTCATTGCCGCTTTCCAACCATATGGCACCGTCTTGGGTCACGTCGCGGAGAAGTGGCAAACATTTACGACCTACCCCGTATTAAATGGCGTCCGGCAAATAAAAATTGAGCTGACGAAACATGTCCCATCGTACCTGCTGATTGGCGGTGTGAGGGCCATCGTCATGTACGATGGACAGCCACGAACGTGCGCAGGATGTGGCCAGGAGGGACATGTACGTTCCGAATGCTTACACCGCCGTTTAATACAGACGCCGTTACGTGAAGAGACCCAGGCTTCGACGGTCACGTCCTTACCCATCACCTACGCCTAGGTTGCACAGGACCCCGTCGTACCAATCTCGATTGCGCCAGCAGCATCGTCAACGCCACCCACCGCAGCACAACGCGCCGACGACACAAGCACGGCGTCGCCTACAGTGCTCGCTTCAGGACCGTCCGGGTTGCAGACCGAAACCGATGTTCCTGTTGGAACCATGGACGTCGACCTCGGTGTCGTGACGACGTATGCCTTTGTCCAGACGGGTTCGGCGTCAGACGAAGGGCGACCACATTCTGATTCAGAAGGCCACATCAGAAAACAGCGGTCGCCTAGCAAACACAGGAAACGACGACGAACGCCTTCCGATGACGCCCTTTCTCAGACGGCCCCGCGAGATGTCGACCTGTTGTCTGACGGTGATCTCCTACATTGCGTCCAGTCACGCGATGCAGCAGCAACGGGCGCCCCCCCCCCCCCCCCCCCCCCCTGTGACAACTCCTCTCCCGGTTCGGGACGTGTCGTCGCCGTTGTCAACGAATGATGACGGCGGTCCCTCTGCCACTCATGTTGCGGAATCCACAACACCCGTTCCGGAAGTACGTGACCATCATATGTCCACGTCGTCAGCTTCCTGGGCCGATGACGTTGAAGAAGAAGCGGAACAGACTGCCAGCGTGTCTGCACAGGAGTCCATCTCGGCGACACTGGGGCTGGCGCCCCGCCAGTAATTATCACCACTGCGGGACCACCGGCGGGTCTCCACCTGCCGGCTATTTCTACCGCACGTTCTGCAAATACTGAGGATGGCCGTACACAGCAATATCGTATCGCCACGATGAATCTTGCCACCATTCGTGCCCCCCATAAACTGGCCATGTTCAGAGACACTATTTACTCTGCGGATGTGGATATAGCACTCTTACAAGAGGTGTTTGTGGCTGACTTCGTAGTTCCCACCGGATACAACGCCCATGTTTCCCCCGCATCCGACACCGTTAGCGGCTTCGCCATCCTGCTACGCGACGGACTCCCTGCAGAGGACGTCATCTACCTCCCCACTGCGCGAGGTATGGCCCTCACACTGTTCGGCGTGCGTATTATTAATATCTACGCTCCGTCCGGCACTGGCCGCCGTCATGACCGACAAACTTTTTTTGCCGAAAGCGTCACACCCCTCTTCACCGGTCCGCAGGACGATTTGGTACTCGGTGGGAATTTTAACTCGACACAAGAGCCCGCGGACCAACTCCCGCGACATTCCCCTTGTGCATCTCTCTCAGTGGTCATCGACCGTCTACGACTTGTTGACACATGGAAGAAGCTCCACGGAATTCAACCGGGCTATACATTCTACACCTCTCACTCGTCAAGCCGCATAGATCGCATCTACGTTACCCGCTCCCTTGCTGATGGCACACGTCATGGGGAAGTCTGGCCCTTGGCCTTTTCAGACCATGATCCGTACCTCTGTGACGTCACTCTCGCCCGACAGCGAGTGTGGCATAGTCGTGGTCTGTGGAAACTCAATGTCGCTCACCTGACCTCCTCAGACTGTCGCCGTATGGTCGAAGAAGCGTGGGCACGCTGCCACCATCGTCGAGAAGCCTATGACTCCACCTTATCATGGTGGCTCTCCTGTGCAAAGCCGACCCTCAGGAAGACTCTGATGAGTTATGGGAAGGAATTAAAGGCGTGGCAAACTCATACCCTGCACTTCTACTACACCATACTACGTGACTGTACGACGATGCCTTTCTCGCCAGCCCGGCAGTCGATGGTCCATCGCTCCAAGGCGCAGATCTCCTTGATCATGTGGCGTCACTTGGAAGGCACTGTAGTCCGTTCTCGAGCTTCTAATCGAATCCCTCAAGAACGTCCGTCGATGTACCACCTCCTTCAGGAAAGACAACGACGACAACGAGCTCTGATCCAAGTCCTCACTGATGTGGAAGGGCGCCGGCACGACACCCAACAAAGCATCGGTCGTACTCTCCATGCTCATTTTGCCGGGCTATACGCAGCCGTACCGCATTCTGCAGCACTGATCACAGAAGTCGCTCAGATTACTACGAACACTCTTCCGGAGGATGCAGTGAATGATCTCCAAGACGACGTAACCACAGATGAAGTGGTAGATGCTATCAAGGCGGGTTCCGATAACAGATCTCCTGGACCTGACGGTATACCCATCGAATTTTATAAAAGTTTTCACTATTTGTTGGCTTCCACGTGGACGGCAATCGCACAAGAGCTGATGTCACCGATGACAGTGGTCCCGACCGCCTTTCTAGAAGGCATTATTATCCCCGTACATAAACCGCGCGGGTTATCGAGGGTCCAGGACTATCGACCAATTACTTTGCTCAACAGCGACATGAAAATATTCACACGGCTACTGGCATCGCGACTCAAGAAGGTCGCACGTTACGTCACATCCTGCGACCAGACTTCCCTAGGAGGCGACAACAACATCCGTACGGCCCTTTGCCGTTACAGAGACATGATAGCATTAGCGCATTATCAGCGTCTCCCTGGCGCCTTGGCTTCACTGGACTTTAGCCAGGCTTTCCACCGTGTTGACTACTTCTATTTACGGACAGTTCTTCAGCATATGGGTTTTCCTGGCGGTATTGTCACAGTGGTTATGCGCCTGTTGAGTAGTGCAACATCTAAAATCATGTACAATGGTCGCCTAACACCGCCCCTGGTCATCGCACGATCTGTGCCGCAAGGCTGCCCTCTTTCAACGATTTTCTATGCTTTCGCCTTGGAACCCCTGCTCCAGGGCATGCGCCAACGTTTGGAAGGTATGGCTGTGCACGGCCACCGTTTTTGTTGTACAGCCTACGCAGACGACATAGTACTATATCTGCGCAGTGAAGATGAAGTACGAGCAGCACTGACATTGGTCGCGACTTAACGGCGAAGCGTCGGGGAGCTGCCTCAACGTGTCAAAATCCAAGGTCCTGCTCATTGGTGAGGGCTTGCCGGAGAGATGCGCTGCCCCCCTTAGTGTCGCCGCCACCATACGGTGTCTTGGACTTGATTTCACAGCAGACCTGCGCCGCTCAGCGACTATCAATGGTAGACGCTTGCTACAGACAATCAGAGCAAATCTCGCAGATCACCGGCTACGAGCTCTCGGTGTTATCCAACGCGCGCAATACGTGAACATGTATCATGCTTCCCGTATACCACACGTGGCTCAAATACTACCAGTCCCAAATCTCCTGGCGCGACGACTGTTGATGGCTTGCGGCTCCTTCGTCAGCTCGGGGATGTTATTAAAGGTGCAGTATGAACCCTTGCACTGCCACGAGATCGTGGCGGGGTGGGACTCATCCACGTGCCGACTCGTGTCAAGGCCCTATACGTCAGCTCCTAACTAAAACTTTGGCATCGTTGCCCGCAGAGCCTTACTAGCCTCCTGCTTCACAACTTTGCATCGGCCTCCTTGTCCGCCCCAGTACTGGTATCGACCATTCCAACCCCCTTTTATTACATCAAACGAATTTTCCTGGAGTTCAGTTATATCTACCGGTCCTTACCACTTACACGTTTGTACCTCGCGAAAACAGTCTCCGAAATGTTACAAGAGTGCCGCCCGTCCAACACCATCGAACGTAAGTATCCACAGTACGTGTGGCGACACGTATGGAAGGCGATCCATGCGCGTTTTCTCGAATCAGACGTTCAATCAGCGTGGTACATCACCGTGAATGGCAAACAAGTTAAACGAGATCGTCTGCACCGCATCCATCTCGCCGACTCATCCCTCTGCACCCACTGTGGAGTGGATGACACGGATGTCCACCGGTTCCACTGTGGCACAGCGTTCGACGTCTGGACACTTGCGCGGCGAATTTTGGCGTTTCTTACTCGCCAGACACCGGCTCAGATCGACGTCCACATGATTTTGTACCCCGATAAGACTTTCTACCCCTCCGATAAAACTCACTCTGTGAATTGGATCTGTGGCCACACGATCCGCTATCTTTTTACTTCTGGCGACAAGTCTACGCTAGGATATTGGACTTATCTCAACGAACGACACTGCGTCCTGATACGCAACCCACGCTATAAGCAATATTTTTCCAATTTCTTACGGAGCACTTTCGATGACCCACCTAGTAGCTGGAACGTCCAAGCCCTGAGAAGCTGAAAACTGTGTAAACCGAACCGAACTGAATAGATCTGCTACCCAGAACCCACGCCTACGCCATGAGAAGACACGTTTGGACAAGCTGGCATGCTGTAGGCGGAGACACTTCAGGAGCTCCTGTAAGAACTGGTCTTTAACTACAAGTCGCACGACGACTTTAATTTAAAAAAAATAAATAAAAAAAACTTTCCTTATTTATTCCTCATAATTTGTTCGTAACGGAAAAAGAAATTTGATTTTGGCTTTGAGAAACTCTTTTTTTTCCAAACGATTGCTTCTTCGCCAAATAAGACGAAGGAGACTCGTTTTTGTATACTGGAAGGAGAAACCAGTATAATTGGAGTTTTTTTTTAAAAAAAAAGAAAAAATTTTCCTTAATTATTCCTCATAATTTGTAAAAAAAAAAAAAGTGGTAATCGTCCTGCATTCTAAACTTGAGGTCGCATGTTCGCGTCCGGTGTATTTTTTTTTTTTTTTTTAACCACATGTCGGTCTAAAGTTATGAGTCTGATTGGGCATGGAAGATAATTCGCTTAACATCCTACTCACCAGCAATAACAAGTATTCCAGAAACAATTCCGCAGGACAGCTCGATGCTGCGTCGCGATCATAACAGCTTACGCTCGAGCGTTTCCTCGCGCTGCAGCGGCTACCGGCCACCGGCCAGACGCCACCCGCCGCCTGAAATACGGCGCCGCCCTTGTGAACGCGGCGCGACGCTGTCAGTGTATGTATCAACTGTCATTTCCGAATTTGATGTTCTAATTATCATCTTGCAGTTAAGCATTGGATTTCTGCATACTTGAAAATCATGAACTACAGTTCAGCATTGTAAAATTGAGAGGCAAGTGGAAAAAGGTGTAACATCTGCAACACAACGTTTACTTTTGGTATAACAGAGGGGTGAACGCAGAGGAGGCAGCTAGAAAGATTTGAACTGTGTTTGGCGTATTTTTCGCAAAAACACTCGCTCCAAAGACCGTTCTGGCATGAATGATTCTCCACATTAAGGAAGTCTCGACTACTGATATATGTGATAGATTACCATTTTACCATCATGCGACATTTGCATTCAACAGGCAAAGTTCAGAAGTCTGGTGTAGGAGTACTGCATGCTCTAATTCGAAACAACAGAAATCAACGGAGTGACTATTATTGAACGTCATCAGGTCGCTCATTGAGCAGTCCTATGCAGTACCGTTACTGGTGACGTGTTATGATGCCTTTATCGTTAACTTCCTAAGAAGAAATGAAAGTATGAGCTCCACCAAAAGACGTAAACTCGAGCAAAGAGTAGTGTGAACATAATATTTTACATCTGATAGCTCCAGAAGTGTGTTTTGGGCTACGAATTCTGCCCCAAGGGGTGTGTGCAACACAGCTGGAATTTGTTGCACGCAACATCCAGGAGATTGATGGGAAAGTCGTCTCACAGGCACTTGAATTGATAGGGAAGTCCTCTCTCAAGCACTTGACCCTCTCGTCATATATTCGTAAAATTTTACCTTTCCCGCTCTTGATCGATCACCCGCAAGGCCATTCATTTCTAGACGAAAACACTCTTAAAACTACACTGGTTTAATGACATTGTTAGAACCAATGGGTTTCTACGGGCGTAGAATTTGTAAACAACTTTAGCATTGTGAGATTGTTTTAGATATCGTGAAAGAAAATTCTGCTGCTGATTAATTTCTCTTTGATGATTACTGCTGCGTTTAGTAAACTAATGGAAAATGGAATTAAAATATTCACTGTACTAATACAAATTAAAATCGGCTTACTACAAAAACATCACGACGGCATCTATCTTAATAAAGCATTAAGTTCAAAAGTGTTTCAAATGGGTCTGTCCATTATGGGACTTAACTTCTGAGGTCATCAGTCCCGTAGAACGTAGATCTAGTTAAACCTAACTAACCTATGGACATCACACACATCCATGCCCGAATCAGGATTCGAACCTGTGACCGTAGTGGTCGCGCGCCCCAGACTGTAGCAAAGCATAAAGTGTCTGTAAGACGATTGAGGCTATTTTAACAAGAATTAGTATGATATTACCGACTTTTGACCCCGATCTGTATTTACTTCACTTCTTGCATCATTCGCAAGTGTTATGAAAATGTGGCAATTCATAGATAAAATTTTGTATTCACTACAACAAAAAATATGTCGGCAGAAAACAAAAGTGGCATTATGAAATTGGCAGTACCGTATAGTTTTCGCTCTGACACTAAGGATTACTGAAAGTAGCAAGACGAATTTTTCTCGAGCGTTATCTTATGATTCCCTTATTGAGTTTGTATCTGCCTGCTTGTAGCTCTGCTACAAAAGAATTAAAAATCTGGCCTTCACCGAGTCTCGAAAGGCGAACGAAAGCAGCTTGTATCTGGCAACCAAGCATGTTGGCTGGGAACTGGTTTTTTCCTAAAGTGGGAAGATATCCTTTTGTGGTTAAATTGTTGGCAGATGTCAGTCAGACGTGTGCCGTTGGTCTAAGCGTTTCGGTGTGTTGAATTTGTACCAATGATTTTTCTATACGTTTTTTCATTCCCTAATAGAGAGTTGAAGTCTCCCGTTAGTATTTTCACGTCATCTTGGTTAATTTTGCTCATAGTATCTTCGAGTGTGTTCCAGAATTGTTCGACATTTTCGGTGTTTTTCTTATTTTCGATGTTGGTGGGGGCATGGGAATTGACGAGTGTATAGTTTTTACTGGGGCTCTGAATGAGCATAGTCATAAATCGATTGTTGATGGGTGTGATTTCTTTGACAGAGATGATGATAGATCTGTGTTCGAGAAATGCCATGCCGAAGATTGATACGCCTTTCGCTACCTTTTATTGTATTTTGCTCTTGAAGATACAATGGTTTCCTTAATGCAAGGTTTCATTGTCAGTTAGCCGTGGTTCTTGAAGTGCAAGGATGAGAATTTTTTGTCGCTTGAGTTCTTTTGTGAGATTATTTATTTTTCATATTTGGATCAATGTATCGACGTTTAGTTTGCAAATGCATGTTTTCTGCTTGTAGGAAAATTTACCAGAGATCTTCGATATTCTCTGCCGTGCTGACCTGGACTCCCCAGAATCCGAAAATCCAACTGCCGCCTGTCGACAGCCGGGTTGTGTACCACCAGCGGTAATGTTGACTTTGCCTGCGTAGTTCATGTTTGCTTGTGTTTCATTGGTTTGGCCTGGGTGATTCCAGGACCGGACAGGACTAGAGGGCGTTGAAGCCTTTGAAAGCGAATGTTTTCAGCCGAGATGATTGAGCTAACAGACGGTGACAAGAGTAGCGGTGATTTTTCACCCAGACGTGTCTGGATTTTGGGTTCAACGGATTGAGTAGCCATTCAGGATTGTGTTAGTATTTGGTTCACCCCAAGTATTTGATTTCCTCGGTACCACCCATATGGGGGAGGATTTCTCCTATCCCGAAACGGGATTATTATTTTTATTATTGTTATTATTATTATTATTGTCGTTACTATGTCATCAGCAAATCCGATATGGTGTATCTTCACACCACTGAAATAAATGGTTCAAATGGCTCTGAGCACTATGGGACTTAACATCTATGGTCATCAGTCCCCTAGAACTTAGAACTACTTAAACCTAACTAACCTAAGGACATCACACAACACCCAGTCATCACGAGGCAGAGAACCACTGAAATAGATGTGTATTGTTCGATTCAGTGTTTCCATCACATACATATGGGTTATAATTACGTTACATTGCTGCTAGTAGACATATTTCTCACTTTTTCTTAGACAGTTGCTACCTGTTACTCCATCATAATAATTTATGTGCTCAGCATTGTTGCAATACAGACGTTTAAATTATCCGATTTCTGTAATTTCTTTTCGATACCAGATCGTTCTAATCGGATTCAGCCATTCAGTCTTAATGTGGATATCCGACTACGACTCTCATCATATGATGGATTTTGTAAAACACATTCTTAATCGCACTGTTGAATCTAGATCACTTATCTATGACAGAGCCTGAATTCTTAAACACTGTGGAAAATAATAATCGAATATGCTTATTACAAACACGTTATTTAAATATAAATCCATGAACTAACGAGATAACAGTTTATTTACTGGAGCAGAGCCCCATCCATCATAGCAGAGCAGTGCGAGATTGGTTTCAGGGCCAAGAGAGGATTAAAGCTGTTGCCGTTTGTTCCACGATCACCGAACATCAACAAGATAGAGAATATGTGGGCAGAGATAACAAGGTCATTGCCATGTGGATCCACAAATGCAAGCGACCTTTGGACGAATATAGAAAACGTATGGTGTGAAGTAAACCATCACGCTACACTGTAGACCATTTGTTGTATTTAATGAAATCAATGGCCCTACGCCTTCGAGAAATCATTCGTAATGATCGTGGGTGGGTTGGTTACTAAAAGTATATTCGTCCACAAAACCCTTGTGGACAATTATCTGTTAATCGGCCAAGCTTTGCTTTGTCGCAGCTCTTTAACATACAAGTCCATTTACTTTCAGTCTCCTCCATACAATTCTTGCAATGCAAGGTAATTGAAAAATCTCATCACTTAACGCCAGCTGAGGAATTGACTGGTGCATGTGTTGTTCAACACACAGTCATTGATTCCAGTGAGGGTGGCAACTACTGTTTGCGCGCGCGCCCACGCGCGCTTGTGTGTGTGTGTGTGTGTGTGGTTTCGTGTTCACGCACAATCTGAATCAATACTATTAACATTGGAGAGACAACCAACAATAAACATTGCATCGACTGTGACTGTAAAGTATTTTAATGCGATGGGAAGTTACAAACTGAATTTTTACCCAACCCACGTCCTGCATATTACGTTAAGTAAGATGTATTAACTCCATAGTATCGTTAGCAGAGGCAGTGCGCTCTTGTTGTCGAGGCTCGCGACAAGTGCAGCGATTAGCAGTGCCCAATGCCGCCGCGATTTGTTTATGTTGGCTGAGCGTGGACACTGCAGCAGACGCTTCGCCATAAACAGAAAGAAACCACCTTGGCTCTGACTGCAGTGAGCGGATATCACTGCCTGCGTGTTCTTAATAGTAGCCAACGTGAGACTCTACTCACAGGTGCCATGGAGCAATTGCAACGGGTATCATGGCATTAGTCATCAGAATATTAACCAGTAATGAAATGTCCACTTTTTGAGAGGGTTCCTATTTTCTTGGGATTCAAATAAAGGAATGCGAGGGGATATCAAGATTTATCCAACTGCGACAATTATTTGTGTTTTACTATCTTAATCGGGCCGAAACCTAGCAAGCGTCTTCACCAGACGCGATTCACAATTTTGGAGCTTCTACAGTGGTTGAGTTGGAAATGTATCTTTGCTGTACAATATTGTTATTGGGATCACAGTCATTGGCCCATCCACCAGAAGACAGGCATGGCCTGGCTTATTGTTGTCATTTTTCCTGACGGGTACTCTGCCTTTGTTCGAAATGTGAAGACTTAAGGTGAATTCGAACATTCCATATGGCGAAAATTTGATGTTTCTATTCTTCCATCTCTAACATTCAAATAACAGTTACAATAAGCGGCAGAAAAGCGCCTGTGAACCAACAGTTAATAATGCGATCATAATTAGTGGAATCTGACAAATTCCATCTGTCATCTGATAATTCTGAAAAACTACTTTTTTCATCTTCACAGCACCGCAGTATGAACTCAAGGGTTTCATAGGATACCTATACTTAATTTCGTTGTGATCGTTTTCTATGACAGTAGGGGAGCAGCAAAACCATCTGACTTGGAACATACTTTTCCAGCGGGATTTGAATCTTTCGCTATTATTGAAGTATCAAGAATGTGAGCAATCACTCATTGCTATAGTATAGGCTAGGGCAGAAAGAAGCAGGTTTCCGACAAAGTAATAAGTGACAGCGACATTGTCTCTCATTGTTTAAAAAGGAATTGTTCAGAAAATTACAATTAAATCTAGAGAAATGAGTAGGTTGATGCAGCTGCAGTCCGGCACTATCACTGAGTTGCCAAACATTTTCCGATAGCACTTAAGATAAAAATGTATGTATGTGTGTGTGTGTGTGTGTGTGTGTGTGTGTGTGTGTGTGTGTCTGTGTGTCTGTCCTTTCAGACATTTCTGAAAGAACAGACACTAAGAATCGAAATAGACAGCATTGTTAAACCGGTAAAGATTGAAGGACAGATGTCCAGGCTGTCATGGGAATTAAAATATAACAACGGCGTCAGATGAAAATTTGTGCCTGACCAAGTTCGAACCCGGATTCGTAGTGTCTTTTCTTTCGGACATATATCCATATAGAGGGTGTTATATGGGATTTTTTTCTGCAATTTGTCTATACTACCACCTCCTACAATATTTACTATTCCTCCTGAAACATCCGGTATAATTATTTGGGTCTCAACGGTTCATCGAGAGTTTTCAGTGCTAGACGAACGACATCGTCCGAACCCTCGCGGGAATACAGTGTGGCCGCGAGCGAGTGCAATAACGGCCAGGTGAAGGGGGGGGGGGGGGGGGGGAGGAATGGCGGGGGCGGTGGGTACTGCGTATGCGGCAAAGATGGGAATTCGCGTCTGACGAGGAGCGTGTGTAGATAGGTGCTGCAGAGAGGTCGGCTGCTGTGTCCTGACAGTGCCCACCGTCGGAGGTTCGAGTCCTCCCTCCGGCATGTGTGTGTGTGTGTTGTCCACAGCGTAAGTCAGTTTAAGTTAGATTAAGTAGTGTCTAAGCTTAGGGACCGATGACCTAAGCAGCTTGGCCTCATAAGTTCTTACTACCAATTTATAAAATTTTAAATCCAAAATACTGCATCTCGGTTCTTACAATAGTGCAATAAGTGCGCACTAATTAGATGTAATTGATGAGAGACTCCAACTCGGATTGTGGTTAAGGGCGAATCCCAAGCGCATGACCACGAACAATTGGGGGCCGAAACTTAATGTCATCGGAACCTTGTTGAAGGGGCATGGCATGCGATCGTTAGACCGACTGCAGAAAGTTCAGTTTATAAATACATACATACTTAGCAAAATATATCAAGTCGTAGCAGTCTTACCGATACCACAGGTGACTGTACATAAAATATTAGCTGTAGCCTCTTGGTATGTATGGAAACAAAATATCTTCAAAGTATCTTTCCACACGGCGACTTTGCAGAGGCAAAACGGAGGACTTGGAATTAAAGACGTACTTTTAAACTAATATATGCCACTAAGAGAGGCAATACGAAACTTCTGTTCCTCTCGTTAGATCTTGGGGATAGGAACGCTCCTGTTAATGTGGCATGCCAGCCTAGATTACGTCCGAAAGTACTATGGCGATTGGAGCTGTGTAAGACTTCCACCAGCACAAACCAACACTACAACCGTCTATGATTATATTACCAGACATCGGTTTCGCCGGCCGGTGTGGCCGTGCGGTTCTAAGCGCATCAGTTTGGAACCGCGTGACCGCTACGGTCGCAGGTTCGAATCCTGCCTCGGGCATGGATTTCTGTGATGTCCTTAGGTTAGTTAGGTTTAAGTAGTTCTAAGTTCTAGGGGACTGATGACCTCAGATGTTAAGTCCCATAGTGCTCAGAGCCATTTGAACCATTTGAACATCGTTTTCAAAAAACAAAACCCGGTAAATTAACCTACAAAAAATTGGAGGAGCGTCTGGACAAATATCAAGAATAAAATTCTGCCAACTAGTGTCAGTGCCGTATGGTGCGACGTTGTAAACGAAACCACACCCACAGCGGAATGATTATGAAAAATCAAATTGAGACCATCTCCATACAGCGACAAATGTCGGCTTGTAGAAACTGTAGCGCACATCTTCTTATGTGACAATAGAATCAGAATTCGGAACTGGACTAGGAAGAAATTAGCACTATCAACAGAACTGCAGAAAGTCATATACCGATAACGGAAGCTTTACATCCCGTTTGGAAATGTTATCCGTCCGCTAAGAATAACAGTTATTCGTGGCTTCTGGGACAGTTTCTGTTTTACGTCGTAACAAACAAAAACTTAGAACTTAGGAGAGTACATGTTTTATATTACAGAAGAACATATTAAGCTGAAGAAGAATAACAAATATAAGGAATGGTTTCAAATTTTTTTTGTCTATATGTTGGCTACAAAGAGGTGGACAGTTTTTTTGATTAGAAACAGAATACTATTCTTTAACTTTTTTTTATTCCTGGAATATTCTTAAGCAGAATACTATTCTTTCACTTTTTTGTCCCTGGAATATTCTTTTACGTTGATTCTAAAATCAGAACTGTTCTAATTTGGCAAAACCCCCCCGGCTCCGAAATTTCTTTCATTTGTTGAAAAATAAATGGCTTCGTTACAGACCTCATATGCATCCAGTGCATAATAACTTAAACTATGAATATATTTATGAATGAATGTTTGCTATGTATTTTTCCGTCACCCTTTTCACTGTTATAAGTTATGTTCTACAAGGAACGCACGCCATTGGAGGCTGCAATCTGTAATTTATTTTACCTTAATAACTACATCAATTTTGTTCTACAATTTAAAGTAATATATGGTGATAGGTATGGGGGAGGCATTGTGGCTAGGCCTCGGATCTTCGACCCCTCCCCTCTTTGCCTCCGCCTACCTGGCGCTGAAAGTCTTCTCAATTTTAAAAAAAAAATAATAGTGCAGTGATCAGCACGTGTGTCTAGTAAGCAGGAGGTCCAGGTTCGAAGCCCAGTCGGTCACAAATTTTCATCTGCCGTCGTTGCTGTATTTCAACGCGCTGTGACAGTGTGGACGTCGGTCCTTCGATATTTAAGATGCAATTGTTTTTTCAGGCAGTAGAGGTAATTTGCGAACATTTGTCTTGCCATCAATGTAACAGGACTTCAACGGCATCCAACCCTTAGTCATTGCTTTGTGCCAACACTAGCCCATGTCATACATATGCGATTCAGATTGTGGTTCATATTTAGTCAAATAACGAATGGTCGGTATACAAGTATGCCGGCCGGAGTGGCCGAGCGGTTCTAGGACCTACGGTCTGGAATTTCGCGACCGCTACGGTCGCAAGTTCGAATCCTGTCTCTGGCATGGATGTGTCTGATGTCCTAGTTCCAAAAAGATGTGTGTGAAATCTTATGGGACAGCATGTTGCTATCAATGGAGAGACGTCTACAAACGTTAAAGTAACCTCTGGCGTGCCACAGGGGAGTGTTATGGGACCATTGCTTTTCACAATATATATAAATGACCTAGTAGATAGTGTCGGAAGTTCCATGCGGCTTTTCGCGGATGATGCTGTAGTATACAGAGAAGTTGCAGCATTAGAAAATTGTAGCGAAATGCAGGAAGATCTGCAGCGGATAGGCACTTGGTGCAGGGAGTGGTAACTGACCTTTAACATAGACAAATGTAATGTATTGCGAATACATAGAAAGAAGGATCCTTTTTTGTATGATTATATGATAGCGGAACAATCACTGGTAGCAGTTACTTCTGTAAAATATCTGGGAGTATGCGTGCGGAACGATTTGAAGTGGAATGATCATGTAAGATTAATTGTTGGTAAGGCGGGTACCAGGTTGAGATTCATTGGGAGAGTCCTTAGAAAATGTAGTCCATCAACAAAGGAGGTGGCTTGCAAAATACTCGTTCGACCTATACTTGAGTATTGCTCATCGGTGTGGGATCCGTACCAGATCGGGTTGACGGAGGAGATAGAGAAGATCCAAAGAAGAGCGGCGCGTTTCGTCACAGGGTTATTTGGTAACCGTGATAGCGTTACGGAGATGTTTAGCAAACTCAGGTGGCAGACACTGCAAGAGAGGCGCTCTGCATCGCGGTGTAGCTTGCTCGCCAGGTTTCGAGAGGTTGCGTTTCTGGATGAGGTATCGAATATATTGCTTCCCCCTACTTATACCTCCCTAGGAGATCACGAATGTAAAATTAGAGAGATTAGAGCGCGCACAGAGGCTTTCAGACAGTCGTTCTTCCCGCGAACCATACGCGACTGGAACAGAAAAGGGAGGTAATGACAGTGGCACGTAAAGTGCCCTCCGCCACACATCGTTGGGTTGCTTGCGGAGTATAAATGTAGATGTAGATGTAGACTTAACTGCTAAGGTCATCAGTCCCTAAGCTTACGCACTACTTAACCTAAATTATCCTAAGGACAAACACACACACCCATGCCCGAGGGAGGACTCGAATCTCCGCCGGGACCAGTCGCACAGTCCATGACTGCACCTGAGACCACTTAACTAATCCCGGGCGGCTAGGTTTGAGTAGTTCTAAGTTCTAGCGGACTGATGACCTCAGAAGTTAAGTCCCATAGTGCTCAGAGCCATTTGAACCATTTTTGAAGTATACAAGTATTTACGAACAGTAGAAGCAGCATTACAGCTAACTGATCACTTAACCAAGTGCAACATAGATTACCTGTGTAATGAGTCATTCCAGCTGCATAGCTGAGGGTAATATTTGCAAAGCAATTCATTGCAGAATTAATGTAACGCCCCCACGATGATCTCTGTCGTCATACTGTATCATTAGCAGCCCGCGAATGGAGTACTATGTTCGTTAAATCGGATTACTCAAGCTGAGACCAAATAAAGAGAAGCGACGACGCCACAACACTATCTTTACTTAAGTAAGTAGTCAGTGCTAAATTATGTGCGCCACCATTAACGTTACTGAACACAGTTTGACAGCATAACACCACCACGACTACTGACAACCTGAACCATTATCATCACGCAGTTGTGACTCGCACTGATTACAAGTTGCTGATGTTTGTCAAGAATAGCGGAAAGCGCCTCTGAAGTTCCATTTGCATTACAACTAGGACGGGGAGAATCCTAAATAACAGTAATAGGTCACCCAGCGAAGGGAAGAGTCCACGTATTGTCTCAAGTTCTTGCAGTTTTATATTAATGCAGTTCCCGATGGTTTCACACTAACGGGTTCTTTTGGCTATCGAAATAATCATATGGGAATTATAAAAGTGTAATTGCTAGAACGCTCAAGTACCTTAATAACACCTCATTCTGGATTGAATACGACTCGGAAAACGACGTTAATTTGACGTTTCCATCCATCACCTGGCGACTTACTGAATAAAGTCTGAAGTGCACGCACATTTGTGTTGCCTGCCGCATGGATTCTGTGAAGTGTTGTGGCAGCTGGCAGTCATTACTGAATACAGACATGTGCAAATATCCTCGCTGCTCTAGGGGAATTAGTCTTTGTTGAATTTTTTCCATACCGTAATTAGCACAATAACACAAGGCTTATTCTGCTGAAGAACTTGCTGTCCACAAGTCCTTAAATAAGAATCTCCTAGCGGGAGTAATGCATGAAAGGAAACAGACTGTTGGACAAAAGAATGGACAGCTCCCTGTTTTATGCGTTTCCGATAGCGCCTACGATAAGAATCTGGTGTCATATTATGCTTCACAACCCTAAACTGTTAATTTTTTACTTCATACTAAAACAAAAGTGATGATATGAGAAGAGGAAATGACTTATATGCTTCTCAGGAACTTTAGTTTCTTGTGTTTATTTTCTCACTTCCTACTAAAACGAGGGCGTTAATATGAGAGGAGGAAATGAAATATACGCTTCCAAGACACAATATTTCCTTGTGTGCTACTACTGCATACTGGAAAGCCCGGCAGTTAATTTTTGTATGTTGGATAAATCTTGATATCACCTCACATGCCTTTGTGAGAAGGTTCTTATTTTCTTGGGATTCAAATAAAGTGGACATTTCATCACTGGTTAATATTCTGATGACTAATGCCATGATATCCGTTGCAATTGCTCCATGGCACCTGTGAGTAGAGTTGGTTACTATAAGAACCCGCAGGCAGTGATATCCGCTCACTGCAGTCAGAGCCAAGGTGATTTCTTTCTGTTTATGGCGAAACGTCTGCTGCAGTGTCCACGCTCAGCCAACCTAAACAAATCGCGTCGGTATTGGGCACTGCTAATCGCTGCACTTGTCGCAAGCCTCAACAACAAGAGCGCACTGTCTCTGCTAACGATACTATGGAGTTAATACACTCCTGGAAATGGAAAAAAGAACACATTGACACCGGTGTGTCAGACCCACCATACTTGCTCCGGACACTGCGAGAGGGCTGTACAAGCAATGATCACACGCACGGCACAGCGGACACACCAGGAACTGCGGTGTTGGCCGTCGAATGGCGCTAGCTGCGCAGCATTTGTGCACCGCCGCCGTCAGTGTCAGCCAGTTTGCCGTGGCATACGGAGCTCCATCGCAGTCTTTAACACTGGTAGCATGCCGCGACAGCGTGGACGTGAACCGTATGTGCAGTTGACGGACTTTGAGCGAGGGCGTATAGTGGGCATGCGGGAGGCCGGGTGGACGTACCGCCGAATTGCTCAACACGTGGGGCGTGAGGTCTCCGCAGTACATCGATGTTGTCGCCAATGGTCGGCGGAAGGTGCACGTGCCCGTCGACCTCGGACCGGACCGCAGCGACGCACGGACGCACGCCAAGACCGTAGGATCCTACGCAGTGCCGTAGGGGACCGCACCGCCACTTCCCAGCAAATTAGGGACACTGTTGCTCCTGGGGTATCGGCGAGGACCATTCGCAACCGTCTCCATGAAGCTGGGCTACGGTCCCGCACACCGTTAGGCCGTCTTCCGCTCACGCCCCAACATCGTGCAGCCCGCCTCCAGTGGTGTCGCGACAAGCGTGAATGGAGGGACGAATGGAGACGTGTCGTCTTCAGCGATGAGAGTCGCTTCTGCCTTGGTGCCAATGATGGTCGTATGCGTGTTTGGCGCCGTGCAGGTGAGCGCCACAATCAGGACTGCATACGACCGAGGCACACAGGGCCAACACCCGGCATCATGGTGTGGGGAGCGATCTCCTACACTGGCCGTACACCACTGGTGATCGTCGAGGGGACACTGAATAGTGCACGGTACATCCAAACCGTCATCGAACCCATCGTTCTACCATTCCTAGACCGGCAAGGGAACTTGCTGTTCCAACAGGACAATGCACGTCCGCATGTATCCCGTGCCACCCAACGTGCTCTAGAAGGTGTAAGTCAACTACCCTGGCCAGCAAGATCTCCGGATCTGTCCCCCATTGAGCATGTTTGGGACTGGATGAAGCGTCGTCTCACGCGGTCTGCACGTCCAGCACGAACGCTGGTCCAACTGAGGCGCCAGGTGGAAATGGCATGGCAAGCCGTTCCACAGGACTACATCCAACATCTCTACGATCGTCTCCATGGGAGAATAGCAGCCTGCATTGCTGCGAAAGGTGGATATACACTGTACTAGTGCCGACATTGTGCATGCTCTGTTGCCTGTGTCTATGTGCCTGTGGTTCTGTCAGTGTGATCATGTGATGTATCTGACCCCAGGAATGTGTCAATAAAGTTTCCCCTTCCTGGGACAATGAATTCACGGTGTTCTTATTTCAATTTCCAGGAGTGTACATCTTACGTAACGTAATATGAAAGACGTGGGTTGGGTAAAAATTCAGTTTGTAACTTCCCATCGCATTAAAATACTTTACAGTCATATTTGATGTAATTTTTATTGTTGATTGTCTCTCCAATGCTAATAGTATTGATTCAGATCGTGCGTGAACACGAAAACATACACACACACACGCACGAAAACAGTCATTGATTCCAGTGAGGGTGACAACTACTGTGTGTTGAACAACACATGCACCAGTCAATTCCTCAGCTGGCGTTGAGTGGATGAGATTTTTCAATTACCGTGCATTGCAAGAATTGTATGGAGGAGACTGAAAGTAAATGGACTTGTATGTTAAAGAGCTGCGACAAAGCAAAGCTTGACCGATTATCAGATAATTGTCCACATGGGTTTTGTGGACGAGTATACTTTTAGTAACCAACCTACCCACGATCATTACGAATGATTTCTCGAAGGCGTAGGGTCATTGATTTCATTAAATACAACAAATGGTCTACAGTGTAGCGTGATGGTTTACTTCACACCATACGTTTTCTATATTCGTCCAAAGGTCGCTTGCATTTGTAGATCCACATGGCAATGACCTTGTTACCTCTTCCCACATATTCTCTATCTTGTTGATGTTCGGTGATCGTGGAACAAACGGCAACAGCTTTATCCTCTCTTGGCCCTGAAACCAATCTCGCACTGCTCTGCTATGATGGATGGGGCTCTGCTCCTGTAAATAAACCGTTATCTCGTTAGTTCATGGATTTATATTTAAATAACGTGTTTGTAATAAGCATATTCGATTATTATTTTTCACAGTGTTTAAGAATTCAGGCCCTGTCATAGATAAGTGATCTAGATTCAACAGTGCGATTAAGAATGTGCTTTACAAAACCCATCATATGATGAGAGTCGTAGTCGGATAACCACGTTAAGACTGAATGGCTGAATCCGATTAGAACGATCTGGTACCGAAAAGAAATTACAGAGATCGGATAATTTAAACGTCTGTATTTCAACAATGCTGCGCACATAAATTCTTACGATGGAGTAACAGGTAGCCACTGTCTAAGAAAAAGTGAGAAATATGTCTACTAGCAGCAATGTAACGTAATTATAACCCATATGTATGTGATGGAAATACTGGATCGAACAATACACATCTATTTCAGTGATGGGATGATACACCATATCGGATTTGCTGATGACATAATGACAATAATAATAATAATAATAATAATCCCGTGTGGCGGATAGGGGAAACCCTACCCCATATGGGTGGTACCGAGGATATCAAATACTGCCTACCGGAGTGGCCGAACGGTTCTAGGCGTTACAGTCTGGAACCGCGCGACCAGTAGGCTCCCAGGTTCGAATCCTGCCTCGAGCATGGATGTATGTGATGTCCTTAGTTTAGTTAGGTTTAAGTAGTTCTAAGTACTAGGGGACTGATGACCTCATAAGTTAAGTCCCATAGGGCTCAGAGCCATTTGAACCACTTTGATTTCAATTACTTGGGGTGAACCAAATACTAACACAATCCTGAATGGCTACTCAATCCGTTGAACCCAAAATCCAGACACGTCTGAGTGAAAATCAATGCTACTCTGGTCACCGTCTGTTAGCTCAGTCATCTCGGCTGAAAATATTCGCTTTCAAAGGCTTCAACACCCTCTGGTCCTGTCCGGTCCTGGAATCACCCAGGCCAAACCAATGAAACACAAGCAAACATGAACTACGCAAGCAAAGTCAACTTTACCCCTGGTGGTACACAACCCGGCTGACGACAGGCGGCAGTTGGGTTTTCGGATTCTGCGGAGTCCAGGTCAGCACGGCAGAGAATATCGAAGATCTCTGGTAAATTTTCCTACAAGCAGAAAACATGCATTTGCAAACTAAACGTCGATACATTGATCCAAATATGAAAAATAAATAATCTCACAAAAGAAATCGAACGACAAAAATTTCTCATCCTTGCACTTCAATAAACATGACTAACTGACAATGAAACCTTGCATTACGGAAACCATTGTATCTTCAACAGCAAAACACAACAAAAGGTAGCGAAAAGCTTACCAATCTTCGGCACTGCATTTCTCGAACACAGATCTATCATCAACTCTGTCAAAGAAATCACACCCATCAACAATCGACTTATGACTATGCTCATTCAGAGCCCCAGTAAAAAATATACACTCATCAATGCAAATACCCCCACCAACATCGAAAATAAGAAAAACACCGGAAATATCGAACAATTCTGGAACACACTCGAAGATACTATGAGCAAAATTCACCAAGGTGACGTGATAATACTAATGGGAGACTTCAACTCTCTATTTGGGACTGAAAAAACGTATAGAAAAATCATTGGTACAAATTCAACACACCGAAACGCTTAGACCAACGGCACACGTCTGACTGACATCTGCCAACAATTCAACCACAAAAGGATATCTTCCCACTTTAGGAAAAACCAGTTCCCAGCTAACATACTTAGTCCAATAGTTCTTACCACAAATTTCCAATTTCCTTCAGTGCTTGCATAAGTCATAACAGTGAAGTGGTGCGTTTGTGTCAGTCGTGTCGTTATGAAAATGTGTCCAGTGAAATGTACATTAATGCAAAAAGCAGCACTTAGAAACAAGCGTATGCACTTTTAATGAAAATAGAATGGAAGCATTCTCGTGTGCAGCCAGCAGCAACTCAGATCGCTTGTCTTGGGTGGTTCCCAGCACTCCATCTGATAACCTTCACACACGCTAGCAGCTGCCAGCAGCTACTCACAGCAGATTGGGTTTCACTTCCGCTCACAGGTGCAAGCTGCTTTCGTTCGCCTTTCGAGACTCGGTGAAGGCCAGATTTTCAATTCTTTTGTAGCAGAGCTACAAGCAGGCAGATACAAACTCAATAAGGGAATCATAAGATAACGCTCGAGAAAAATTCGTCTTGCTACTTTCAGTAATCCTTAGTCTCAGAGCGAAAACCGTACGCTACTGCGTCACTTTTGTTTTCTGCCGACATATTTTTTGTTGTTGTGCATACATAATTTATCTATGAAATTCCACATTTTAATAATACTTGCGAATGATACAGGAAATGAAGTAAATACAGATCTTTACGAAGTCAAAAGTCGGTAATATCCTACAAATTCCTGTTAAAATGGGCTCAATCATCTTACAGACACTTAACGCTTTACTAAGATAGACTGCTGTCGTGATGTTTTTGTAGTAAGCCGATTTTAATTTGTATTAGTACGGTGAATATTTTAATTCCATTTTCCATTACTTTACTAAACGCAACAGTAATCATCAAAGAGAAATTAATCAGCAGCAGAATTTTCTTTCACGATATCTAAAACAATCTCACAATGCTAAAGTTGTTTACAAATTCTACGCCCGTAGAAACCCATTGGTTCTAACAATGTCATTAAACCAGTGTAGTTTTAAGAGTGTTTTCGTCCAGAAATGAATGGCCTTGGCGGTTGATCGATCAAGAGCGGGAAAGGTAAAATTTTACGAATATATGACGAGAGGGACAAGTGATTGAGAGAGGACTTCCCTATCAATTTAAGTGCCTGTGAGACGACTTTCCTAACAAATCCCTGGATGTTGTTGGCAACAAATTCCAGCTGTGTTGCACACACTCCTTGGGGCAGAATTCGTAGCCCAAAACACACTTTTGGAGCTATCAAATGTAAAATATTATGTTCACACTACTCTTTGCTCGAGTTTACGTCTTTTGGTGGAGCTCATACTTTCATTTCTTCTTAGGAAGTTAACGATAAAGGCACCATAACACGTCACCAGTAACAGTACTGCATAGGACTGTTGAATGAGCGACCTGATGACGTTCAATAATAGTCACTCCGTTGATTTTTGTTGTTTCGAATTAGAGCATGCAGTACTCCTACACCAGACTTCTGAACTTTGCCTGTTGAATGCAAATGTCGCATGATGGTAAAATGGTAATCAAATGGTTGAAATGGCTCTGAGCACTATGGAACTCAGCTGCTGAGGTCATTAGTCCCCTAGAACTTAGAACTAGTTTAACCTAACTAACCTAAGGACATCACACACATCCATGCCTGAGGCAGGATTCGAACCTGCGACCGCAGTGGTCTCGCGGTTCCAGACTGCAGCGCCAGAACCGCGCGGCCACTTCGGCCGGCAAATGGTAATCTATCACATATATCAGTAGTCGAGACTTCCTTAATGTGGAGAATCATTCATGCCAGAACGGTCTTTGGAGCGAGTGTTTTTGCGAAAAATACGCCAAACACAGTTCAAATCTTTCTAGCTGCCTCCTCTGCGTTCACCCCTCTGTTATACCAAAAGTAAACGTTGTGTTGCAGATGTTACACCTTTTTCCCCTTGCGACTCAATTTTACAATGCTGAACTGTAGTTCATGATTTTCAAGTATGCAGAAATCCAATGCTTAACTGCAAGATGATAATTAGAACATCAAATTCGGAAATGACAGTTGATACATACACTGACAGCGTCGCGCCGCGTTCACAAGGGCGGCGCCGTATTTCAGGCGGCGGGTGGCGTCTGGCCGGTGGCCGGTAGCCGCTGCAGCGCGAGGAAACGCTCGAGCGTAAGCTGTTATGATCGCGACGCAGCCACGAGCTGTCCTGCGGAATTGTTTCTGGAATACTTGTTATTGCTGGTGAGTAGGATGTTAAGTGAATTATCTTCCATGTTCAATCAGACTCATAACTTTAGAAAGACATGTGGTTAAAAAAAATACACCGGACGCGAACATGCGACCTCAAGTTTAGAAAGCAGGACGATTACCACTTTTTTTTATAAAACATTTATTAAAAAAAACAATGTTACACATTCCAGATACATACTAAGTTATACATACATGAAGTTATTTAAACAAAACGGTTTGATCATTTCAATTACGCTGACGTTATGGAAAGACAACAGAAGATTGTGTTACTGACTAATTACCAGAAAGAATTAAGTTAAACATCAAGAAAAAATGTTTTTAAAGACATTCAAACTTCAACCTGAAGAAGTAAAATCTTCACTTTGAATTACATGAGCTGCAATCTTTACAGAAGCATAATTTCCTTATGATGGATATCAGCAAGTTGGTGGGATAATTTTAAATATAAAACAATTTAATAATCATATTAGACAATTTCTGAAATACTTGAGAATGGCGGAAAGGAGATATATAGTAAAGTTGACTAGCCTTCCACCTACACTTTCTGTACATTAATTGAATCTTATGTATCTTAAGTGATCAGATCTATATAATCAGTCTTTCACTGCGAAACTGACTTACACATCACAGTGCAAAAATGAACAGGGCAATGTGCCAGCCATTGAATATTACATTTACCAGATAGACTCTTATGGTTTTAACCAATCGACAAAGACATTTCTATAAAAACTGTCTATTTCCAAATTTCTAGTATAAGCCAATAATGCACCTTTAATGTTTTGTGTTTTGACACTATTAGACACTCAACCTCAATGTCACGTAAGTTCTGTACATTAGCTTACAAATTTCACGAACTACTCTCTGAAGTAGAAAAGGCACACATCATAAATATACTATAAAATCTTGAATAGTATCCTTAAGGTAACTACAATACATCACTGTCAACACAGTCTTCTTTTTTATATTAACCAATGCCCATTCTTTCAAATACAATTTTTAACATATTACCGAACTTTTTCTTGTGATTCGAATAGCTTCTAATTTTGTGGAACTCACACAGCATGTGTACCTTGAACTCTATGATGCTATCGGATCCTAATTTGTTAAGGACGTAGTTAACAAAATTTCCCAGCAACCAGTACACAGCGTTATTTTTTGCTTCTGGGAAATAGCTTGCTTCAGGCCTGTGTATCAATGACAGCGATATATACTCAGGGGATGTTCTTGTAATCAGAGCTATTTGCTCCCGGATCCACTTCCAACTACTCATGTTACCACTGCAAGTATATCTATGAATTACTGTGTCAACTAGATGGCATTGTTGACATAAATTTGTTTCACAGAGTCCGATTGCGTGCAGTCTTTCATGGTGCTAACTATGTTGTTAACTGTCTTGTACCCTGACGTTTTTATATTAGACGTGAGCACATTAGAAATAATGTTTTTCCAAATATCAGTCCACTCAATGTTTGGAAACTGTCGTTCTATTTTGTTTCTTCCTTCGCTTTTCTTTCGTTCCCGCATTATGGCTCTCGATGTTAAGTGTCGCCGGTCGTGGTGGCCAAGCGGTTAAAGGCGCTACAGTCTGGAACCGCGTGGCCGCTACGGTCGCAGGTTCGAATCCTGCCTCGGGCATGGATGTGTGTGATGTCCTTAGGTTAGTTAGGTTTAAGTAGTTCTAAGTTCTAGGGGACTGATGACCTTAGAAGTTAAGTCCCATAGTGGTCAGAGCAATGTGTGTGTTAAGTGTCGGGACTGCCTGAGTTCGACACTGACATAACTAAACTCAACATAGAAAATCCTCACGTGCTGTAAGCGACTGTTGATATTCTGCACGTCAATCGGGGGAACCAGGCTTGGAGGTTTAATGATCTCGAAAAGTTGGCTGGTTATGCTTTCTCGCGAGTCTCTTATTAAATTAACTTGCCTTTTGATAAAAAGAGCAGAGGCTTTATCCGTTATATCAGTTAATCCTAGTCCACCATTTTTAGGATCTAAAGTGGCTACTTTAGCAGGTACTCTGAACAGTTCACCTCTCCACAAAAAGTTGGTGATTTTGGACATTATTCTCCTCGCTATCACTCTCGGTATTGAAAACAGCTGGGCAGTATAATAAACCTTAGCAAGGATGCATGAGTTGATATACTGTGTTCTTTGAACTTGGTTCATATATCGAGTTAAATTCTCTACAATGGCTCCTTGCACTTTATCTGCTGCAACTTTCCAATTTAGAGCCGTCATTTTCATAGGGCATGCTGTCAGGGTGATCCCAAGTGTTTTATGTTGTCGGACTAATTTTGCCCACTCGACGTTGATATTAACAAAACCTCTGAGATTTAAAATCTTACTTTTTTTTCGTTTGCATTGGCTCCAGATGCTCTACAGTACGAATCAATCACTGTTGCTAGCGTGGTTACCTCGTCATTATTTCTTATAATGACCCCTATATCGTCAGCATAGGCTCTTATAACTGTTTTATTTCCTGATAATGTTAAGCCTTTTAATCTAGCATGGACATGTCGGAGGAAAGGTTCCAGTGAAATGGCGAAGAGCGACATGGACAGAGGACTTCCTTGAGGAACACCTCGTTGTATTTGCATCGGCCTGGATTGTTGACAATTCACCGCTATTTTAGCATTTATTCCAGTTGCTATGTTCTTAATCAACTGTATGACCATATCGTTGAAACCTATTTTCTTCAATGTCTGTAGAAGATATTCATGATTTACTACATCGAAAGCTTTATAAAAATTTAAAAACAATAAAGCACACTTTATATTTGTTACACAAGTTATTGCAATGATATCTCTGAATTCGGCTAGATTTTGAAAAATGGTTCTGCCTTGCGCACAGTTCTGATGTTGACTAATAATTTTATCTGTAAGGCATGAAATTCTCTTGTTTATTATTCTAGCTATTAATTTATAATCAGAATTCAGCAGTGAAATTGGACGAAAATTATTTAAATCTTTGTTTCCATTATTTTTTGGCACCAGAACAATTTTACTCCCCTTAAACTCAGCCGGAATCATTTTACCCTGAATAACCTCATTTACAATGTCCGTGATTTTCGCACCTACTATTGGCCAGTAACGTATGTAACACTCTGCTGGCAGACCATCCGGTCCTGGGGATTTTTTTGGCGGTGAGGCGCACAGAGTCTCATACACGTCTTCTTTACTGACAACCTCGAGAAAATTTTCGTTGTCATCTTCTGTCAGCTGTGGGGCTAGGATGTCAAGGAATTCTTCCAAGGAAGCATCTCTGCTTTGATGTACAGAATATAGCTCGCAATAATAGCGATAAATCTCGTCCATGATATCCTGCTGGGTTCTGAGAATCGTACCGTGTTTTGTTCGAATTTCATAATAAAAGTCCTTCTCCCGTTTTTCGTATGCTTCACTAAATGATATAGGGAAGTAGTTTCATCTTCTGACACCGAATTTGCCTTCGATTTTATTTTCAATCCTTCCATTTGACTTCTCTTGATATTAAGTAACTTGGCTTTGACTTTTTTGATGTCTGCTATCCGAAGTGAGGAACCTGCTGGGACTTGATCATATAGATCTCTCAAAACAGAATAGTAATACTCTATAGTGCATTTCATTTCCCTTACGCTCTGGGCACTGTATTGAATAAGAACTTCTCTCAACTTTGGCTTTGTTATTTTAACCCACCAGTCAATAGCAGTGGCATATCTACTACGGGCTCGCAGGCATATTGCCCATGTTTCTTTAATCAGATCTTCTAAATCATGATTTACTAACAAGGAAGTGTTCAAATTCCACTGATTCTTGAATCGACGAACCGGCTGTCTTGTTAGATTTATGCAAGCTAAGACACTTGAATGGTCTGAAAAGTACGTAGGAATGGTTTCTACTTTTGTCACGGAAGTTTCAAGATTTTTAGAAATATATAGTCTATCAATTCTGCTACGTGATGTTGCCGTGACATAAGTGAACTCAACAGTGGAGGGGTATTTGATTTCCCATATATCCTTTAATTCTAAACCAGTAACTGATCTTTTCGATTTAAAACACAATTAAAATCACCTCCAAGTAATAACTGTCTTGGCGATTTCCTTAACAAGTATATCAGGTCATCTATGAAGAAACGTGCCCTGTTAGCTCGATGAGAACTTCCCGAAGGGGCGTACAAGTTGATGATAGTCACATCATAGATATTTAGTCCGATTCCTCTTCCGGATTCCAGTCGTTCCACCTCGCTTACTGTAATCCCTTCCCTCACCAAAATAGCTGTTCCAACACTTGTTTCGGGAGACACATTTATGTAACTGACAAAACCGGGAATTACCAAATCCGAAATTAGAACTTCTTGTAACAGGGCAATATCAGTCGCGGATTCGTACAAAAATTCCTTAAGGGCTGATAATTTCAAACCGGTCGTGATTTTATTTATGTTTATAGTGGTGACAGAATAAGACTGCGTCATTGTGCTGTCACTATGTAGTTGTTTTGATGAACTAATTTAGTTTCCTGTGGTTCAGGATTCAGTTAAGCTGTAACAGTTTTCTCGGAAGGCTGAACATAGAATAACACTTTAATCAGTTTATTAGTTACTGTCCCGTTTTTTTCTACTTCTGATGTTTTCTCTTGTAACGCAAGCAGACTGATTTCCTGGTAAACTTTCTGATTTTTCCTCCAGTGATTCGTGTACGACCGTTTCGGACTGAACATTCTTTGGGCTTGGGTCGCCCCTACCGGATTTTCCCTTCCCTTGGTTACGAGCTACATTCTCATTTGGTTGCGTCGGTATTTTACTTCGCGGCTTATCTGGAGCAGCAGCAGACGCTTTCGCAATTTCGGTTGCCGGCGCCTGCCCTGAGGTGTTGACCGTGATTTCAGTTTGGCCACCATTTCCTCGTTCTTTATTAATTTCACTCACTTTCTGATCGAGGGAAACAAATCGAGACTGCAGTTTTGCAACCTCTCCCTGAATTTGTTTATTAACAGATAAATTCTGATCTTTGCAATCGGCAACTGCACCTGTTGATTCTTGCAAATTAATGCTGCTTGCACCCCCTTCATTTTCTGGTACCGTATGTGTATTATCTTTCTGTTCATTAGTTTCCATTCGCATTTTGCCTTCAGGTTCCTCTGCCTCCTCATCGCACTGTTTTTGCTTGCGAAGTGAGGGAGTGGGACAAGACAGCTCGTCCTCTGAACAACTATCAGTTGCGTTTCAGTTTCACGTGTAGTGGCAACAGGGTTTCCTTTTGTTGTTAACGGGGGAAATTGACTGTTACCGTGAAGGGAGACATCAGTTTGGCCCGCTGCGTTAACATCCTCAACCAGTTGTTCCGGGCTATTCTTTGGTAACAGATCATTTAAGGTAAGCTTCTGACGCTGTATCAAATTACTTTTAAGAACAACAGTTCGCCGCTGATATTCCTGTCTGAAGTGGCCGGTTTCGTTACATATATGACATGTAGCTTCCTGACCTGTATAAACAATTTGTGCCTTATACCCACAAACAGTTATGTGAGACGGGAATATTCGTCTTAACGTCCATCTCTACACAGCGGACCCCGTTAAAACACTGCAGTTTAAAGCGAGGCGACCATCTTTCATTTGCAATTGATTTAACGTCTCCGTAGTCTGAAAGAGCTTCCTTAATCTTATCATTTTCAATTTTAATGGGAAGGTTCAAGACACGAACGGTTTTGTGATGAATGTCCGCTCTATAGATGGAAACCTTACTTTTATAACCATTTCTATGCACAAAATCTACTTCATAGCCCCACTTTCGTAACACTTTATCAACAGTCGAAGCACTGATTAACTTGACAAAAACACAGTATTTTTCCTGATCCAGTTGCCAGGTATGAACGGTTACAGAATTTAGACCAATTACCTGTGTAATCAAATGGTTCAAATGGCTCTGAGCACTATGCGACTTAACTTCTGAGGTCATCAGTCACCTAGAACTTAGAACTAATTAAACCTAACTAACCTAAGGACATCACACACATCCATGCCCGAGGCAGGATTCGAACCTGCGACCGTTGCGGTCGCTCGGCTCCAGACTGTAGCGCCTAGAACCGAACGGCCACTTTGGCCGGCCCTGTGTAATCCAGTCATCTATTTCCAGGGATGTCGGCTGAACAGAACGGGATTCCTTGTCAAAAGCAAATACCAGAGTATTCCTCCTGAGGTTTGTAGCCATGGTTAGTCCAGCGAAGCAATTTCGGTTAAACAACCGAAATTCCAAGTAGCAGCAGCAAGACCGGAAAGAGCGATCAGATCACAAGGAACAGGAACGAACACGGAGATTAACGGACGGACGGCATTTGGCGAAGCACGAGTACAGCGATGTAAACACTGAAGTGCAGCGCAACAGTTAACAGCGGCCACTCGCGAGCGCGGCTGAAACTGAACTGCATCTTACAGTGTTGCCAGATTGTGCAGATAGCCGGACTTCAGAGTTGTCAGGGGCGGTCAGTTTTATTGGCCACCTTAAGTGAACGACTCGGACTTAAGTCTCTGTGGCGGCCGGCCGGCTGGCAGGTTTTATGTCTAAGACTGTACATACAATAACATAAATAAAGATCTCGTGTATCCTTTCTTATTTTCAGTTTCCTTAAGAAAATTAATTCTTCATTTCTCAGGATGAAGTTTATGAAAATAATAAATGAATAATTAAATGTTGATAATTTGCACAGTCGTAAAAAATGTGTTGTCAGAACTACGATGGAATAAAAACGAAGTACCAGAGGCGAGATTCGATACCAAGATCTAGCACATATGAATCTAAGCGCTCATTCGCTCGGCTGCGGTTTCTGAAAAACTAGCTCCCATAAAAAGTATATAACAGAGTGTAAATTTTTCAAACTCGATTTTCTAGAAAACAGTTGAGAGTTGCGTTATCATGTTTGACTATGCTGAAGTCGTGATCGCGCCCTACACGTCTTACCACTGGGAATCAAATCGGAGAGAGGAAGTTCGTACGGTCCCCTTGTAAGTGCTAATACTGAGGTTCGCTGCAAATCTTTTTTCTTCTTCTTCGTCGTAAATAATGTGAACATGCAACTCACTTCACTGTGTTATTCCTCAACAACACAAACCACCGTGACGGTCGTAGCGGGAACCAACTTGTACACGTGACTAATGACTAAGTACAACTGCGCTCCAGTTCATAGTTGTGCCCGTTGTTACCTACTAAGAGCACAATGACTTCAACACTTGTTTGACGTAGGAAGAGCTAGTCGGTGAGCCATAATTCCACATTTTCATCATTGTTACGCGTCTTTCCTGACTGCTGGATCACTGTCGGTTCGCGCCGACAATGCTGCCAGTAGAGACCACACGGAGCCAGCAGTGGTGTCGACCTGGGAGTTAAAATCGGTTGTGTTAACATCCTGTCATTGAGTCATCGGAAATGGATAGGTGTCTGTTAAGATGTCAAGAGTTTGGAAAATTACATTGATAATGAGAGGAAGTGATTTTACGGGGCCGGATGTAAACTTAGGCAATTCGCGTGGATGCCAATTGAGTGGCTGAGTGTACGAATGGTACAAGAGACGTTCATCTAAATCTACGTGATTACTCTGCTATTCATAATAAAGTGCCTTGCAGATGGTTCAATGAATCACCTTCAAGCTGTCTTTCTACCATTCCACTCTCGAACTACGCGTGGGAAAAACGAGCACTTAAATTTTTCTGTGCGAGCCCTGATTTCTCCTATTTTATCGTGATGGTCATTTCTCCGTATGTAGGTGGGTGCCAACAGGATGTTTTCGCAATCGGAGGAGAAAACTGGTGATTGTAGTTTCATGAGAAGATCCCGCCGCAACGAAAAACGCCTTTGTTTAAATCATCGCTCTTCCAATTCACGTATCATGTCTATTTCGCGATAATACAAAACGAGCTGCCCTTCTTTGTACTTTTTCGATGTCATCCGTCAGTCTCACCTGATGCGGATCCCACAACGCAAAGCAATACTCCACTATAGGGCGGACAAGCGTGGTGTAAGCAGTCTCTTTAGTAGATCTGTTGCACTTTCTAAGTGTTCTGCCAATGAATCGCAGTCTTTGGTTTTCTCTACCCACAACATTATCTATGTGGTCGTTACAATTTAGGTTATTTGGAATTGTAATCAAAGTCAAATGGCTCTGAGCACTATGGGACTTAACTGCTGAGGTCATCAGTCCCCTATAACTTAGAACTACTTAAATCTAACTAACCTAAGGACATCACACACTTCCATGCCAGAGGCAGGATTCGAACCTGCGACCGTAATGGTCGCGCGGTTCCAGACTGTAGCGCCTAGAACCGCTCGGCCACTCCGGCCGGCGAAGTGTAATCCCTAAGCATTTAGTTGAATTTACAGCCTTCAGATTTGTGTGACTTATCGTGTAATTGAAATTTTGCTGATTTCTTTTAGTGCTCATGTGAATAACTTCACACTTTTCGTTATTCAGGGTCAGTTGCCACTTTTCGCATCATACACATACGTTTCACAGTAAAATAATATAAGCGCACTTTTGGAAAGCTAAAGCGAGGATCTTTTCAGAGTAAAAGATGTACAAACGATTTCCAGCACAGTTTTACACTTTGTGATCCTAAACTTTAGCCTCTAAGTCAATGCCTGCACTGCATTTGGAATGCAACTAGTACAAGTGAAATGGCTGCTATCTTTAATGAAGCTTCAGTTAAGCATTGTTTTGAAAGTAGTGCAATAGCCTTGTGCGTATGCTTTTGAGATTAGTTATAGTAATATTTAATGCCTATTTACATAGGTCCTATTTTGAAGTAGTAGATACAGCTGTTGAGGGAAAGTCAGCATCAAAACAGAAAACTTTCTTTCAATTGAAGCCATTGACGCCATTGCAGAGGACAAAGTTTCTGAAGACACTCAGGGAAACAAAATACAATGGAGGAATATTAGTAGGATCAGAACCAGGAAGGACAACGCTCTAACAATGCAGTTCAAGCATTTACTATAACGTGATCTTGGTTTATTGAAGCGAATTTTAGGAGGTGCGATATTGGTCGCCCATCAATTCCTCTTCTGCAGTCTTTGCATCAAGGTGATTATGAAATAAAATTTGAGAAGTGGAAAAATCTTCAGGAAATGAAAGAACTACATCCCTCTAATTTGAGGAAGAAGAAGAAATATACAGCCAATAAATTTCCATTTGATTATGTATATAAGTGTGACATTAGGCCGCAATTTATGCGATATTATGAACAGTACAGGTAAATACCAGTTTTGTTAAGACTTCACAGCTTTTATCTCGCACGACTGTGAGAGAAATTTTTCCATCTACAGGACCTGATTTTAAAGCGTGCCTAAATAAACGAACCATCAGGCGCGAATGTGACGACACTGTAAGGTGGCTTTCGAGGTACAGATGTAGATGCATAATTTTTTCCAGGACAATAACTCAAGAGCTTGCCGTACTCCACTGCACGGCACATGTGAGCGGAAGTGGAACCCAGTCTGCTGTGAGTAGCTGCTGGCAGCTGCTAGCGTGCCACCAGGGCATGTGTGAAGGTTATCAGATGGAGTGCTGGGAACCACCCAAGACAAGCGATCTGAGTTGCTGCTGGCTACACACGAGAATGCTTCCATTCTATTTTCATTAAAAGTGCATACGCTAGTTTCTAAGTGCTGCTTTTTGCATTAATGTACATTTCACTGGACACATTTTCATAACGACACGACTGACACAAACGCACCACTTCACTGTTATGACTTATGCAAGCACTGAAGGAAATTGGAAATTTGTGGTAAGAACTATGGGACCAAACTGCTGAGGTCATCGGTCCCTAGGCTTACACACTAATTAAACTAACTTACGCTACAGACAACACAAACACCCATGGCCGAGGGAGGACTCGAACCTCCGACGGGGAAGCCGCTGAAGGGACACATGATTTGGTGGCACCACTTCTGCATAGTCTACGGTGTTCCATATCGGCCACTTTACTCTTTTAAGAGGGTGACTAACACTTTATCCTCTAGGCTGAATTAAACCAACAATGAAATAGATTACAAATCCAGTTCCTAACTAGGACTATCACCAATTACGATTAACAGAGAAGGTAGAAAATTTCCTAAGAATAGAACAGCACTTTGTCAAGAATTAGTTTAGTAAGCAGGAGAGTGTCACGAAGATGTTCATCGAATCGCAATAGTAGACGCAACAAGAGAGGTGTTGTGTATCGCAGAGAGCACATGCTCCAAGAAAAGTCAATACCCGTTGCACCAACCACAAACTAGCTCGGGGTAGCGTCACTTTCTACGCCTATTCGATATGGTCCTCTAACAGACCATGACACTTCGGGCGGCAGTGCTACCAACATGTCAAGTAGGACCACAAACCGGCTATCAAACTAGAAACTAGGAGTATTGTAGTATCACGATATTTTATAATGAACTGTAGAGTCCTATTTTTTGCTTCCGTTACGGCTGAGAGGCCTGTTCTTGTATGAAATAGCCCACCCGTTGACAATGTAGCATCTTACAGAAGGCAGATTCAAAATGTTCAAGATCAGTGACTCATTTCTCGTTAAAATAATGTAAGGTAGTAACAACAGATGAGTCAGTTTCTGGGTGTATCGAAGCAAACTGTACAACTTGTCTACAGGGAATGGGCGACCACTCGTATCCGTGGAATAATTGCGTAAGAGCAATGGTCGTAAGGGGTTCCTAACCGATAGGGATTGAAGAGGACTATCATGCAAAGTCAATGACAATCGGTTTCTGAGCTTTGCTGCCAAAGGCATCTTTTCCAATATTGTGTCGAGTCAACTGATTGTATATCGTAGCACACCACACATTCACAGAGAAGCGCTCCTTTGACTATAAGGATGGGTATGTTCATCCAGCATGATGGGACCCTTGCACGTTATAATCATCAGATGACATATCATCTAACCCTAATACTCCCCGGAAGATCGATCGGCAGAAATGGTTACGTTTCTTGGTCACCAAGAATCACAGACCTTATCCCACTAGATTTCTGCTTGTGAGGATGGCTGAATGGCGGAATCTCTAAAGAAAATGTAAACAGAATAGAGGAATAAGTCGTTCGATTATAGATAGTGCCACCCTCATAAAAGAAAACCGAGACACCCTCAGAAAAGCTACACTTGGTTTTGTCAAGAAAATTCGAAAGTGACTTGAAGTCGGAGACGTAATTTAAGATAGTCAAATTTGAACTTAAACATTTGCCTTTGCTTAATATCTTCTCTACGTATTTATTTAAGTTATATTGTAAAAGCTGTATCTTTGTAACCAATAAAAAATCGACAAATTGTATATGAAATATTTTATTCCTATTAGTTTATACTATCACCTTCTAAAGTACGTGCTACTACTCCTGTAACACCACGTATATCGTTGACAGCAGCAGTCCTATCATACAATCTTAAGGCACGCCAGACGCTACCTTTGCCTCTTACACTGCCTCTCTGTTTGTGAATGACATGCTGATTTCCGTTTGCTAGACTCTCTTTAGCCCAATCGCAACTATATTCTAATTTTTTGTGCATTTACGTTTTTTAGGAACTACGGTACTTACTGAATACTGACTGTCGTGAGCGAACAAATTAAGCTAGATCCCATGTGATTCTTGTTTGCTGGAATCGTGTAGATTCGTACGTAGTATTCGTTCGGTTTCCAGAGAAGCCGTCATACGCGACCACCATATAGTCACACGCCAGTGAGACAGATGAAAAGTGCTGCGCGTCGGTTTTGAGAGCCTTCTTGCAAATTCAATCAGCTACACCTTCAGTTCAGTCGCGTGACACATTCCGTTAGGCTATTGACGTACGGTAAACTGATTCTAGAAGACGTGCCAGTTCCTTCGCATATTGCTGGGATGGTTCCTCTGAAAGGGCACGGCCGACTTCCTTCCCCATCCTTCCCTAATCCGATGAGACCGATGACCACGCTGTCTGGTCTCCTTCCCCAAAAACAACCAACCAACCAACCTTCGCATATTCAGTATAGAATTCAACTGACCCTAAATCCTATCTATATCTTCGTCTACATCTACATAGATATTCCGCAAGTCACCGTATGGTGCGTGACGGAGGGTACCTTGTACCACTACTAGTCATGTCCTTTCCTGTTCCACTCGCAAATAGGACGAGGAAAAAAGACTGTCTATATGCTTTCGTATGAGCCCTTGTTTCTCGAATCTTCGTGGACCTAAAGCGCAGTAGAATCGTTAGGCTTTGCTTACTTTAGAATTTACAAAATGTATGTGATGATGGACACGATGTAACAAAAAAGAAAAAGGAGTCTGTGATCACTGGAGAAGAACCAACGTGTTACCCCAAAGCAAATACACAATACATACATGTTGCATTAATTTACACAACCACCTGATGGAGCCGGCCAGTGTGGCCGAGCGGTTCTAGGCGCTTCAGTGTGGAAGCGCGTGACCGCTACGGTCGCAGGTTCGAATCCTGCCTCGGGCATGGATGTGTGTGATGTCGTTAGGTTAGATTTAAGTAGTTCTAAGTTCTAGGGGACTGATGACCTCAGATGTCAAGTCCCATAGTGCTCAGAGCCATTTGAACCATTTGAATCACCTGATGGAGGTTGAAAACTCTGAAACGCACTGTGGAAATAAAATGGTGTGTCTGGTAACAGTACACTCATACACGGTCCAGTCACATGGGACCGCCGCCCATGTGCAGTAACCACTCACAGACGGCAGGTGGCAGCACTAGCAGTGGAGGGTGTATGAAACAGTCGTTTTTACGCTGAAACGGAGATACTTAATAGACGTCCAAAAGCGCTTGATCATTGGCTTCCGGGCGAAGGGTGAAATCATTTCCAAAACGGCTACGTTTGTGAACTGTGCCGCGTGCCGCCGTGGTTAAAGTACACCGTGCATGGCAAAATGGCGCTATCCAATACCGGCGCCGAGGCATCTGTAGTGCACCACGTGCCACAGATATCGAGGGCTAATAACGGCTGCGGAGACGTGTACAGGTGAACAGGCGTGGAACTACTGAGCAACTGACCGCTCACATGAACCAAGTGGCTGCAAACAACGTCTCCTCAACTGCCCCTCGGCGTATGGGCCTCCGCAGCAACCACCTTGCTGATGCATCCATGCCGTTCATTGGCGACAAAGGCTGTGAATTTGCATACCAGCACCGCAACAGGGCGTCCACTGAGTGACGATAGGTGGCCGTTTCAGGTGATAGGTGGTTGTTGGCGTCTGCTGAGTGAAACATCACGGCCTACGAGCGTTTGGTTTAATTTGCGTAGTGCCGCGACTGATCATGTTAGCAGTGACAATTTCATTTATCGCGAATCTTCCCCTGTCATAAATTCCTTGTCTCCTCACTAAAAAATAATTGTCTTTTTTTTCTTTTTAGATGCAGTTAAATTTTAAAACATGGCTCTGTAACCGCAAGCTTCACCGATCAGCATTTAGTCCTAAGTGAATGGAGCACATCTTCGTAATCTTCCTCTGGCCATAGTATTGACAATATTCACTGAATGGTATATTTTGACTTGGAGCCGTGGGTACGCCTATGATCTGTTAACGTTGTGAGTATATTTTAGACATTCCTTTATTAATTTTAAAATCCAAAAAAATGTGGTGACACTATACATTCCTCATTGCCATGTTGATTGCTCCTTATGATGCGGCTTTAGTCTGCGAAACCGGTTGGTGAATTGTCACCTGTAGTCTAGACGTGATGCAGCACAATAGCGTTGCCGATCTGCTTTACCACCTGGCATTGCAATGTACAAAATGCGGCTTAGCTGTATACACCTGTAAGCTTCATGTTGCATATTTCTGCATTCACATATGCTTGAGACTTAAGTAATGAGTTTGACCGCGATTGCTGAGCACATAACTATGACATACCGAGACTGTGCCGGCTCCTGCGCCGACAGTCGTTGCTCAGCGAATGACGTTTGGAAACACCTGGGACGGCATCTCACACTTCCACACAGTCGGAATGCAGTGCACTAGTACACTAGACTAGAAGTCTTCGTCTCAGTGTTCTAAGTTAGTCACATATATCAAAAACGTGGCCATGAGATCATGAAATGAATGGGCAATACAGTTTATTAAACAGTAACAATAAGTCAAGATTACAAAATACTGGAACTAGTTATTTACGGCAGAATGGAAAAACCGTTAGAAGCCGACATCGGGGAAGATCATTTCGAATTCCGTAGAAATGTAGTAACAAGCGAGGTGATACTTGTCCTAAAATTTATAAGATAAGGAGGAGCAAACAGAACATACACACATCAAAAAAAGTTTTGCATCATCTCGGTCCCGAGAGTTCCGGAATCTGTGCAGAAAATTGGAATAGAGATCAACATAAACATCATTTCCGCCCTTTTTATTGCTCATGAAAACCACACATAGCATGTTGTACCACCATACAGCGAGATCTTCAGAGGTGGTGGTCCAGATTCCTGTATACACCGGTACCTCTAATACCCAGTAGCACTCCTCTTGCATTCATGCATGCCTCTATTCGTCGTAGCATACTATCCACAAGTTCATCAAGGCACTGTTAGTCCAGATTGTATCACTACTCACAGAGATTCGGCGTAGATCCCTCAGAGCGGTTGGTGGGTCACGTCGTCCATGAACAGCCCTTTTCAATCTATCCCAGGCATGTTTGATAGGGCTCATATCTGGAGAACATGCTGGCCACTCTAGTCGAGCGATGTCGTTATCCTGAAGGAAGTCATTCACAAGATATACCCGATAGGGGCGCGAATTGTCGTCCATGGAGACTAATGCCTCGTCAATATGCTGCCGATATGGTTGCACTATCGGTCGGAGGATGGCATTCACGTATCGCACAGTCGTTTCGGCGCCTTTCATGATCACCAATGGCGTACTCGTACGTCGGCCCCACATAATTCCACCCCAAAACAGCAAGGAACCATCCCCTTTACTGCACTCGCTGGACAATGTGTCTAAGGCGTTCAGGCTGACCGGGTTGCCTCCAAACACGTCTCCGACGATTGTCTGGTTGAAGGTATATGCGACACTCACCGGTGAAGAGAACGTGATGCCAGTCCTGAGCGTTTCATTCGGCATGTTGTTGAGTCCATGGGTACCGTGCTGCATGGTTTCGTGGTGGGAAAGATGGACCTCGCCATGGACGTCCGGAGTGAAGTTGCGCATCATGCAGCCTACTGCGTACAGTTTGAGTCGTAACACGACGTCCTGTGACTGCACGAAAAGCATTATTCAACGTGGTGGCGTTGCTGTCAGGGTTGCTCTGAGCCACAATCCGTAGGTAACGGTCGTCCACTGCAGTTAGCCCTTGGGTGGCCTGAGCGAGGCATGCCATCAACAGTCCCTGTCTCTCTGTATCTCGTCCATATCCGAACAACATCGCTTTGGTTCACTCCTAGACGCCTGGACACTTCCCTTGTTGAGAGCCCTTCCTCGCACAAAGTAACGGTGCGGACACAATCTGTAATGCCGGAAATGCATATCCTCTTAAAAAAATGGCTCTGAGCACTATGGGACTCAACTGCTGTGGTCATAAGTCCCCTAGAACTTAGAACTACTTAAACCTAACTAACCTAAGGACAGCACACAACACCCAGCCATCACGAGGCAGAGAAAATCTCTGACCCCGCCGGGAATCGAACCCGGGAACCCGGGCGGGGGAAGCGAGAACGCTACCGCACGACCACGAGATGCGGGCGTATATCCTCTTATTTCCATCTATTGTACTATAAACTTTTTCCTTATTTTGTTACCTGAAGATATAACATTTCTGTGTCTTTGTATATTGTAATTGTTTCACTATTTGTATATATATGCATTTATGTCGATGTATAATTGGTTTGTTTTGTGAATATTATTTGTATTTATACGCTGGGTCTGGCCTAGGGAAAACTATGCTATCGAACGAATACATCGATAGGTCGTGTGGAGAACCAAAGTGTTTAGGATCTTTGGTAGTGTTAACTCTGTCGCGTAGAGCACGGGCAGAGGGGAGTCTGGCTGGAGTAGTGCAGTGGTGCAGGTGTGTTGTGTGACGCTCCCGCGAGTTGCCGCGCTTTCGGGGTTTGGCAGCATGTAATTGCGCTCGAATTGCTATGATAGTTTCTGACACGGTGTCGCGGACGGGAAGCGTTAGCTCGCACACATCAAGAGCCCGTTTCGGCTGGAGACCGTGTCGAGAAGAAGGCGCGCCAACATCCAGCTTCTGCAACAGCGACAGCCGACAATGAGTGACTGTCGCCACCTCCTCGATCGACGACTTCAAACCTTCAATCAACCAACAAGGAAGACTGGTAGCACGTAAAGTTTTAGGACTGTATGGCAGACCTCAGCTTTTCAAACTGTTAAATTTTTCTCACTAAATTACAGCAACGTAGCATGAACCTTTGTTGCTCATTGTCCCAATTGCATTACCAAGCAGGGGCCCTTCCTTTTCCGGAATGAACCCGAGTGTCGTTGAAATTCAAACGCCAGCATTAAAGTAATATCATTCGATTTCACTGCTACAATTTCAAAGTTCAGTTAAGGTATTCATAGCTGGCTACAATATTCAGATTACACAAGCACAAATTAAGAGTGCGAGTTTTATTACCGTATTTTAGGTTACCTGTGACTGCAGCTCAGCTTGGTACGTACTAAATTTTACTATTGTTAATTGTTCAGAATCATTTAATTCAAGTTCAAAGTTAAATCTCTTATTTCTAAATTGCGTAGATTCAAGTAGCTTTTCAAATGACTGTTGAGGTAGCCCAAGACTAACCGTATTTTACTGAATTTCGATGTGCTTTAGAAACAAAGCTCACTATTAATTTCAGTCACTAAATTAACTTTCAATTTTCCGCTTTTATTAATTCTTTTGCTAAATTAAGTCAGAGTGTAGCGAAATTTATTACTACTGACAAACTTTCAGTTTTCACACTACACGTGTCAACCTTCAGTTGCCACGCTTCTAGTGCTAATTATATGTGTAATAACCTTTCTTTTTCAGTTACTATAGTAATTGTCCATAGGACTGGCGACCGTAATTTCCCCCAAATCTCAAATATCTAATTACCGCTAGTTAGTTGTTAACGTAACGGCCGCACATTTACTTTCTTGATTAACTTTACCCCTTTTCAAAATTAATTTCCACCAGTTTCATTTGCATTTTTCCTTTCATTTAGATTTAACCCTTTCCTCCCTCTTTACCGACAGATTAACTTCGGTGACGGTTGCTTTTCCCAAATTTCCATTAGGTACACGCGGTTTAATTTTTCACTGTCATTAAGGTCGATAAGTGAGGCGGAGGTTACGCGGTATTGGCCGTCTAATCGTGGTTGAACTATAGACAACACGAGCCGTGTACCTCCTTCCTGGTGGAATGACTGGAACTGATCGGTTGTCGGATCCCTCCGTCTAATAGGCGCTGCTCATGCATGGTTGTTTACCTCTTTGGGCGGGTTTAGTGACATCTCTGAACAGTCAGAGGGACTGTGTGATACAATACCCACAGTCATCGTCTATGTTCAGGAGTTCTGGGAACCGGGGTGATGCAAAACTTTTTTGATGTGTATACATTTATACCATTTGTACAGTTAGACAAAACCTTAACTGTAATGCACTCATTGAAGTTGTGAAGGCTGCAGGGAGAAAATATATGGAGCGAAAGGTCATCTACAACTTGTAAAGACACTAAGTTGCAGTTATAAGCCTCGAAGGACATGAAGGGAAAGCACTAGTTGAGAATGGCCTGAGACGGGCTTGTAACCTATCCCTTATGTTATTCAACCCGTTCACTGAGCAAACAGTAAAGGAAACAAAGGAAAAATTTGGATAGGGAATTAAAGTTCAGGGAGAAGAAGTAAAGATGTTGAGGTCTGACCATGACTGTAATTCTGCCAGAGAACTTGGAAGAGCACTTGAACGGAATGGATAGTGTCTTGAAAAGCGATTATAAGATGAACATAATCAAAAGTAAAACAAGAGCAATGGAATGTAGGCGACGCTGAATGAATAAGACTAGGAAATTAGACTCTAAAAGTAGATTAGAGTTGCTATTTTTGTATAAAAATTACTGATTAAGGCCGAAATAGAGAGGATATAAAATGCAGATTGGTTCTATCAAAATATGTTTTTCTGAAAAGGAAAATTTTTTAACATCGAATATAAATTTAAGTGTTAGGAAGCCTTTTCTGAAAGTATTTGTTTGTACTGTAGCCTTTTAATCAAGTGAGACGTGGGCGATGAACTCCTTAGATAAGGGAAATTGAAACTTATGAAATATCGTGCCACAGAAAAAGTTTGAAGACGACAAACATATCGAACAAGATTGGCTCTGAGCACTATGGGACTTAACTGCTGAGATCATCAGTCATATCGAATAAGAAATGAGGGTATTGAATTGAGTTAGAGAGGAAAGAAATTGTAACGTTACGTGAATTTAGGGAGCTAATCGGCCCAGTATTGGTACGACGTAAGATGATTTTCTTGTACGGCTGAACGCTAGTGAGTCCTGGTCTTGGGCGCGCCGAGGCAATTCCGGCTTCCAGCTAGGTGACCGCTATGAACGAGTCCAGGTACAAAGACTAGCAACGTCATCGGCAACGGACAAATCTCATCGCTGTGAATTCTGACCGCTGTTACCCGCATGGCCTTTGTGCGGGAGATGCTCCAAGAAATGGCGGAGTGTCGGACAGTCTTAAAGACGGCTAAGTTACAGCTCTTTGAGATTCGACAATAACTCACATCAAATATTACAGCAAATCTGAATACATCGACGATCTCAGGTAAATGAGGCGCATCCCGTGACAATAATTTTTCAATATCTTTAGAACTGCAGTTGTTAATATTTCACAGTGAATTAACATTTTCACAAGCAATCTCTGAATTAACAACTTCTAATCGCTACATGCGATTTCAACATACTATATCTCAGATAATAGAATTGCACTATAGTATTCTCCCTGAAAGGTTGTATCTGTATCTAATTTATTTATAGATTTGCTACGTCTTTTATATCCTTTTCAGTGTGCAAATGTTTGCCACAACATCTTACTCTCCACATTTACACATAAAATGAACATACTGTCAATACCTCACCTTTAGCCATACTTCTGCTTTTATTTAATCAATGGTATACTATTTTAGCAGTAACCATATTTATATGTTAATTGCAAGTGCTATTAAAAAACTGTGCTAATTTAAAACTGGTCAGTTGCATGTGTTAGCGGACACCACAGTTGAAAAGATAATCAAAAGATGCTTCTGTTAAGAAGGCATAAATAATTGTACAAATAATTTATAACGAGAATCTGTTGTCATTTGCCGCGCGGGATTAGCCGAGCGATCTGAGGCGCTGCAGTCATGGACTGTACGGCTGGTCCAGGCGGAGGTTCGAGTCCTCCCCCGGGCATGGGTGTGTGTGTTTGTCCTTAGGATAATTTAGGTTACTTAGTTTGTAAGCTTAGGGACTGATGACCTTAGCAGTTAAGCCCCATAAGATTTCACACACATTTGAATTTTTGTTGTCATTTATCGTGTGCGCACCTGCACAAGAATACTGACATATGGACAAACCTTTATTTATAATTATTGTAAATGATCTGAGTGCAACCAAATGTTTATGACATTTCCTTATCTAAATGTTGTTGTAATATATTAATTTAGTCCGAGAAGTGGTCAACTTGATTCATGTAGAGCTTAAGGACGATGTATTTTTGGTGGGCATGGCCTTTAGCGAGTGAGAGTTGAACAGTGGTGGAACATTTCTGGAATCAAATGGAGACGGATTTTTCGAGAGAAGAGCACAGAGGAGCGATTCGACTTTGTGGCGAGTTCTTGAAGAAGGCAGACGTGTCTAAAGTAACGTGCGCGATTCAGTCATATACGTGATTGTTTCTGGGTGTTGAACGGACGCCACGATACTCTAACTTTTGAAGAGACTTTATATTCGAGAGGTCTGAATGTGTTCCAGAATAAGACTCTAACTTTTGCCACTTTATTTAAGGAACTGAGAATAGAAAAAGTATGAGTTACTATTCTTTGCATCGCGTGTGTCAATTGGTGTATCATCTTGTTGAACTGTGAATTGTTTTGAGCTGGTGAATATTTCGTGTTTTGTGATCACTATTAGTTTTCGCGTATCTTTCATAACAATTTATTTTGGGGATCTTGCTACCATTCTCGTAACGCTCTCAACGTAACTTTACTGTATTTGATAAGAGTATTTTTATCTGTATTTTGATTGAATATCGTAGGACCACTTACCGTTTATTTGAGATGTCTTTCCTTGAATAAACATTATTCAACATAATTCTCTGTTGCCTTCATCAACTACGGGCATTAGAATACAACTGTTTGTATTAAATTATTCGTTTAGCTATTATTTTATATTTGTGTGTAATTTACTAACGTGCAATTCTAGCCAATGCATAGACTATTTGATGCACGAACACAGTTATTATTTATTTATTATTATTTATTATTTATTTTTATTATTTATTATTTGCAGCCCGCATCTCGTGGTCGTGCGGTAGCGTTCTCGCTTCCCACGCCCAGGTTCCCGGGTTCGATTCCCGGCGGGGTCAGGGATTTTCTCTGCCTCGTGATGGCTGGGTGTTGTGTGCTGTCCTTAGGTTAGTTAGGTTTAAGTAGTTCTAAGTTCTAGGGGACTTATGACCACAGCAGTTGAGTCCCATAGTGCTCAGAGCCATTTGAACCATATTATTTGCAGCGAATTAGCTTGTGGCATAATGGCTCACGTGAGCCGCTCGACCCTGTGACTACATCGAGCTATTCTTCTTAAACAGGATTGTGCATAGCCTGAGCACCTAAAGTATGAGTAACCGTAGATAAACACGCAACTGGTTTGCTAGTATGGGATGCTGTTAGGAATAGCGAGAACTCAGCAGCAGTAACCATTAGGTACAGTCGTAAAATTTATTTGACAACTTGACGAAAAGTGTAGATCGGCTAGCAGGACATATCCTGAGGCATCAAGGTATTGTCAGTTGCTTAATGGAGGGAAGTGTGGAGGGTAAAATTTGTAGAGGGAGACCAAGGCTTGAATACAGTAAGCAAATCCGAACGTAGGTTGCAGTAGCTGTTCAGAAAGAAGAGGTTTCGACTGGATAGAGTAGCCTGGAGAGCGGCATCAGTCCATTATGCAGATTCAAGAACAACAACACAATTATAACTTACCATGGTAAAGTCTTCAGTGTCTTATATATTGTAAATCCTGTGTGACTTTTGTTATGTTTATATGAAATAGGTAAGCACAATATACTTTGCCTGTAGCCATTACCTATAGTCAATTACTGTTCAATAATGCAAGTACATACAGAGTGTCTACCGCTCATTCTAGCATGTGGTGCACCTTATCACGGTTTATGTCTTTAATTGCAAATTTCGCAGTCAGGCGAACGTGTTTAGCTAGGTACTAATTTAATTAACATTGAGTATCACATGTTTACGAAGAAAACCACGAAATTGGTCACAACATTACCGCTCTACAGCGTGGAGCTGTATTATCTGATAGATCAGTCACTGCAATACCACAGAAACAGTTTAGAGTTTGAGGTCCTGTCAACAAAACTTGGCCGGCCGGAGTGACCGAGCGGTTCTAGGCGCTACAGTCTGGAACCGCGCGACCGCTGCGGTCGCAGGTTCGAATCCTGCCTCGGGCATGGACGTGTGTGATGTCCTTAGGTTAGTTAGGTTTAAGTAGTTCTAAGTTCTAGGGGACTAATGACCTCAGAAGTTAAGTCCCATAGTGCTCAGAGCCATTTGAACCATTTTGAACAAAACTTGTTGAAGGAATTAACTTTGAATTCGTCCGAAATTATGCAACAAAAACCGCAGAAAATCTAAAGCAAACTGGCTGAATGCGAATTACAATTCTACTGACCCCTAGAAAAGAGTCAGACGTACTACCGTTGCACCACTTCTGCGACAGAGGGTCAACAGCAACCAGTAGCCCATAGAAATCGTAGCAAAGGATAAAGATCGCAAGCCGTATCCCCTGTCATTAGCTCCATCTGGCGCTGCTCCCACATACGTTACTTTTTTGCTAGCCAACTACGTTTTCCAGAGATCACATTCACGCTAAAAGTCAACTGAACGAAAGGTAGCAGAGGCAATTAAAAATTATATATGTCTACATGATGACAATTTATTTATATTCAAGAATTCGCCTATTGTATAGAATTAGTTCGTAAGGATAAATAACTTTAAGCTTCATCTGAAAACTTTCTAAGGCTTTTTATTGATTTGGGAAGATTGCCATAGTGTTTTACAGTTGTGCAGTTCACTTCCTTCTGGGCCAAAGTTAAATTTAGTAGAGAGGAGTATAGATCGCTTTTCCCTCTTTTATTGTGCTTGTGACTATCTCTGTTACCGTCAGACCGCAACCACTTTTGATACAAAATTTCATCAATGAATAAACCACAATGCGGTTCTGGTTAACACTCCCAATTGCTTAAACAGACTACTGTATGTGTGAACGCCAGACTTAATTATAATTAATTTCTTTTGAGTAACAAGTCCACTTACCTGATTGAAGAGCCACTCCACAGTATTATCTATACCTTAAGGCATCAGTACGTAGCAGTGCAGCCCGGTGGACGGTAGCATGTGACGGTTCGCAATGACCGCTGGGTAGTGGTGGAGGAGCCGTGCTCCTAGTGATCAGGACGGCGATGGCTTTCCCTCCCTGGGCGTTGTGGGTTCGAAGGGCTGGCAGGAGCTACGGGAGTCCTCCAGAGGTGAAGATGGCTGCAGCAGGATAGACGGCGTGAATGTCAACTATTTATTACTCCAACATTCTACAACTCTCGTCCGGTGGCGCAGCCCGGCTCGATCCACAGTGTCCATGTTCCACGGTGTGGCCAAGCGTCGATCTCGCGTCCCACAACGAAGCGACGCTGCGTCGCGTCTGCTGTCCGGCAGCGTGGTGGCTCTGCGGTGCTGATGCACCAAATGTTGAGATGGCAGCTGGTGGTCACGGCCCCCGCAACGGCGCTTGGCCCTGCGCGGCGAAGCCCGCAGCGCTGGGCGGCAGCGCAGAGGAAGGGCAGCAGGGCGCCCCAAACTCAATATATCGGCGTATTCGTGGCTGATAAAGACGACACGGCTGCCCAGTGCATGCGAGAGCAGTCCGGTAGAAGGGCGGTCGCTGGTTACGGTCGCCATCTCGAACCTCTGCCATGTAGCTCAGACGCTGCATATAAATAACGCCCCGATTACTGACTGGCTATGTGTCGACGAAGGAATGCACCGCTGGTTAGTGCATTGCTACGTCGATGACTACGAGAGCCCTGCCACACGTCAGCTGCATGAATTCGGGATGGTAATTAGAACATCGTGTCCCGAATACCCTTGACGCCACCGCAGTATGCCACAAGAAGTGCATGAAAACATGTAAAATATGTTAACTTACTGGATTGTGTGTCCCCAATGTCTGCTATTATTCGTATGGAAAAATAGAAAAAACTAAACTTTTTAGTAAATGTATCATATCACTTAAAGTTTTCACTCCGCGCACTCAAAAACTTGTACACTATGTGATCTAGAGTATCCGGACATCCCCAAAAACATACGTTTTTCATATTACCTGCTTTGTGGTGCCACCTACTGCCAGTTACTCCATATCTGCGACCTCTGTATCATTAGACATCGTGAGAGAGCAGAATAGGGCGCTCCGCGGAACTCACGGGCTTCAAAAGTGGTCATATGATTGGGTGTCACTTGTGTCACACGTCTGTACGCGAGATTTCCACACTCCTAAACACCATTAGGCCCACTGTTTCCGATGTGACAGTGAAGTGGAAAAGTGAAGCGACACGTACAGCACAAAAGTGTACAGGCCGACATCGTCTGTAGACTGACAGAGATCGCAGACAGTTGAAAAGGGCCGTAATGTGTAATAGGCATCCATCCAGACCATCACACAGGAATTCCAAACTGCATCAGGATCCACTGCAAATACTATGACAGTTAGGCGGGATGTGAGAAAACTTGGATTTCATGGTCGAGCGGCTGCTCATACGCCACACATCACGCCGGTAAATGCCAAACGATGCCTCGCTTGGTGTAAGGAGCGTAAACATTTGGCGACTGAACAGTCGAAAAACGTTGTGTGGAGTGACTAATAACGGTACACAATGTAGTGATCCGATGGCAGGGTGTGGATATGGCGAATGCCCGGTGAACGTCATCTGCCAGCGTGTGTAGTGCCAACAGTAAAATTTGGAGGCGGTGGTGTTATGGTGTGGTCGTGTTTTTCATGGAGGGGGCTTGCACCCATTGTTGTTTTGCGTGGCTCTATCACAGCACAGGCCTACATTGATGTTTTAAGCACCTTCTTGCTTTCCACTGTTGAAGAGCAATTCGGGGATAGCGACTGCATCTTTCAACGCGATCGGGAACCTGTTCCTAATGCACGGCCTGTAGCGGAGTGGTTACACGACTCTAAAATCCCTGTAATGGACTAGCCTGCACAGAGTCCTGACCTGAATCCTATAGAAAACCTTCGGGATGTTTTGGAACGCCGATTCGTGCCAGGCCTCACCAACCGACATCGATGCTTCTCCTCAATGCAGCACTCCGTGAAGAATGGGCTGCCATTCCCCAAAAATCCATCCATCACCTGACTGATCGTATACCTGCGAGTGTGGAAGTTGTCATCAAAGCTAAAGGTGGGCCAACACCGTATTGAATCCCACCATTACCGATTAAGGGCGCCACGAACTTGTAAGTAATTTTCAGCCAGGTGTCCAGATACTTTTGATCACGTAGTGTAACTTTCCAACTTATTTGTTGTTTTTATTGGCACACTATTTTAATAAGAAGCGATGCGTTTATGACAATACGAAACAGAATGAGCTGAGGTTTTTCAGAGTTTAAAGTTAGCCCATTTGTGCGAAACCAAACTATTATTTCCCAATTTTTTCTCGCGATACTTCTGTCTCATCTTGACACTGATACTTACATCATCTCCAAAAGGAACTAATTCTACCCTCTGATTGAAGTCAGAAATTAAGTATGTGGTTTTCAAAATATCAAATATTTCGGAGAAACACAGCAGAGAAAAAACCCTGATCGTAGCAAGTTGTCTATGCTTCAAAGATATAATTCACACATTCTCTCCATTCGATAGTATACTTAAAATACCTTCGCTTCTAGTGTGAGCTATGATCCACCTAAGACATATACAGCTTATAGCCACTTGGCAGCTAGAATCCTCCAGCGGCTAGCACCGATTACGTAACGACGCTACGACGCTACACAGTGCGCTTTAGTAGGAACCAAACGCTTGTCTGGTACTACAATGTGACGTACAGCTGCTTTGATAAGCGTCTTTCAGTCCACCTCTCAAGTAATTTCGTGTTGTTATGAATTTTTCCATAGTGCCTTTTTCTGCATGCCAGGGAGGAAGATCATGCTGGGAACCGAAATTATGTGTGTTTTATTTCTGTTTTCTATTATATTTGATATTCAGCATCTACATCTACATGTACATCTTCATAGATAGTCCGCAAACCATCGTACGGTGTGTGGCGGAGGGTACCATGCACCGCTACTACTCATTTCCTCTCCAGTTCCACTCGCAAATAGAGCGAGGAAAAAAAATGCTATCTATATGCTTCCATATGAGCCCTATCCTATCTTCGCGGCCCTTGCGTGCAATGTATGTTGGCGGCAGTAGAATCTTTCAGCACTCAGCTTCAAATGCCGGTACTCTAACTTTTCTCAGTAGTGTTTCTCGAAAAGAATGTCGCTTTTCCTCCGGGGATTTCCATTTGAGTTCCCGAGGCATCTCCGTAACACTTAAGTGTTGTTCGAACCTACCAGGAACAAATCTAGCAGCCCGCCTTTGAATTGATTCGATGTCTTCCTTTCATCCGAGATGGTGCGGATCGCATACGCCCGAGCAGCACTCATGATAGGTGACACCAGTGTCCTATATGTGGTCTCCTTTACAGGCGAACCACTCTTTCCTAAAATGCTCTCAATAAACCTAAGTCGACCATTCGCCTTCCCTACCACAGTTCTCACATTCTCGTTCCATATCATATTGCTTAGCAACGTTACACCCGCATATTTAAACGACTTGACTATGTCAAGCAGGACACTAGTAATACTGTATCCGGACATCGTAGGTTAGACTTTCCTACTCATCCGCATTAACTAACATTTTCCACTTGTAGGGCTAGCTTCCATTTATCACACCAACTGGATATTTTGTCTAAGTCGTCTTGGATCTTCCTAGAGTAACTCAACTTCGCCACTCTACCGTACACCACGGTATCTTCAGCGAAAAACCCTGTAACCAAATTATGTTTATAGAGAACAACAGCGGTCCTATCACACTTCTCTGGGGCACTCCTGACGATACCCTTGTCCCTGATGGACACTTGCCGTCGAGGACAACATACTGGGTTCCATTACTTAAGAAGTCTTCGAGCCACACACAGATCTGGGAACCTATTCCACATGCTCATATCTTCGTTAACAGTCTGCAGTGGGGTACCATGTCAAATGCTCTCCATGTGTTACCACCTGTTTAAGCATGGATGATCGGTGGACTGAATGAATGTGGTATAACTGCAAACGTATACAACTTGGGTGAATTCGGATGGACATTCTTGCTTCAGCTTTGCAACAGAGGCCTAGGAACGGCAGGAGCGTCGGATGGAGCGTCGGAGCACTACCTGCACACGTTATCTTAAAGGGCGCCCTCGCGATTGGCTCTTTCAGACACACGCGTGAGGGATGCGTTTCTTCAAATTTTAGATGTTTGACTGGTGGAAAATTTTGTCGACTAGTAAACAGGAGTCGTCTCTCTTGTCTTCTGATTGGACCGGGCGTCTGGCACCACTGAAATTTTCGTCTTGTTGACTGATCAGTTCGCCCCCTCCAAATTTTGATGTGCATGAAGGCGAGGCAGGGTGGATTTTATATAATAGTCAGGCGCAGTAGAGTAGAGTAGCAGGAGAGTTTCTGAGCTGGTCTGTGATCAGTATGATGTCCCACTCCTGTTAGCATTTCGACGGTGATTTTGGCTGGGAGTTAGCTCAGATGTTTCGAATTGTTAATTTTCTGTTATCTTTAAGTCATTTCTTAAGAGCGTTATTGGATTCTAGCAACTGATAACTTTGATCTCATTTAACTAAATTTAGATGGGGCAGTACTTGCTCCTCAAGCAGTCACGATTCACTCCATGCATCGTGTTTCTGATTTATTTCGTCTGCTGCGATGCGCTGGCCAGTTTTCTAGACTTAACTTCTGCTAGAAAATGGAAAGCTATACCTTCCGTTATTCTGTGAATGTTTGAGTCTTTGGGTGTGACGAAATGTGCGTCCATGTTGCGTCCCTGACCCAGTCTAATGCATGCTGAATAATGGTGATTGATACAGTTTGCTCACACAGAACCATAGCGTTAAGATATTATACGTGTTACATAATTAATGAAATTCAGGAGTATGCTCCACTTCGTGTATAAATGTCCATTATCCGTTTAGTTCGTTAAATTTTCCTCTGTGTGCATACCACCACTCCATCGTCTCTCCTGTGATCACCAATCTCATTCACCCTGTAAGAGAAAGATACTAGGAGGCACTTAGTAAAGTTCGATCCCTGACAGGTCGAGCTGAAGTCCGGTAGTTAGATTTCTGTTGCGGGTTTACTTTGTCATCTAACCTAGAGAAAAAGTCGGAGGCTTAAGACGTCTTGGCACTCATGGGTAGACAGAGTATGATAAGCACCGTATTTGTTGCATTAGAAGTTCGCGGCATCGAAAAGTCCCCATTATTAGGGAAAAGATCGTCGCACCAAAGAATCAACTTTCAACTTTTTGTACGTTTTGATTAGTCGAGAAACAGTGTGCGTCTTTTAGCTCCACTTTCATTTTAAAGTACACCTACCACTACAGCATGTGTGTGTGCAGTTCGCATGTCTCTGAAGCTTTGAGGGTTCTCTCATATCACTGTCAATCGTATGAAAAGTCATTTTACGAGTAATTTTCTTCCATTCATTTCTCATTGAAGTGACAGCAGTTGTATTTGCGTTAAGGGTATTTCATAAATGAACTAGAAATGTATCCATTACTGACACAGATGCATGCAAAAAAATGTGAAGTCCAGTTTTAAAACGGATTCTCTCTCATGCTTCTGATAGTTCTCAAAACGTCTGCCACTCCTGATACATGGCAAGATAAATTACAAAGTCTGCAACACACAGTTCGAGTGAGCTAGTTATTCATTAATCTCAGCTAAGTTCCTATCAGAGTGAATAGAAACTAATCCGCCGATCAAGTCCAGACGACTGCTTGTTGCCAACCGGCTGCCGTGCCCTCCACTGCCATACAACGAGGTGACAAACGTCGTGGAATACCTTCTAATATCGCGACGGACCTCCTTTTGCCCAGCATAGTGTAGAAACTCGACCTGGCATGGATGCAACAAGTTGTTGGAAGTCCCCTGCAAAAATATTGAGCCATGCTACCTGTATAGCAGTTTATAATTGCGGAAGTCCTGCCAATGCAGGATTTTGTGAACGAACTGACCCTCAATATCGCCCCATAAATGTTCCATAGGATTGGTGTCAGTAGTAGAACAAGCCCAACGCCACCTCACTCTCCATTGTTGCTAAATTTATTCAAGATGGCGGATCCAAGATGACGGATCCAATATGGCGGATCCAAGATGGCGGCGATAGATATGACAACATCGCAATGAGTCATGGTGCGAAGTTCAAATTTTGGTGGGAAGATAGGTCAACTGGGCTACCTCCACTAACCTAACCCCCTCCCCTCCCCACCCCCACCCCCAGAAAATGGCGGAAGTTCGAATTCCAGCAGGACAATGCTACACACCATGACTACTTCCACTAACATAAGAAAATGGCGGGAAAATAGGTCACTTGTGCTACCTCCACTAACCTAAGTCATCTGACTGCCAACTCTCCCTTAGAATTGGTGGGAAAAGGATGCAGCCTGTGCTTGGCTGCCGGATAGGATGGATGTAAGTCTTTATTTTTCGTCTTTATTTAAACAATTTGAGGCAGTAGATCCATCCAGTGTGTCCAGCATGAGGTTTGGAGTCCAAATAACCTAGTATACAGTATCAGAGCGTGCTTTCATCCAATGATGGTCTGGGGGAAAAATAGTGGGAAAATGACTCAGCTTGTGCTAGACTGCTGGAGAGAGGAAGGAGTGTACTTTATTTATTTTGGATCAATTTATTTAGGGACGGATTTCAAATAGTTTATTTATTACACTGATACAAAACACACACTCTGACGTGCCTGGGGTCGCAATTCACAGCCTATAGACCTGCAAACTACTCGCAAATCACCGAAATAGTGCAGTTCCCTGATGTGCAGACACGCTCACTAATTATAAACTGTCGAAATAAATCATACAGTTTATTTGGGGACAGATTTCACCTACTTTATTCATTACACTGATACAAAACGTTCACACTGGCGTGCTTGAGGTCGCAGTAAATAGTCTACAGACTTACAAACTACTCGTAAATCACCAAAATAGTGCAGAACACTGATGTGCAGAGACGCAAACAACTCGTAAATTGTCAAAATAATGGATGAAAAAGGCTCGGCAAAAAATTGTTCAAATGGCTCTGAGCACTATGGGACTTAACATCTGTGGCCATCAGTCCCCTAGAACTTAGAACTACTTAAACCTAACTAACCTAAGGACATCACACACATCCATGCCCGAGGCAGGATTCGAACCTGCGACCGTAGCAGTCGCGCGGTTCCGGACTGCGCGCCTAGAACCGCGAGGCCACCGCGGCCGGCTAGGCTCGGCAAACACGCTTGCTAATCGTCAACTGCCGAAATCATGCATTGCACAGCCTACAGCCCTGTTCACAAAATAATGCGACAGACATGAAAACAACTCGTAAATCACCGAAATAATGCATATATAACGCTCTGCCAACACACTCACAACGCTTAAACAGTCGAAAATAATGCACTGCACAAACACTCAGTGCACATAAAAAACGTATTCGAACTATAGTCAACTGCGACATATCAGCGAACTTCTCCCCTGAAAAACTCCAAGATGCACATGCTAGGTAGCGAGCTCACGCCGGTCCCGTATGTGAGACGCATCTGGGAGTGTTAACCGCTGCTGGCGTGATACCCCTCTACCTATGGATACTGACGTCACAGATCGTGCTATAGAAATCTGTTCCACAATAACATCGACTGCTTTCTCCCTAGCGATCCTAATGAGAGCTACCTCTAGCCCTGCACACGTGCTTACCTGCCCAGCGTGACTGACGCATCACCGCAAAATGCGTGTGTGGCGACTCACAATCTAAAACGTTCTCAATGTTATACTGATGGCATATGGCTATCTAAAATAAGAACCAATTCGACCTCTCGGAAATTGTAAAGTGCTGCAGAAATAGTTAATGGTCGGTGTCGTAAGTGCTTTCGTGATGTTTCAGCTTGTCTGCATGGAAATTCTAGTTCTAACAGAAACTGTTTACGAAAAATAGCGCAGAATAACGACAAATGCAGTCCTCCTGATGGTACTAATAGGGAACACCGTCCATCATGTATTACACTTCCTGGAAATCGTTAAGTTCTGCTTTCAACGAACATCTCTGAAACACAAACGTTCTGACCGCTATGTAGAGGCTCCTACTTCCCAGCACAAAGGATGTCTTGAGAATTAATGGAGCATTATGATTGGCTCTCATTGAATTTATCCGCCGAATTACTGATGGCGCCGATGTGGAAGCACCGTCTGCCTTTATTTTCTTTCTGCAGACGAGACTGTCAGCGGCAGAAAACTATTTTGTACAGATCACCATATTGCAGCGACAATTAAATCCTGCAAAGTGGCCTACAGATCGTCAAATATGGAAAGAGTCTTACTTAGTTACACCGCTCTGCCACTGAGGACAGTAGTTTAAATATTAGAGCGTGAAATCAAGCTCCAACCCAGCAATATATCACCTTGTACCGTGTCGATGTAGTAAAAATACAACTCGTATCCTGTGCCATACAAAATCGCCCCTTTTACATCATTCGTAAAGCTATCGGCCGCCAGACACTCGTACATATACGGCGAAGACACACAGTATAAGCACATGCACTGTAGGTATACTCGTCGCTGCACTAAATATTTCCCACGAATTCGGGCAGTCGTCCACTCCAAACCCGTGACCAGAGCACCCTCAGCAGACCGAAGTCACTCTCAGAACTGTTTCACAAATTTGAGGTCGGCTCCCCTTGGCACAAAAGCGTTACTGCTTCCGGCCCCAAGCGGCTTGTTTGCTTGCTTTTCTACACTCTGGGATTACGAGAACATATGTAGTTTCGCATGGTTTGCCAGTATCATACCATTTTCGCGATACTTCTCGATATCAAGCACATAGCAATATCACTTGCATAGCGGTATCACTCGTGCAACATAATTCCGAAGATGTATACCTTATTTCTCTACAAACTCGAAACTTAAGCAAGATGCATCATGCTGTAAACCACTGAGTAATTAGAAACTTATCCAATCTGCGAAGACCTTTACATGAAAACCAGGAAAAAATAGAGGAAACCAATATTTCCACTCGCGAATACTGATGTCGGTGATGTAACAGATTCCATATCATCCCCATAATTTACAAAGTCAACTAAGGTGCTTCTCATGTCTAGAGAACCAGAAAATGTGTCTTCTACCTGTCTTTCACCTGCTAGGTGCACACACCACAATCGATGTTCCCTCAACGAAATAAAGGTGCGAAATGTGCAGAAGCAGTCAACCAGATAATTTACATGGGAGGGAATAATAGTCCAGTGCAAACACACATCCATATTGAATCTTCTCAAATTTCCACGCGATCACGTAAGCTGCCCAACACATACTAAGTATTAGTTCGCTATTCGGCCATCTAGATGATGACATTAAGTCAGCTGCATCCCAACAGGCCTTCCCATTCGGACGGCTCCTGCCATTAACAGGAAACGTTAATCATTCCCAGCACAGGCCACCGACACTGTACGCCAAGCACACACAGGCAGAATCATCATCCTAGAAAATTGGTCACAGATATATTTGATTGCTATACTTAGAATTAAATGTTACGATTGTGGTCTCACTTGAACGACATTCGACAATGAGCAGAGTATCGGAAATACACCCTGCTGACGGGTATGGCTCTGGAAATAGAGATATCTGTACCATTCTTATGACCTGACATATTCTTCCCTTTGCTATTACAGTATTCCATGTCAAATCCATACCTTCCTTACTACTTTACATAATCATTTCCTTTGCACATGTCAGAACACAAACACATACTTTATAAGCCTGATGCTCAAGGCAAACGTATCAAGCATCCCCTATTACTAAGTATAATACTTCGCCCATAACTGATTGCTGGCGATATTAAATAATACTGACAGAAAATAAACGATGGATGGACATGTCTCATAAGTTTTTCTTGTGACTGGTACCACTCTGTCTTAGAAAGAGAGGCGTAATCTGCTTACAAACTGCCAGATCTTAAAAAACACGACCATATTACTATCACAAGCTGTCATCCTTCTACAGGTGCACACAAGTATCTATGTTAAAAGCTAAACCGGCTTTATAAATCGAGGTATGGCACTACCTCCGAATGAATTGGTTTTTCCAGATAAATACCTCGACACTGAATATAAACGGTTATCTTAGTAGTTTATATTATCAGACCAGCAGTATGGTTACAAGTAGCCCACGATGCAACCTCTTGATAAAATCGCTGAATTTTGAGTGATTCGGCTAAGGAACATGGTATTGAACCGCTATTTGCAACTCCCTCATGAGGCCGCTAGATACTTCTCAAGTATATGTAATGTATTCTGTATCGATACCATGTCAGAGCCCGCCGATGTGGATGAGCGATTCTAGGCACTTCAGTCCGGAGCCGCGCTGCTGCTGCGGTCGCAGGTCCGAATCCTGCCTCGGGCATGGACATGTGTGATTTCCTTAGGATAGTTAGGTTTAAATAGTTCTAAGTCTAGGGGACTGATGACCTCAGAAGTTAAGTCCCATAGTGCTCAGAGCCATTTGAACCATTTTGAACAAAACTTATTGAAGGAATTAACTCTGAATTCGTCCGAAATTATGCAACAAAAACCGCAGAAAATCTAAAGCAAACTGGCTGAATACGAATTTCAATTCTACTGATCCCTAGAAAAGAGTCCGACGTACTACCGTTGCACCACTTCTGCGACAGAGGGTCAACAGCAACCAGTAGCCCATAGAAATCGTAGCAAAGGACAATGGTCGCAAGCCGCATCCCCTGTCATTAGCTGAACCATTTGAACGATGTCAGAGGTTCGGTGATATATCGACTGGGTTACAGGCGATGGTTGATTGAGAAGGATCACAAACAGTAGTGTTTGAGGTCGTAAGAAATGTTCACAGACTTCTCAAATCTCTAGTGTTACGCTATTGGCTAGAAATGATGTCTATGATTTGGAATCAAGTCCTTCCATTCAACCACACACCTGCATTGGATCCTATGGAGAAGTCCTTTAATGATTACAGCCACTAGTGAATCAATTTCTAGCACTCTCATATCTCAAAAGGAGTCACTATTCTCGAACCTGTCTGCTACAGTAAAATTTCAACGTGGTTTTAGGTAGTCCCTATGCATCTTGCAACTGCTGCCATTTCTGTAGCTTTGTGCAGGTAATCGATCCAGTTTAAGTCAGAACTGAGCAGAAGTCGGAGAGAGCCATGTCCACCACTTTCTCCAACCCGTGTAGAAACAGAGTCACCTGAGTTAGTGCAGCAGGTACGTGTTTTGACCATTCGATGGAAATGGGAAGACGTTGTCGTAGCTCTGCCAACAGTGTACGACATATAAGGTCAGCGCCAAATGAAGTCTGCTCCTGTAACACTAGGTAGTGTAAAAGACAGAACGGGAACTGGGAGAAGGACGAGGATTTTTCTACTGCATTGTGATGCGTCCCCAAACGGCATACAGATACTACAATCCGAAGCAGATCTAAGTCCCTCAGGGCCCATACACGTCTATCAGCCCACCATCCCATCTTCATTATTCTGAATCGTCCAACAGAGAATAATCAAGAACTATAAAAGCTCCATTAATTTCATCTGACAGAGAAGTTGATAAGACTTTTACCACATCTCTCTCCGCCCATATATGGAAAACAAATACCGTCTACGTGCTGGGCCGGCCGTTGTGGCCGAGAGGTTCTAGGCGCTCCAGTCTGGAACCGCGCGACCTCTACGGTCGCAGGTTCGAATCCTGCCTCGGGCATGGATGTGTGTGATGTCCTTAGGTTAGTTAGGTTTAAGTAGTTCTAAGTTCTAGGGGACTGATGACCTCAGATGTCAAGTCCCATAGTGCTCAGAGCCATTTGAACCATTTCTGTGTGCCGGCATGAAGCATATGTGAGGATCCTATTACGTGTATAGGTACTGATCCACTGCACAGGCCAGTTTATAGTTTTATCACATGTATTGTAGGAGTATGACCGTACCCCACAAAGTATACTATGTCGACGAGACCCTCGCTGTGACCCTGTACCATTGTTTGAAACATAGCTTTTTTTCTGCTGTAACGCGCTTTGTACACTGCCATACATTTTTTTTTTTATCTGCCACGACTTCGAGGTCTGTGTCAGTTTCTAAACTGACATTAACACGTTTTGATCCATGCTTCTCACAGAAAACTAGACGCCGCACGGTATAAGTCATGTTGTTATTGCAGCTATCATAACACACCACACACACTGGATGATTTTAAATAAAAGAAAGTTACAACATTAGGAAACTGGAGGAGTTTGGCGGCGTTGTGAAGAGTTTTCAAACTGAAGTCTGAAGTTGATTGACGACCTCGACATTTAAACTCATCTGTCACAGTGACAGAATAGCTGATGGCTTGGCATTCCGTTTCGACTGATTCCTCATATTACAATCATGTATGCGATCACTGTTTCAGTGCTAGTAACCCCCAGAAGGTGTCACCCAACCACAAAACTCTTTTTCCAACTCAAACAAGCGTTGTCAGCCCGTCATTATGAGGGAACCAACAGCCTGTCAGTGGATGGATGGGATGGAAAAGACACCGCCGATGTACTATAATAATAAGCATCACAGTTGATAGTGCGAAAAATTTTAGCAGTTTTACAGTAGTTTCAACATCGACCAATGATGCGACAGCATGTTTCCCCAGCTTCAGCATCATAGCTAAACCACCTCTTTTCTACTTTGCGAGTATCATTGCGAATGTAGAAAGATGACTGTGCAGTATGTCCATTCATTGTTAATTCCCGAACACATACATCATCAACGTATACCAGACAGCGCTCTACATATTTCCAACACCTCGAGCATAGTGCATAATTTACGGTCTATGTCTATGCGGATGGGGGTCACAGAGCATTCTCGCAGCCTTAGGTTAAAATTAGAGACTGAAAGACCCCTCACACAGTCTTTGACCAGCTCCCCCTGAAACACCGTTACTGATGTAATCTGCAGCCGACCAAAAGTAGACCGCTATACTCCATGTCTCGTGAATGAATGGAGCTGGCCGAGTCCTCGCCCATCAAAGTGCACAACATTTCTCCAGATGGACCCATGACGAGTAGTCAGACCCACACAGAACAAGCGGTTGTATAAGAGTCGAACGGAGGCACACAACTGATGCATCCTGACAGAACATCAAGAAAAAATGGTAAAATGACCTGCAACAGCTTCTCTCTCTCTCTCTCTCTCTCTCTCTCTCTCTCTCTCTCTCTCTCTAGAATGCGTTATCAGTCTCCCATTAAATCGTACCTCGTTGCAACTCCATCTCAACTGACCACTCCATCCGTTAACGCAGATACAAGTAAGTTTATAGGCAGGTGGTTGTCTGTTTTTCCAGGAAAGCATTAAAGACAGCAGTCGACTCGCTTGTATCACTGTTACCTCAATAGACATACAGTAGAATGCTGCCTCGAGGGAAAAAAAGTGACGATTTCCCTGGTTCCCTTCGCTTCCATGTCGACGTTTTCTCGGATTCCTCTTGCTTTAGCATACTTATTCCCATGTACAAATTGTTCAGCTCCAACCAGAAGACACGCAGGTACTTTCTCAATTTCCCCGCATTTCGGTGTATATTCCCTCAATTTATACGCATTTTTCGCAATTCTATCGATTTTATGTGAGTTCTACCCATGCGATCATGAGATAACTTCTCGTTCCGTGTTCTAAAATTGCTTGTAAATGTAGTACAGCTGCCAACACCTAGCGCAAATGTACTGATCAGGCATAGTATTGCTCTGTACTCGATTTTATCCATTCGCCTCCACACCACATATCCCACGTTTGCAGAGGTCTGCTCTGTTTTCTGTATGTCTGTGTATGTGCATGTGTCGGGGATGAAAGCGCACTATGGTGGCAGTACTGTGTACTAGGTTATTTGGACTACGAACCTCATGGTGGACACACTGGATGGATTTACTGCCTCAAATTGTTTAAATAAAGACTGAACATAAAGACTTAAGTCCATCCTATGCAGCAGCCCAGCACAAGCTGTGTCCTTTTCCCGCCAATTCGAAGGAAGAGGTGGCGGTCGGATGATTTAGGTTTGTGGAGGTAGCTCAAGTGACCCATTTTCTTAGGTTAGTGGAGGTAGCTGTGGTGTGTTGCATTGTCCTGCTGGAATTTGAACTTCCCGCCATTTTCTGGGGTGGAGGGGAGGTTTAGGATGGGAGATTGGGGAGGGGGTTAGGTTAGAGGAGGTAGCCCAATGGACCTATCTTCCCACCAAAATGTGAACTTCCGGCCATGACGTCATTGCGATATTCCCATATCTATCACCGCCATCTTGGATCATCCTGAATAAATTTATGAACATGGAGAGTGAGATGGCGCCGGACTTGTTCTGCTACTCATGTCGGGCGATCTGGGTGGCCAAGTCCAAACTTTCCAGAATGTTCTTCAAACCAATCCCAAACAATTTCGGCCCAGCAAAATGATGCATTGTCTTCCATAAAATTTCCATTGTTGTTTGCGAACATGAAGCTCATGAATAGCTGCAGATCGTCTCCAATCAGACGAATATAGCCATTTACTAGTCTGTGGTCTGTTCAGTTGGACAATGGGACCCAGTCCATTCTATGTAAGCACAGCCCACATCATTATGGAACCATCAGTAGGTTGAACAGTGCCTTGTTGACAACTTGGGTCCATGGTTTCATGGAGTCTGCGCCATACTATAACCCTACCATCAGCTCTTACCAACTGAAATAGGGACTCATCCGACCAGGCCACGGTTTTCTAGTCGTCTAGGATCCAATCGATATGATCTTGAGCGCAGGAGAGGCGCTGCTTGCGATGTCGTGCTATTAGCAACGGTACTCTTGTCGGTCGTCTGCTGCCATAACCCATTAACGCCAGATTTCACCGCACTGTCTTAATGGATACTTTCGTCGTACGTCGTACACTGATTTTTGCGGCTATTCCACGCAATGTTGCTTGTCTGTTAGCACTGATAACTGTACGCAAACGCCTCCGCTCTCGGTCGTTACGTGTAGGCCGTCGGTCCCTGCGTTGTCCGTGCTGAGAGGTAATACCTGAAATTCGGTGTTTCCGGCACACTCTTAACAATGTGGATCTCTGATTACTCAGTTACCTAACGATTTCCGAAATCGAATAAAGCCGTCCCATGACTTTTGTCACCTCAGTGTACGGTGTTACGCGGATGAGGCATGTGAGGATGGGGTCAGCACACCGCTCTCTTGGTCGTCATCAGCTTCAAACCTTGGAGCCGCACTTCAATTGGCACTACGAGGCTTAGTGGACTCCGTTATAGTCCTCCCACCAAGTAAAAAGCCGTAATAGTATCGGGAACTGAACCAGGTCTTCCACATGGTAGTCAGCCTAGCTTACCCCTTAGCTACGGAGGCTAAATTTCAAAGTGAATAACGAGATAATTTCCTTCGCACTAGTCGTTGCTATTTGTGGCACTAGATCCGTCTAGAACTAGTAGTAATTATCATCTCCTGATCATCTCAATCTCTTCAAGATTGCCGGCCGGTGTGGCCAAGCGGTTCTAGGCGCGTCAGTCTGGAACCGCGAGACCGCTACGGTCGCAGGTTCGAATCCTGCCTCGGGCATGGATGTGTGTAATGTCTTTAGGTTAGTTAGGTTTAAGTAGTTCTAAGTTCTAGGGGACTGATGACCTCAGATGTTAAGTCCCATAGTGCTCAGAGCCATTTTCTTCTTCAAGATACTTACCAAATGGTTCAAATGGCTCTGAGCACTATGGGACTTAACATTTATGGTCATTAGTCCCCTAGAACTTAGAACTACTTAAACCTAACTAACCTACGGACACCACACAAGATTCTTACCATCAAAGCAACGTGTCAAAGACGGTGTGGTATGAATTTCAAGATGACATTGAGATACGTTATTTAACTCTGTTTCAGTATTAAAATGTAAATACTCGCGACTGATCTTGAACTGCCCGATAACAACGACGAAGAGATGAACGAAGGGATGCTTGAGTGGCACGCTTTTGGTTTTAGCTTCACACTTAAAGACAAGTTTATTCCGAACGTGTTGTATTTATCACAGGTGCGTTCAGGCACAGATTACATAATTCTAGAGAAGCGTAATGAAGCAGTCTTTCTCTTCATAGAAATCCACATGTTAGTGTACCGATTTTGTCCAAGTAGCAATTGGAGTAATGATAGGGTTTGGTCGTAATAGAGATCCATTCAGAACTTACGGAACGTGGTTCGTTGTACCTTATTAACATTTTAATGGGTTTTCTTAACCATAGGAAATTAATCCAAGAAGATATCACCAAATAGTTCTTCCTAAGGTGTTTATTCCACTTTTATGAAATACCTGTGGCAGAGATTGTGTTGTTAGATTTACTTCCCTCTACGTAACATTTATTTTATCAGCCGACTGGTATCCGAATGAAATATATACATCATATTCAGAACTCTATGTAGGTAAGCTGCTAGGACGCTTTATATTTCAGAGCAATTGCTGTATCCTTTTATGAAATACCTGTGGCAGAGATTGTGTTGTTAGATTTACTTCCCTCTACGTAACATTTATTTTATCAGCCGACTGGTATCCGAATGAAATATATACATCATATTCAGAACTCTATGTAGGTAAGCTGCTAGGACGCTTTATATTTCAGAGCAATTGCTGTATCCGTGTAATAACAGATCGGTTGCATATTTCGAGAGAGTGTGCACTGCGTACACAAGTTGACTTTGGCATTCGAATGGTATACCTCGAGATATGCACTACGCCACCATCCGCATTCTAACCCACAATATTCTCATTGCATTATTACTTCTACTGAACACGGGCTTTCTCATATAGGAAAATCTCTTTTAGCTATAGCAGAACACTCGCTCTTGCCCTTTCAGTCTTTTCTCCAAAATCACATTTTTTCCAAGGCGTTATGAATCCTACGAGCTTTATTTAAATTTCATGCCGTAGTCTTTTAGCAGTGCATTATACTGAAAGCAGTCAGTAATTTTCTTCCGACAAGTTGAACAAAAGTCTTTTGTGCACAGCACTTGAATCTAATTTTTACGCTTCGGAGTGATATTGGTCTGCGCAGAGGGGGAAGGCGCTTTTTGTACCCCAAAAGAAGCCATACTTCTGTAAAGCGTTCCTTCTGAGCTCAAAGGAAAATCCTACGTTGATGACGGCAAATATAATAAGAAGAACTGTGATATCCCCTAGACGTGGAACAAAATACCTGCAACGCAGCTATCTTGTTATAAAAATTATTCCGCTGAGCGCTGTAATTAAGATAGAGAAAGAACTGAAGGTTAGAGACTAGAACAATATTTAGTGAGCGGAGGCACCGTCCCTCTCAGATGTGATAAGGAACGAATAATAGAAAATGAGCCCGCACCTCGTGGTCGTGAGGTAGCGTTCTCGCTTCCTACGCCCGAGTTCCCGGGTTCGATTCCCGGCGGGGTCAGGGATTTTCTCTGCCTCGTGATGGCTGGGTGTTGTGTGCTGTCCTTAGGTTAGTTAGGTTTAAGTAGTTCTAAGTTCTAGGGAACTGATGACCATAGATGTTAAGTCCCATAGTGCTCAGAGCCATTTGAACCATTTTTTGAATAGAAAATGAATGATGTTTCGAGTTTCTCTTTTTAAAAACGTGCAAAGCTGAGAATATTCGTCTCGAAGTTCGTACTTTAATGTTTCCTCATGTTTGGACCCACATAAATGTGCAATTTGCGCTGGTATGACATCAGCTTGCAAAATGTTTATGTGTTCGTGGCTTCTTTTTAAGTAATATGCGGTAACCACAAATTCTTGCTCTGTCTTAAGCAAACGTGACATGTTTTTGCACATGGACTCATTTCGATGAATTCATGTGGAAAATATTTTTCAAAATATTTTATTAATACCCGTACATCATAACAACAAATGTTAGACACTGATAAGTCTCCTAAAGCAAATAACCCCTTCCTCCACAACTATGGCCTTCCTTCGACTAGATTCCGCTCTTGCATGCCCTACGGCTCCTGTTGATTCTACAAATGTTCACGAATTTAAATAATATGTTGCAGTTCGTGGTTATGAAGTAAAGGTCATTCGCCGTAATAATAAAATTCAGCTGCTTCCAGGAAATTTTCTTTTTTGGTGACGTAGTCGAAGCCACCAAATACAATCGAGGAATAAGAGAGGCAGTCGCTGGATTTAAGAGCGTTTCTAGTAAAAGGAAACCCAGGTGGGATGTTTATTTGGTGTGCGTACACATAGTGTCCTAGCATCTTCCTTGTGGTTTATTCAACCTTTCCGTTCTCCCATTAGCTTGAGTATGTAGATCACTCGTCCTTACGTTCCTTGACCAAATCTGACAAAGTTGGTTCCCTGGTGTGGTATTATCATTTCAGGTACCCTGAACTTCAATAGGCAATTGTTTCCCAGAGCTTATGCCACCTTTGCTACCTGTTCGTTTGGAATTCTCACCATTTCCACATATCTCGAAAAATAATCTGTAATCGTGAGTACCTATTTATGCCCTGTGGATATTTTGTTGAAAGGAACTAAAATATCAATCCCAAGAAATTCCAAAATTCCTAATGCTTCAGAAAGTCTGCAATGGTAATCCCATCGGACACAAATCCGCTCTCTGCGTACATTATGCAATTCCACACATACTGGTTCATGGTCTTCCCAGAATGAATTCGTTACTGAAAATTGGAAACACTTACAAGGAGAGGCCACGACGTTTGGAACGCGGATTTACTGCAGACTTCGTACACTCGTAGTACTCCATGAGGACAACAAAATGTGTAAGCAGTAGCGCGTACTTCTCAAGCGTTATTGAGAAAATCGCAAGATGATTTCGGTCGTCAAATATATATACCTGTGCGTGGCCGTATTGACCATGAAGCGGCGGCAGCCGAGTGTTGCCGGCACGGTAGCTCAGCGTGTTCGGTCAGAGGGTTAGCTGCCCTTTGTAATAAAAAAACTGAGTTAATCGATCAACAACGAACTTAAATGGATGTCTTCCGACGTCCGCCCCGAGCAGATACTGCCATCAAACACGAACAAAATGAGATAATTAAAAAAAAATTAAAAAGTGGTTAGCGTTCAAGCCCTCTAATCGTTGGGTCCCTGGATCGAGTCCCGTTCGTCAGGAATTTGTTTTTATTCCTAACACAGTCATTTTCTTTACTACTTATATTACAATTAATATAATGGGAAAATACGTGTAATCGGATGAACTTTTATTAAATTTACAATGTTATTTGGCAGTCTACAAATTTTTATTATCACAAATAATATAATATTCATAAATATCGACTAGTACACGACCAAACGCATAACGTGATCCTGAAAATGTATGCTTGTTCGTGATTTGAGAAATCCCTTATACCTGGAAGGAGCCCGAAAGGTCTTGTTACCTCCAAGTTTTGACCGGCACAGACGGCTTTTGTAAGCTGTACAATTAATCGTCGCTTTCGACATTACGAGTACAATGGCAGGATGGTATTTTTCGCAAAAACATGGAAAACATATAGTTAAACGGCCACCAGCTGCATTGAATAAATGCTGTTTCCGCAGGTTTTTTGAGGTTTCCCATGGAAAAACAAACCTCGTTAACATTTTCAAAAACCTCTCTTTCAGCCGATAATTTGGAAGCAAACCATGCATAACGCAGCATTTCCTTAAGTATCGGCGCGTATAATTGGTCATTCAGTATCGAGTGTATTTTAGTAGCGTCTTCCCGAGAAGCAATTTCTAGTTCTTTTTCGATTAAATACGAACAGTTTTGAAGACACGGACAAGTATACATTTTCAGTATCACTTTATGCGTTTGGTCGTTAACTAGTCGGTGGTTATGAATATTATATTATTTGTGATAGCAAAAATTTGTAGACTGTCAAATAACATTGTAAATTTAATAAAAGTTCATCCGATTACACGTATTTTCCCAATTACATCAATTGTAATATAAATAGTAAAGAAAATGACTGTGTTAGAGCCGGCTGGGGTGGCCGAGCGGTTCTAGACGCTACAGTCTGTAACCGCGCGACCACTACGGTCGCAGGTTCGAATCCTGCCTCGGGCATGCATGTGTGTGATGTCCTTACGTTAGTTGGGTTTAAGTAGTTCTAAGTTCTAAGGGTCTGATGACCTCAGAAGTTAAGTCACATAGTGCTCAGAGCCATTTGAACGATTTTGACTGTGTTAGGAATAAAAAAAAAAGTCATGAACGGGACTCGATACGGCGATTGAACGCTAACCACTTTCTCTCTCTCTCTCTCTCTTCTCTCTCTCTCTCTCTCTCTTTTTTTTTTTTTTTTTTTTTTTTTTTTTTTTGCAGTTTCGTTGTTGATCGTTGTGTTCGGTCGTTGCGAACGTCACACGACATCTGTTAAAGTTTGTTTGTTGATCCATCCACTCAGTTTTTTATTATAGAGGCCAACCAGCTCTTTGACCAAACACGCTGACCTATCGTGCCGGCAGCACTCGGCTGCCGCCGTTTCGTGGTTGGTTGGTTGGTTCGGGGAAGGAGACCAGACAGCGAGGTCATCGGTCTCATCGGATTAGGGAAGGACAGGGAAGGAAGTCGGCCGTGCCCTTTGAAAGGAACCATCCCGGCATTTGCCTGGAGCGATTTAGGGAAATCACGGAAAACCTAAATCAGGATGGCCGGACGCGGTATTGAACCGTCGTCCTCCCGAATGCGAGTCCAGTGTCTAACCACTGCGCCACCTCGCTCGGTCGTTTCGTGGTAAAAATGGCCACGCACAGGTATATATTTGACGACCGCGACCGAAATTATGTTGCGATTTTCTCAATAACGCTTGAGAAGTACGCGCTACTGCTTACACATTTTGTTGTCCTCATGAAGTACTACGAGTGTACGAAGTTTTCACTAAATCCGCGTTCCAAACGTCGGGGCCTCCCCTTGTAAGTTCAAGCTTCTCTCAGTTTTCCAAAAGCGTCTTCATAACCCTCTGACCGATCAAATTTTGAACTTCTTGTTTCGTAATTGCGTCAATGGTGTAGCACTATCCTCAAATCCATTTACGAAACATCGGTAATAATTTTCGACTCCAAGGAATGATTATAGTTCCCTCTCTGACAGAGGCACAGAAAATTCAAGCGTAGCTTTAACTAATATATCTTAACCCCAACCTTACTAATTATGTGACCAACGTACGCCACCTCTTCGAACACAAAATTACACTTTTCTGTAGCAAAGTTAAATTCGTTGCCCTCAGTCTCAGGAATACTTCCCTCAAGCTTGGTATGTGTCGTTCCGCATCACTCACATAGACGATTATATCTTCAAGACTTGGTTTCAGTCCTTTGGGAACTCCATCTAACGACCTCTGAAACATCTCAGGTGCGTTCTTTAATGCGAAAGGTATCCTCCAAAACTAATAATGACCCCACGGTGAAGAAACTGCTGTTCTTGGTCAGTCTTTTGGAGCGACTTGCACTGGCCCAAATAGTCTATGGTTTCAGTGTTCGGCACAGATTGGGCGTCAGTTATAGTCTTAGCAGTCAGATGTCTATATTTCCATGATCCATCCACTGATTTGTCAGGCACGACGATGATTCCGTGCCCCTACTTCCACCTCCATGGCCTATTACTCTCGTCATAAATCCCATCCTTCAACTGCTGATCGATAAATTCTTCCACAATCGGGTGCAAGTACCTTGGGACTCTGCATGGCGTGCGGTAAACAGGTGAAACATTTCCTGTTGGTGCGTAATATGTGTAGCCGGGAATGGGCCTACTGGAAAAAATTCCTAAATTATAAAAGTAACTCTCCCATCCGATCCCTATCACTTCCCTTTAGATGTTGTAGCTTCTCTCGTAAAGCAGTTTCAGTGGCGTTTGGGGATTGTCCGTGGCTGACATACCCTGTGTGCCACTCTTCTTCTTCTAGGATATTCACATTATTGATCAACATCCCCTTCGCTAACCGTAAAGATTATACACAAACACAGATAACATTTTTTCAGCATTCACACACACTTCTTCTCGCTAAGCACCCTGCGTGATCCAATTCATTTACTTCCCGTGGTTAGCCACACATAAAATTCCTATTGGTAAGCTAGACTCAACATTAACATAAAGTGATTCCCCGGTACCCTTAGGTACACAGTTCTCTGAATTGAGTCTTAGTGTGATTATTCACTGTTTAAATGGTTGTTAATTCGCTACAATGGGAGTAGTTTCATCCAGATGAAACATTTTCCTGTCATGCCATACCGCATTCTGCCGAAGATCGATTTTGGGACAATGACAATACAAGTAATCCAACCCCAGAATCATGTCACAGTCGTTACTCATGTGTGGCAGAGTGTCTACACATTGTTTGAACTGAACCGTACCCGGGCAAAAATCTACATCCAGTAATCCCAAAGGCGTGACATATTTATCCCCCACTCCACGTAATCTATATCGTGGTGGAATCCATTGCTGATGTTCAACCAGATCCCCAATGGAAACCTACACGTGCGCCCTTGTGTTCAAAAATATCCTGAAATTCCTCTTTCCTGCTATTTCTCTGACCGCGCAGTTCACCTCTGTATACGACTTTGTATCTCATCTAATGGCCTGGAGCCGCGCGACCGATTCGGTCGCAGGTTCGAATCCTGCCTCGGGCATGGATGTGTGTGATGTCCTTCGGTTAGTTAGGTTAAGGTAGTTCTAAGTTCTAGGGGACTGATGACCTCAGAAGTTAAGTCCCATAGTGCTCAGAGTCATTTGAACAATTTTATCACACTTATCAGACCTTACATTGGTTGAAAACATTGTATGTCTAACCCGAACTGTAGTTGACATGCTAATTTCTTAACAGTCTATTGTTGATCTGACAGATGCGCACAAGTCAGTTGGGCCCCTGTCTGTACATTTCTTGACATCTTTAAAGGCAATCCTTTTAAAAATGCTCCAAGTGCCCTCTGCTTAACCTCTCGTGAAATCACTTCATTCACCATAGCATTATGTCCCAACTCTTACGTACACCAACTGGTCTTCCGTATTCTGTCTGCAGATCGTACCACGAACTCCGCATGCTTCTTCGTTACCATGTTCAACTGTACCGTAAAATGTCTCTCACTAATCTGTTTCATATACTACTGGACTAACCCCTTCTTAAATTCCTCAAACGTTCTAGTTCCCTTGAGAGCCTCTGTATACCAACATATGTTTTTTCTTCTCCTGTTAATCTCAACTTTGCTACTCTTACAAGTTTTACATCAGACCATTGTTCCATCTCTACGAAATTCTGTAGATCTTACACAAATACTTCTCAGCTGGTGTCCCTCAGAAAGGAGCAAGTAAATTTGCGGCTGACAAATCTATACCTCGCTGTGGTGACTGACACTCCACTAGACCAAGTAATTCCATATTGTCTTTCGTCAACTGCACCATCTTTTCCAATCATATGTGAACTGCTTCCGATTGTGACACACCTTGCGTCTCTGACTCTGCAGAAGCCTTGTCCTTCACATCATTCATCTTTAAACGCCAATAATCGGAAGATATACAAAATTAAATGCATTTACCTAGTTCTTAAGTCTAATCATTAATCATTTAGATTCTGAACACTGCCTAGCCATATACCCACAGCGTTTACATGTGAAACATACAACTGATACTGATTCTGTACACAGTACTGAATGACTTACGCTACACTGTGTACATCTAACAGGTACTAGCCAATTATGACCAGCATTACCCATGAAGTTCGGCAGATTTATTGACTGTATATTTGTAACAAAATTTCCCTTACAAAAAGCACAGCAGTCAAGCTTCTTTTCCATGACTAAACCACTCAACAATTACATTTTCCTGACTCACCGTACTGTAAGCTGTGTGTTAAGACCTTGCTCTAACAAGGTGACTTCAGTATCCTGACAGTAATGATGTAGGACCTGGGCCGGTAGACTTGTTTTGTGCTTTTCAAATCCCTTTATTATGGCCCTTCACAGTGATTCATTACAAGCAGCGGCAGTGTCGTTGAGGCATCCACTTTCATCCCACATGTGTCTGCGTGACTTCTCCCAAAGCCGACAAAGTGCAGCGTGGCCAGGTGGTGGTGCAACACCGCTGCTGCTGCTGCGTCTGACAGCAAGATCCTCCAGACTCGGCCCGCAGGGCAGCGGAGGCCGAGGCAAGGCTGATGTCTCCAGCACTGCAGCAGCCGTGACCCACTGTAGCAGCGCTGTGGCTCGCGCCCTATGTCCGAGGTATCACATGGTCCGGCAGTGGCGGTGGTTCTGCGCCTCGCGTTTCATTACAGGCTGCCCTGACGCGAGGTAGAATTGTGGGCTCTGTACAGTATTCTGGATGGCGACCCAAGTGTCACAGCACCATGGTGGTAATCTTGCTGTACTAACACAAGACGATTCCAGTACAGAAGTAACTAGCTATCTACATGCTCATGGGCTTCACTTCTTCGTGTTTTGCTGTGCCTTGCAGCACATATACTCAACACTTCCACAGTTGCTGGTGTGCGAAGGCTTCCGCCTCCTTTCGCTTAGATGCTGCTGTGTCAACTATTTACACACGTTGCCTGACCGTCTCACCTCACCACATGCGATGGCTGTGTTGGGTTTTGTAAGGCATAGCATCCATACTCACCTGCAACTGGCTCTGCTGTAATCTATTTCCTGCTTTGCACGTTCCTGACGGAATATTGCCGGTATGTTACACACATTACGTCATATGTACACCGACAGAAAAAATGGCAACACCAAAAAATAATCAGAGTAGGGTAGTGAAATTTTGGGTATATATTTGCCTAGGTAACATGTTTAAGTACTTAACATTGCAATATTACTGGTTAATGTAAACATGACGTAAGCCATGGCAAATGGGAAATCCTGGTACATTAATAAGAGGTGTAACCGCTAGAATGTTAAATGCAAGAGTGCAAATACGCATGCATTGTGTTGTGCAGGGCCGGCTGTTAGAAGTTGTGGGATGGAGTTTCATGCCTGTTACACCTGGCTTGTCAATACGGGAATTGGAGAGCGTTACCCTGTTGGAAAACATCCCTTGGAATGCTGATCATGAATGGCACATGACAGGTCGAACCAAGCGACTGACATATAAATTTTCAGTCAGGGTGCGTGGGATAACCACCTCCTGCTGCCATACGAAATCGCACACCAGACTATACCTCCAGGTGTAGGTCCAGTGTGTTTAGCATGCAAGCAGTTTGGTTGCAGGCCATCAACTGGTCTCCTCCTAACCAACATACGTCCATCACTGGCACCAAAGCAGAACCAGCTTTATCAGAAAACACAACAGACCTCCACCCTGCCCTCCAGTGAGCTCTCACTTAACACTAAATGGCAGTGGTTTGGGGTTGGTGGAATGCAGGCCACAGGGCGTGTGGCTCGGGGCTGTCCTTGAAGTATGCGTTGTCTCACTGGTGCCAACTGCTGCTCAAATTGTTACAACAGACGCAGTACGATGAGCCAGTGTCATACGCCGAACACGATGGTCGTCCCTCCCGGTAGTGCCACGTGGCCGTCCTGACCTCGGTTTTCTTTCGACCGTACATTCTCGTGACCACTGCTGCCAGTAATAATGTACAGTGGCTACATTACTGCCAAGTCTTGGTGCAGTATCGCAGAAGGAACATCCAGCTCCTCGTAGCCCTATTACACGACCTTGTTCAAACTCAGTGAGGTGTTCATAATGGCATCTTTGTAACCTTAGACGCATTCTTGACTAATAACTGTCGGCCAGTGTGGCCGAGTGGTTCTAGGCGCTTCAGTCTGGAACCGCACGACCGCTACGGTCGCAGGTTCGAATCCTGCCTCGAGCATAGGTGTATGTGATGTCATTAGGTTAGTTAGGTTTAAGTAGTTCTAAGTTCTAGGGGACTGATGACCTCAGAAGTTAAGTCGCATAGTGCTCAGAGCCATTTCAACAATTTTTGGCTAATAACTCACCGTGTCCAATCTCAAAGATAACTAATGCCCACAACAGTCCAGCGTCTATTTAAAGCAAACCTGATTTGCATCATCACAGTGGCGCTACTAGCGACATTCTTATGCGACTTGTGCGAAATTTGAATAGACATCTTTCAGATGCAGAAACACTCCTGTCAACTATCGTTTATGTCGAATAACTCCTTCGTGTTGTGATTTTCTTCCGCTAGTGTATTTACATTCTTTGTCAGTCCCCTAGTCCCTGCACTAATCATTGACCTACTGCAGTTCTCTACACTCTACCAGCGCTGGTATAAATAGCATAGCTTTTTTTTTGTACACAAACAGTTATATGATGTTCAGATGTGTGTGAGTACCGAAGGGACCAAAGTGCTGCGGTCATCGGTCCCTTGACTTACACACTAACTTATACTAAGAACAACACACACACGCCGCGCGGGACTAGCCCAGCGGTCTTGGGCGCTGCAGTCATGGACTGTGCGGCTGGTCCCGGCGGAGGTTCGAGTCCTCCCTCGGGCATGGGTGTGTGTGTGTTTGTCTTTAGGATAATTTAGGTTAAGTAGTGTGTAAGCTTAGGAACTTACGACCTTAGTACTTAAGTGCCATAAGATTTCACACACATTTGAACATTTTTTGAACAACACACACACCCATGCCCTAAGGAGGGGCCGCGCAATCCGTGACATGCCACTCCGCGGGCACACACACAGTTACTCTCCACTCCAAAACACCTACTTTGGCAGTAAATCTAGCTGTATATACGTACTAAAGTGACAGTTATATTACATCATCATCCGATAGAGCTATACGTACCGCTACAGCAAATCTATTTACAACGTATTAATGGTTTTCACCTGCATTCAGAAATCTGTTAGCATACATGTCTATCATGACTATCAACCTACGTCAGTTTTATTCTGTGTGCAGAACACCACGGAGAAGCATTTGAAAATCTGAATCATTTCCTGGAACGTGTCGTGCAGGCTATAAAGTATTGAAATTTAGATCTGTTTGGTGGGTATTTGTAGGTACTGTGTGGGTATTCGGTATGGGGGTTTAATGAGAATAGCCCAGTGGGGACTGCAACACATACTGCTGAGTGTCTTGTATAGTTAAAGCAGTAAGGACTCTGACATACGTATGAAAGCAGCACCTATTACCAGCAGATTCTATCAGTATGCGAGTATTACGGAAATGTTTCGTGAAATGAAATGGGGATCTCTGGAGGGAAGACAAAATCCTTTTGCAAAGAGTTCTTCGCGAAATTAAGAGAATATAAATTTGCGGCTGTCCGCAGAATGATTGCATTTCGTGAAAATAGTATAAGAGAAATTAGGGTTAATGTGGAAGCATGCAGGCAGTTGTTTTCCCTTCACTCTATTTGCTAGTGGAACGGGAAGGGAACGACTAGCAGTGATACAAGGTATCCACCATGCGCTACTCGACAGCTTGCGGAGTATGCATGTACAAATAGTTGTGCTCTATAATTCAGGAGCTATAACCAGAATTCACGTAATTAGCATGTGACCAATTGATGAGCATAATGTGGACTACTCTGTGGTCTAGCATTACTTACTTAAGCAATTCCTCACACAAAATCTGTAGGTGTGCAAGTGTTATACAGGATATTACTTTGAAATTCTTAGGTATTGAGGGCTTTCTCGAAATTGATGCTCTATAGCCCTAATGATTGTTGACAAATTACGTCTTTTATTGGGTACGCTCCAGCCTTTAGAAGTGTGGAGGAGTTTGCTTTTTAATTTTATTGCTACGATTGTCGAGTGTGCGCCAAACAACAGTACATACGCCTGTCTACCCAGCCCTACTGCCCGAAATTCCTCTAGCTGCCACCCTACCTTTGCCAGCAAGATCGCCGCATTTTCCGCAATGTTTGGAGCATTATGGGCAGGGCCCTCGAACCATCTCAGGATTTTGACGGTTTAACACGTCAGTTTGACAGAATTTGGCACGACATCCATCAGGAACATCCAACAACTCTACTGACGATTCCCAAACCGAATAATTGCTTGCATAAGGACCAGACTTAGCCTGTGAAGTTCTTTCTCTTGAATAAATTATGCAATTTTTCTGAAATTGTAATAATGTGCAACACATCTACTGATTTCTGTCCCATTCGGATACTTTCTTCATGATGGGTCCTTTTTTTTTTTGTCAGAGTGTAGTTGTTAAAAAAGGGTACCCCGCTACTGGGCGAAGCTGAAGGAAGCGGGGTTCATAAATGAAACCGATTTCACAATAACCAAATATTTCTACAAATTCAAAACCAGCTTGGTGTCTTATTGCAGAATGACTCTGAAAAAACAAAAAACACAGAAAAGTAACATGAAATACTGAAATTAATTATATGAATAAACGTAAAATACACTCCTGGAAATGGAAAAAAGAACACATTGACACCGGTGTGTCAGACCCACCATACTTGCTCCGGACACTGCGAGAGGGCTGTACAAGCAATGATCACACGCACGGCACAGCGGACACACCAGGAACCGCGGTGTTGGCCGTCGAATGGCGCTAGCTGCGCAGCATTTGTGCACCGCCGCCGTCAGTGTCAGCCAGTTTGCCGTGCCATACGGAGCTCCATCGCAGTCTTTAACACTGGTAGCATGCCGCGACAGCGTGGACGTGAACCGTATGTGCAGTTGACGGACTTTGAGCGAGGGCGTATAGTGGGCATGCGGGAGGCCGGGTGGACGTACCGCCGAATTGCTCAACCGTGGGGCGTGAGGTCTCCACAGTACATCGATGTTGTCGCCAGTGGTCGGCGGAAAGTGCACGTGCCCGTCGACCTGGGACCGGACCGCAGCGACGCACGGATGCACGCCAAGACCGTAGGATCCTACGCAGTGCCGTAGGGGACCGCACCGCCACTTCCCAGCAAATTAGGGACACTGTTGCTCCTGGGGTATCGGCGAGGACCATTCGCAACCGTCTCCATGAAGCTGGGCTACGGTCTCGCACACCGTTAGGCCGTCTTCCGCTCACGCCCCAACATCGTGCAGCCCGCCTCCAGTGGTGTCGCGACAGCCGTGAATGGAGGGACGAATGGAGACGTGTCGTCTTCAGCGATGAGAGTCGCTTCTGCCTTGGTGCCAATGATGGTCGTATGCATGTTTGGCGCCGTGCAGGTGAGCGCCACAATCAGGACTGCATACGACCGAGGCACACAGGGCCAACACCCGGCATCATGGTGTGGGGAGCGATCCCCTACACTGGCCGTACGCCACTGGTGATCGTCGAGGGGACACTGAATAGTGCACGGTACATCCAAACCGTCATCGAACCCATCGTTCTACCATTCCTAGACCGGCAAGGGAACTTGCTGTTCCAACAGGACAATGCACGTCCGCATGTATCCCGTGCCACCCAACGTGCTCTAGAAGGTGTAAGTCAACTACCCTGGCCAGCAAGATCTCCGGATCTGTCCCCCATTGAGCATGTTTGGGACTGGATGAAGCGTCGTCTCACGCGGTCTGCACGTCCAGCACGAACGCTGATCCAACTGAGGCGCCAGGTGGAAATGGCATGGCAAGCCGTTCCACAGGACTACATCCAGCATCTCTACGATCGTCTCCATGGGAGAATAGCAGCCTGCATTGCTGCGAAAGGTGGATATACACTGTACTAGTGCCGACATTGTGCATGCTCTGTTGCCTGTGTCTATGTGCCTGTGGTTCTGTCAGTGTGATCATGTGATGTATCTGACCCCAGGAATGTGTCAATAAAGTTTCCCCTTCCTGGGACAATGAACTCACGGAGTTCTTATTTCAATTTCCAGGAGTGTATTTCGATAGGAAGATTGATAGACTAATAAAATCAGACTTCCTCGTCTGCGCAACTCGAATTTTCCAACACAAAGGAAATAACCTAATGGGCACGAGAATAGAGACAAACGCGGCAAACCTTTACCTGACCTGGCATAGTCGAGTCTGAGGCTGGTGCTGAACTTGAAAGGTCTTTTAGTATTGGTTTATAGGCATACACCGTGTCTGAAAGAGGAGAGAATACAAAGAATTAGCAGAACAGAAAATACTGTTGACAAGGTGCTACATTTTTTACGTTTCATGGGAACGGAAAGGCAGGATTCTCGTTGACATCCACGCTGAATAGATAGTTACCATATCTCAAGTGGGCATTTGGTGGCTAAAGCACTGTTACAGCCAGAAACCGCATCAGAATATATTGGAAAGGCCCTAGGAATCACCCAATGATGCCACCCAACTTTTGAGTAAAGTGTTAAGCTGCAATTGCACACTATACATGGGATGTCCCAGGAAAAAAATGGTTCAAATGGCTCTGAGCACTATGGGACTTGGCTTCTGAGGTCATCAGCCCCCTAGAACTTAGAACTACGTAAACCTAACTAACCTAAGGACATCACACACATCCATGCCCGAGGCAGGATTCGAACCCGCGACCGTAGCGGTCGCGCGGTTCCAGACTGTAGCACCTAGAACCGCTCAGCCGGATGTCCCAGAATCAGCAGCTTCGCATGAAAACCCTTTAGCCACAACCCAACAATCAGTATTGCCCACTTCGTATATGAAATAAGTGTAACTGACCTAATGCAGGATCGAGTAACGGTATGTACTATTCATGTTATAATTCTATTATCTATCAATCTAGCTTTTGCAATTAACTGCCATAAATACTTCCACAAGAATTCCTCTACTGTTTCATAACATTATTGTCCATTTTTACTGATTCCTGTTCCAAATGTTGTACATTATCTTAGTCCAATAAGCAAAGCTACGGTAGTTCGAATATGTGCTGTTAACAAATATGCCTTCTTATTTATATTTTAAGGATCTGAAAACTTTTCTAGGACTGCAGGGAAGAGCTCAGGTTATATGGAATCTCCTTGTATACCTCGTCTCTTACTTCTTGGTGAGTCTCTATCCTAAAAACGTCTGATGGAAACTAAGAAATGACGTATAAATTCTACAGTAAGTGGGCTATCAGTGTGGGTTCTGGGCAGATAACGATGCTATATCAAGGTCACTTCTCGTGTCAGGTTAAACACTTTGGCGTCTTACATTCAAAGCCACCCCTCCCCACTCCTCTCCTCCCCTGGTAACCACTAGCAATTGATCAAGGTCATCCAGGGAACACCCTCACCCACTCATCTATCCCTCACCCCTTCTCCCTCCCCTCTCCGCCGCCCTGTATCAATGAGATTCAAGCACCCCCTCCCCCATCTTTTATAACTGGGGAACATGAGTGTGTGGGTTCTCTCCGGAGCGGTGCACCGTAGGGAGAGGATCACTGTGTGTTTGTTAGTTAATAACTTAAATCCAGAAAACCACCCAAGACAATGCAAGATGCATCACATATATATGATGTGAGTCAAGAATGAAGAGAGGTTTGGCAGAATTTTCCTCCACCAAATTCTTCCCTCATTGCTGATTCTACAAAACACCTAAATGAGTTTGATCCTCCCAGGAAACTATGGACAGCTCTGAATCGAATGTTTACATGGAATCAGATGTGGTGCAGGTTTGTGTGCCTGGGAGTTCAAGGATGCCGTGACGTTCAATGGTGATGTCACTGTGTAAACTATGCACTACCTGACTGAAGGGTGTCTATTATGAAAATTTTCTGGTGGACTCAGTGAACTGCATTTGGTGACATCAAGATCTGTGGACTGGTTAAGAGACCCAGATATTTAGTTTAAAAAATTGTTTTTGATATTATATTTGCTTTTACAACATGTATGTTTTATGTATATTTAACCATTTATATAACAATGCAAACTGACAATGTTAATCATACGAATGACAATAACACTACTACTACGAATAATGTTGTAATTATGTTAATTCATGTCACTTTATGTCTATTTACTAATGAATTAAATTCAGTATTATGTGATTTTCGACATTCAAGGCACCAGAAAGAGACCACAACCAGGCAGATTAGGTATTTATTCATATTTTTTATAATTTAAGGATTTTTTACGTGTTTTTCCACATTTTTACGTATTTTTCGTGTTTTTGCGTATTTTATCCAGTTACATGAGTTCCGTAACACTGTTTCTGACATGCACCATCTAATCGAGTCAACGTAGAGTTGCATCGTGTTGCGTTAAATCTATGTCTTGATGCTGTCAGCCAATCACAATGCAGTAGCATGTGCGCAAAAGTATCTGAATTATTTATCATTGCTAAGCCACCACTACATTACTAGTCTGTGTGTGTGTGTGTGTGTGTGTGTGTGTGTGTGTGTGTGTGTGTGTGTGTGTGTGTGTGTGTGTTTGTGTGTGAGAGAGAGAGAGAGAGAGAGAAAGAGAGAGAGAGAGAGGGGGGGGGGGGGAGAGAACTCGTAGGATATTAGTTAGAAACAAACATGTTATATAGGATGGCATAAATAAAAGTGACCCCGACGATGGCAGCGTTAACGGAGGAGGAAAAGACCTACATGTGCTTGCAACAGGATGGAGCAACTGCCCATACAGCCAGCCATATCTTGGAGCACATTTACACAATCTTCACGTCCGACAGCGTTGCTAGAAGAGGTCAGTCTGGTTGCGGCCCCAGCTAGCCACTCAGGTCACCGTATCTGTCGGTGTGCGATTACTTCGTACGGAGAGCCCCCAAGTCTAAGGTGTATTGCAATAAGACCCATAGTCTTCAAGAACTGTAGCAGAATATTTCGGATAAGATAGCAGCAGTTCCAGCAGTCCAGTTCCGATCTGCCCTCAGCAACTTGACGACCAGGGCGCGAAAGTGCCAACAGATGAATGGTGGTCACTTTCAACATCTGCTGTAGTTACGTTGGTACTGTATTTCCTTTCCTCTGCTGTGTTTCTTTGTACCCTGGAACTCTGTTCTCCGGGTCACGTTTACTTGTCCCACCGTGTACCTATTGGTAGAAATAATGACGTCATGACATGTTAATGACGTCATTGCAAATACTATAAGCACTGCAGTTTTACTGATTTCGAACCGAAGATACTATAGGTTACGTAAGAGTAAAGCACCATAATTTTCAATTTTTCTAATATTATGGTCAATGATGGGTAGATTTTCCCGTGATTTCAAATTGAATAGGTTGGGTTTTTACCTATACCCATCCAAATAACTGCTCTCCCTGATTAATAATTGCGGAGAAATTTACAATTTAGGTAAGACTAAAATTGCGGTGTTTGCCCTCCCCCCCCCCCAAAAAAAAAAATTATGTCAAGCTCTGCAGTGCGGGACTTTGACCCATCTGAGATAAATATGGATAAGGATGGATGCCACCGTGATAAAAACACTTGAAATAACCGTTTATAACATAACTTCATTATGCATTAATGCAATGCATAACTTCATTATGCATTAATACGATATAATACTTTCTTTCCCACGAAAGGAGGATTAGCAGGGTAGGCTGCAAGAGTTCAGTTACTGAGGCTAAGCTATCTAGATATCTGGTAAATTGTGTACTTTGGTAGGTCCTCTGATTCTTCCTTGAAGTCCATAGATCTTGTGGTTTGTTTTCTTTACATCTTCTCCAAATAGTAAGTTCATATCTATATCTGAGGTATTATTGTGATGTGAGAAGCCTGAATGAGTCAGTTACTTTCTGCCCACGAATCAACACACTTTTAGAAAGCGTCGCTCCTGCGAAACTCCGCTTTTCTTTTTCTCACATGTCATTCTGCGAACCATGGATGAACGGCAGCAAGCAGACTCCGTATTCTTAGAGATCAGAAAAGCATCTGACACCGTGTCCCATTGCATATTGTAAACAAAGGTACAAGCATACTGCATAGGTTCCTAGATATGTGAGTGGCTCGAAGACTTCTTAAATAACCGAACCCAGCGTTGTCCTCGACGGTGAGTGTTCATCAGAGACGCGAATATCATCAGAAGGGCCTCAGGGAAGTGCGATGGGAACGCTTTTATTTTCTATATACGTAAATGATCTTGGAGACATGTTGAGCAACCGTATGCGGTTGTTTGCTGATGCTGTGATGTACAGGCAGGTGTCGTCGTCGAGTGGCTGTACAAGATGACCTACACAAAGTTTCTAGTCTGTGTCATGAATGGTAGCTAGCATTAAATGTAGAAACATATAATTTAATGCAGATGAGTGGGAAACACAAACCCGTAATATTCGAATACAGTGTACTGCGTGACACAGCCACGTCGATAAAATATCTATGTGTAACGTTGGAAAGCGATATAAAATGGAACGAACCTGTAAGGATTGTAGTAGGGAAGGCGAATGGCCGGCTTCGGTTCATTAGGAGAAGCTCAGGAAGATGTGGTTCATCTGTAAAGGCCACTACATACAAACATTAGCGTGAGCCGTTCTTGAGTACTGCTAGAGTTTTTGGGATCCATACGAGGTCGGATTAAAGGAAGACGTCGAAGCAATTCAGAGGCGGGCTGTTAGATTTGTTACCGATAGGTTCGAACAATGCGCAAGTGTTACAGGATGCTTTGGAGTCAAAAACAGGGACCTCTGGTGGGAAGGCGACGTTGTTTTCGAGGAACATAATTGAGAAAACTTAGAGAACAGGCATTTGAATCCTACTGCAGAACGATTCTCCTGCCACCAATTACATTTCGCGTAAGGACCACGAAGATAAGATACCAGAAATTAGGACTCGTATAGAGGCATATCGACAGTCGTTTTTCCTTCCCTATATTTGTAAATGAAACAGGAAATGACTAGCAATGGTACAGCGTACCCTCCGCCAGGCACCATATGGCGGCTTGATGTAGATGTAGATCACGTTGGTTATTTAGGAAAGTGTGTGTGGGGGAGGGGGTAAATATTTTAGAGGAGGACCAAGGCGAGAATACGGAAAGCAGGTTGAAATGGATGTAGTTTGCAATACTTATGAAGAGACTTGTACGTGATACACCAGCGTGGAGAGCTGTGTCTTCGGACTCAAGACCACAACAACATGTTTCTATGTAGTTCTCGGTTCCTGCACGACTTAAATGTGCTGCAGTTGTATCCAGACATTACATAACAAAATGCGTCTCGCTGTTGTGTTTGGAAAACCTGTTTCCAAATTTCGTTGTCTACTGCAACTCGATGTTGTTTGCTGCATAATAGACTGACTTACTTAACGTCTGCTTGTTCCCTGTCGTCCTGCGCGCGTCCTCTGCAGTTTCCCGCTCCCGCAGCAGCCGTATCGAACTTTTGACAGTTACTGCAAACTTTTAGGCGGATTACCAGCTGTCGTACAAATCGCTTCAAGAACTTTTCAATGGAATACACTTCCATCATCCTTGCCAAAGGTTTTCGTTGTTGCACTGTTCGTTCGTCATTCATGGGATACTTAATCTGCACCGAAAGAGCCATTTATTTACGAATTAATATAATCTCGAAGCTTGGTGTATATTTAATGTACTTGTATATCGTGTAATTCGGTTTATCACATTTTTTGAGTATTTCAAGCCCGTGTGTGACGAACTAAGAAATGGAGATGTAAGCCAGGATCCCTCTAATTCTGCGTAAAACTGTCTGATATCCGGAGAAGTTTAGCTGCCGTGGACTGATATTCCACCGTTTAATTCTGATCGCTTCTTACACAAGCTACGGCACAAGAAACCAATTTATTCTCTTTGTTATAGAAATGTTTCAAGACAAGAACTTATCATTTGGATTGCCTCCCTTCGTGCCCAGTTCATGTAGCAATATTTCTTAAGTCGACACTCTTTCGACTGGGTTGATGGTGGCCTAAATATTTTCCTGCTTTCTTCTAAATTTTTCATCCATATGTAACTATTGCACCCAATATTCTCTGTCACTTGTTTTGCATTTTTTGGTCTTTGTCTGGCCTCCTACACTGATGAGCCGAAATATTTTGACCATCCGTTTAACAGCGTGTTGATCAACGTGTGACGGCAATACAGCATCAATTCCGCGTGATATGGATTCGACACGTCTTTAGTAGTTTTTTGGACGCACGAAGTAGTTAATGTCCAGTTCCCCTAAATGTGGAGCTTGTGGTTTGTGGGTGCGGAGCTGGTGCCGTAAAGCGTCCCATAAGCGTTTCATCGCTCCAGATCAGGCTAATTTGTTTGCCAATACATCAAAGTGAGTTTACTATCATGCTCCCCAAACCACCTTAGCGCAATTCTGGCTTTGTGACAGGGGCACTTATCCTGTTAGAAGATGTCATCGACTTCGGGGAAGAAATCATGCATGAAAAGATGCAGAACGACCGTAGTAACGTTCACATAGCCCAAAGCTGTCACGTGAATGTCTCCCATAACGTAACACTGCTCCCATAGGCTCCCCATTGGCGCAGGAATATGTTTCTAGAAGCTCTTCGCATGGATGATTGTGTATCTGGAAGCAGCCATCGTTCTGGTGTTCTGACCAGACGAAACTACTTTCATCCGGCAATCACTGTGCGTCCTTTGATTACTCTGGGAGATGGCTTATCAGACTAGAACACATGAAATATTAGTTCACTTTATTACATAAATGAATAGAAGACTTAATTAACTTTGATACACTCCTTGACCATAGGATTTTTGAATAATTGACGATTGACACTGGCTAGCCAAACTTCACTTCATACACTTATTAACAAATTGTTTTCTTGCAGTACAAAATAATACCTTTAAGAAAGTACATTTCATCAGAAACTTTAACTGTCACTGTCCTACACGATGATGTTGACTGCTGTAGCCGAGGTGTCCAACCTGGACAAAGCCCTTTTGTGCTCGGCTCTATATTGATCTCAAGTGTAAGGGCGCTGCACTGCTGAGAGAGGAGACGTGGCCTGCAGCAGCGCCCCCCCCCCCCCCCCCCCCCCGCCCATACATCGTATTGCAGCAGGACCTCCGCAGCACCTGTGGTATCGATATGTGTTGCCGACTTCGGTGTGGCACCGTGATCTCTCGCCGATACTACATCTGGTGTAACGAGAAACGTGACTCATCCGACCAGGTGACACGTTTCCATTAATCCATGGTCAAATTTCAATAATACCATAACCTGTGCAGTCGTAATTGACGATTTCATTGGAAGAACAAGGGTACTCTTGACGAACGTCTGATGTGTAACCCCATGTTTAACAATGTGTGTTGAACGGTGCGCCTCTTAGCACTAGTGGTAAGAGGCGTCTCTGTAGTCAGATCTGCCTCAGATTGCCGCCTATCCTACTTCACAGATCGGGCAAACCTCTGAGCAACACGTTGTGTGATGAGGCATGGGCGTATAACACCTTGCACCTATTCGTTGTTTCTCTGTCATTCAATCACGTGTCATAGATGCTCATGACAGTAACTTGTAAAAAGCCGAAGAGCTTTATCTTTCTCAGAAGCTCGTTCCCAGCGCCCATGCTGTAACAATCTGCCCTTTGCCAAAGTCGCTTATGTGAGTTGATACCCTCATTGGCGGGCCATACTGAAAAAAATCTCCCCAAAAATTGACAGGAAGTATGCACTTAAAACGTTTATTAACACACAATTTAGAAAGACTTTGAACAAAACTGATCTGATGCTTGAATCTGAAAAGGAAACAAAATCATTTTGAATGTGCAACAAAGGGTTAACTTCTTCTTGAAGTGTCCAGGTCCAAAGAACAAACTTCATCAGCTTATAGCAAGAAACTCAAACAACACTTGGAAAAAAAAACAGGCAAAATCAATAGCCTGGCGCGTAATATACCTGCCTCGGTTCAGAGATGAAGTTCGTGTCGAATACGCAATATGAAAATTTGTCTAAGTTCAGTGGTCGTTATCGGAAACTTTTCCAAGTCCGAAAGCATAGTGTTGAGCAGATCCTGTCCCTAGAAGCGCTACGTAGAAGGTGGACGGCGGCGGCGAGCGTCGGACAGGGCGGCAGATGCGACGGAAGTGAACACGAGTCTTCAGCGGGTGGATGAACTGACGGATGATGCCTGAGCGCGATCCTAAGGCATGGCTGCGAGAATGACAACTTTCTTACTGGCTGATTCCCTTGTTGGTGGATGCATAACGTAGTCCGATCGGCAGGCCGCTGGCTGGTGTGCGCATCGATTCCTGGCTCGCAGTGTATCGCCTTCTGACGGATCGCCTGTCGACTTGCTGCAATCCGAAAGTCAGGAGTTTAAACGCTGCGTCTCGCGGACGGTCGGCTGTGTGCGCTTGACGGAAGACCTGCCACAGCACGTACCACCGTTAGTTGGTGCTGATGGAGGACCTGCCACAGCACTACCATCGTTAGATGGTGCCCAATTCGTCCCTGCTGCGTTAATACAAAAAATGATTCAAATTGCTCTGAGCACTATGGGACTTAACTGCTGTGGTCATCAGTCCCCCAGAACTTAGAACTAGTTAAACCTAACTAACCTAACGACATCACACTCATCCATGCCCGAGGCAGGATTCGAACCTGCGACCGTAGCGGTCGCGCGGTTCCAGACTGTAGCGCCTAGAACCGCTCTGCCACTACGGCCGGCTCCGTTAATACACTGAAGCGCCAAAGAAACTGTGTAAGGTTACTATAATTTCGCACCTTAGAAGCACTCATCTACATACTTTGCCGTGATTTACAACTGGAATTAGGTATCATTTTATATGCTGCACATCGTATACATGAATATTTAAAGAAGACTGACAGTGTCACGCACACCTTGTAAATAGTTGTTAACGCTTATTGCATTAAAGATGATGGAGTGTCTTTATTATCAAAATGGCGTAACGAATAACTGCCTATACTAGCAGAGGTTGGAACGCCAGTGGAAATGAAACGGCAGCCGTAACTCAGGCCCTGGGTGGAAAAGCCCGCACAGGTGTGTTGGTCCTGCTTAACACAGGAAGCAGCCAAGACGGATGGTCGGGGCACCTGAGCGCTGAAGCACAATAGAGTGGCGGCTGGCCGATATTGTCGCTAGGCCGGAAGGATAACTGGAACCTCTGAAAATCTTGGACGCAGGAGAGAGTAACAAGGAAGGGTTACTTGGTAAATCACGTAGGCTGGGTTATTTCCGGAGATTTTTACTTTGAGAAGGGTGCCATTGTAAGCACTCATAATTAACGGGGATAGGTATTTCCTCACAAACATTCCGCGCTGGACGACTAAGGACTGAAAATGGTTGGTCGGTGTTCGGAAGAATCTGTAGAGAGGGAGAATATTCCGTGGTTTCGAGAATATGATTCGCCTTCTGCAGTTACGAGGGAGGGGAGCCGAGCTTTGCTGGGAAGCCAGCGATGGAGAGAATGTGGTCTTACGTTTTGAGCGCCCGTGTTTGACGGCCGCTGAGTATCAGCTTTTGTTGGTACAGATGGACTTGCTGCCTTCAGGAGATTTTGTAGGTAGAACGGTTAGGCACTGTACCGTTGCGAACTTATACGATTCTGGACTTCGCCTCTGGGTAGGGAGTCGTCGTTGAGTACGCAGCGTTCAGTGATTGAGAGCACTTCCTCTGTCTCTACTGACGTAGACGCGTTATCTGAATTCCGTTCTTGTGGCTGGGAGCTCGTGTTTCTCGTCTGTAGAACACAGAGAGGAGAAGACAGTATTAGATTATACTAGTCAGAGGACCGTCTTCTGCCGACCTAGTGTTTGAATGAAGGTTTCTTTAAATATTTTGTGGCTGGAGTTCTTCCGTCGTCGCAGACGTGTACGAGAACCATCACTCCGACGCACTGGACGCAGTATATATAGTGCTTCGACCTATTAGGGCTACAAAGCTAAACAGCAGTGATCGCGTAAATTTTATTTCCACTGAGGTTGCACACCACTGTAGATCATCCTTGAAAGTAGTGTCTTCTAGTGTTTGGTAAGTAGGTGATGCCAGTCATCTCGCGCTATTTATATTAGATCGAGCAGCCATAAAAAGGGGCAGATTTGGGCAATTGATCAATCATATTAGTTAGGAAATCCATTTGTATCTATTTATCAAAAATGGTTCAAATGGCTCTGAGCACTATGGGACTTAACTTCTGAGGTCACCAGTCCCCTAGAACTTAGAACTACTTAAACCTAACTAACCTAAGGACATCACACACACCCATGCCCGAGTCAGGATTCGAACCTGCGACCGTTGCGGTCGCGCGGTTCCAGACTGTAACGCCTAGAACCGCTCGGCCACCCCGGCCGGCTGTCTATTTATCTCCATTGGATATTGATATACGAACATTTGTAATATATAAAGGGGTTTAAATGCACAATTAATGTACAAGCAGAAACAATATTTATAATTGTAGTTATTAGTTCCCTTAATTATTCTATGTTGGTGTTGTAATTTATAAGTTAAAGGGCAAGAAGGAGGAGATAATATCGCCATTAAGAGATCCTAATATCTGCTTCAGGGGGTAGTCAGACAGGGCCAAATATTCCTTTCGCGTTCAGTATTTCCGTTGCGCACATTCATTTTACACCCGCCTGGAGGAGCATCTTGGAACTGGTATAGGCATGGTATTCAAATACTGAGATATGCAAAAAGGAAGAATACGGCGCTGCGGTCGGCAATGCGTATATAAGACATCGAATGTCTGGCGCAGTTATTAGATCGGTTATTGCTGCTACAATGGCAGGTTATCAAGATTTGAGTGAGTTTGAACATGGTATTATAGTCGCTGCACGAGCGATGAGACACAGCATCTCCGAGGTAGCGACGAAGTGGGGCTTTTCCTATACGACTGTTTCACGGGTGTACCGTGAGTGTCACAAATCCGATAAAAAACATCAAATCTCGGACGTCACTGCGGCCGGAAAAAGATCCTGCAAGAACGGGACCAATGTTGGCTGAAGAGAATCGTTGAACGTGACATAAGTGCAACCTTTCCGCAGATTGCTGCAGATTTCACTGGTGGGCCATCAACAAGTGTCAGCTTGCGAACCATTCAACGAAACATTACCGATATAGGCTTTCAGAGCCGAAATCCCGCTCGTGTGTCCTTGATGACCACATGATACGCCTCGCCTGGACCCGTCAACACCGACATTGGACTGTTGATGACGGAAACATGTTGCCTAGTCGTACGAGTCTCGTTTCAAATTGTATCGAGCGGATGGACGTGTATGGTTATGGAGACAACTTCTCGAATCCATGGACTCTGCATGTCAGCTGGGGAGTGTTCAAGCTGGTGGAGGCTCTGTAATGGTGTGTGGCGTGTGCAGTTGGAGTGACATGGGACGTCTGATCAGTCAAGATACGACTCTGACAGATGATACGGACGTACGCATCCTGTCTGATCACCCGCATACATTCATGTCCACTGTACATTCCGACGGACTTGAGCAATTCCAGCACGTCAAGAACTGCTACAGAGTGGCTCCAGGAACCGACCCTCTCGTACTCTTACGGATTTATGGGCAGCCCTGTGGACTCATGGTGTCAATTCCCTCCAGCACTACTTCAGACATTAGTCGAGTCCATGCCACGTCTTGTTGCGACACTTCTGCGTGCTCGCGGGGGCCCTACACGATATTAGGCACGTGTACCAGTTTCTTTGGCTCTTCGGTGTATATCCTGTCAGCCCAAATAATTTCTGAGGCTGCATGAAAAAAAAGTAGATAAAACTCGAGATGGTGGCTTTAACGTTTCAGGTGTTCTACGTAATCTTTCCCAGTTGAGCATAACGCAAAAATAATACCTGTGTGAAACTGTCAGAAATGTCTTTCTTCGGGATGCTGTTCAACTTGCGCCGTAAATTGTCTTGAATATCGGTTATGTCGTCAAAGTGTTGATCCGTCATGTGAATTTCTACACTTCGTCGTTTTGTGCAAGATTCTTATAGATAATCCTAAATATTGTCCCCTACGATGAATTTTTTTCCTGAAAGGGACTTCCACGTTTTGCGTTTCAATGAAGTCGCCGCAGGGGTCCACACGTCGTAATTTTCGTTCTGGTGTCGGGATAAACTTTGCACACACTTTTCTCTTCTTCAAATCATTCAGCATAATGTCTTGGGCACTCGATTAAGATATTTTACTCCTTTGATTTTTGCGACACAACAACGCTGACACTACCGCCGTATGTCCACTACTTAACACTACCAGCTCATAACTGATTGGTCGAACGTGGAGCTGTTGTTTTGATTGTTAGTTCCAGCTGCTGCAGTAGGTACTGCGCTGAGGTCGCATATACGCCAGGAATAAAATCAGTCTCGGAACTTTTTGGATGGACGGTATACTTTCCTTACTGTGTTACGTGCCCGCAGCGACACCAAGTAATATTTATTCTGGTCATAGGCAGTGGTCATAATGTTTTCTCTCGTTGTCGTTGTGGTCTTCAGTCCGAAAACTGGTTTGATTCAGCTCTCCATACTACTCCATCCTGTGCAAGCTTCTTCATTTCCGAGTAATTACTGCAACCTACAACCTTCTGAATCTACTTACTGCATTCATCTCTTGGTCTTCCCCTGAGGTATTTACCCTCTCCTGCGCTAAATTTGTGATCCCTTGATTTCTTAGAATGTGTCCTACTAACCGGTCCCTTCTTCTAATCGGGTTGTTCCATAAACTTTTCTTCCCAATTCTATACAGTACCTCCTTAGTACTTATCTGATCTACTCATCTAATATTCAGCATTCTTTTCTAGCGTCACATTTCAAAAGCTTATATTCTCTTCTTTTCTAATCTGTTTATTGTCCATGTTTCATTTCCACTTTGCTGGCCAAATAGCAAAACTCATCTGCTACTTTAAGTGTCTCGTTTTCTAATTTAATTGCCTCATCATCACCTGATTTAATTCGACTACATTCCATTACCCTTGTTTTGCTTTGTTGATGTTCATCTTGTATCCTCCTTTCAAGACACTGTCCATTCCGTTATTCCGTTTAACTGCTCTTCCAAGTATTTTGCAGTCTCTGTTAGAATTGCAAAGTCATCGATGAACCGCAAAGTTTTTATTTCCTCTCCCTGCATCTTAGTTCCTACTCGAAATTTTTCTTGGCTTTTCTTTGCTGCTTGCTAAATGTGCAGATTAAATAAAATAGGGGATAGGCTACAACCGCGTCTCAGGCCCTTCTCAACCACTGCTTCCCCCTCATGCCCCTCGACTCAAACTGCCGTCTCTTTAATGTACAAGTAGTAAACAGCCTTCTGGTCCCTGTATTTCACCTCTATTACCTTCAGACTTTCAAAGAGAGTTTTCCAGTCAAAAAAGCTTTCTCTAAGTCTACGAATGGTAAAAACGTAGGTTTGCCTTTCCTTAACCTATTTTCTAACATTTTCCGGAATTCAATGTGATCTTCCTGACGTCGGCTTCTCCCACTCTTTCCATTCTTCTGTAAGGAATTCGTGTTACTATTTTGCAGCCATGACTTATTATACTAAGAGTTTAGTAATTTTCACGCCTGACAGCAGCTGCTTTCTCTGGAATTTGAATTATTATATTTTTCTTGAAGTCTGAGTGTATTTCGCCTGTCTCATAGATCTTGCACACCAGGTGCAACAGTTTTGTCATGAATGGTTCCGTCAATGTTATGAGTAGTCCTGCCAGAATATCGACTACTCCTGGGGCCTTGTTTTGACATAGGTCTTTCAGTGCTCTGTCAAATTCTTCTCACAGTACATATCTCCCCCTTTTCTTCATCTAGGTCCTCTTCAGTTATAACACTGCCTACAAGTTCACCCCCTTGTGTAGGTCCTCTAAATACTCATCCCACCTTTCGGCTTTCTCTTCCTTGCTTAAGACTGGTTTTCTATCTGAACTCTTTACATTCGTACAGCTGCTTCTCTTTTCTCCAAAGGGCAATTTAATTTTCCTGTAGGCGGAATCTGTCTTTCCCCTAATGAAATCTGCTTCTATATCCTTACATTTGTCTCTAGCCGTTCCTACTTATCCATTATGCACTTCCTGTCAATCTCATTTTTAGACTTTGCATTCCCTTTTGCCCCCTTCATTTGTTCCATTTTATATTTTCCCCCTTCATTAATTGAATTCAGTATCTCATGTGTCATCCAATGATTTCTGCTAGGCCTTGTGTGTTTACCTATTTGATCTTCTGCCGCCTTCACTATTTCAGCTCTTTAAGCTACCCATTCGTCTTTCACTGTATTCCTTTCCCCCTATTCTGGTCAACCGCTGACTAATGCGCCCTCTGAAACTCACAGCAGTCTCTGGTTATTTCAGATTATCCAGGTTCCATCTCCTTAATTTCCTACCTTTTTTCAATTTCTTCAGTTTTAAACTACAGTTCATAAACAATATCTTGTGGTCAGAGTCCACATCTGCCCCTGGAAAGGTTTATATTTTGAAATCTGGTTCCGAAACCTCTCTCTTACCGTTATACTCGTATAATCAATCTGAACCATTTCGGTATCTCTAGGTCTAATCTATAGATACAACCTTCTCTCATGATTCTTAAACCAAGTGTTAACGATGATTAAATTATGCTCTGAGAAAAATTCTACCAGGTGGCTTCCTCTTGTAAGTAGGCTGTTTAGGTTTTTATATTGGTAACGCCACGTAGCGCTGTAGCGCTCTGTATGAAAATCACTGGCTGTGCTGTGTGCAGTCTGTGGCTGGTTGACATTGATGTAATATTCGCTATTGTAGTGTTGGGCAGTTGGATGTGAACAGCGCATAGCGTTGCGCAGTTGGAGGTGAGCCGCCAGCAGTGGTGGATGTGGGGAGTGAGATGGCGGAGTTTTGAGAGCGGATGATCTGGACGTGTGTCCATCAGAGACAGTAAATTTGTGAGACTGGATGTCATGAACTGATATATATATATATATATATACATACATATATATATATACATACATACATATATATATATATATATATATATATATATATATATATATGACTTTTGAACACTATTAAGATAAATACATTGTTTGTTCTTTATCAAAGTCTTTCATTTGGTAATTGTGCCTATCAGTAGTTAGTGACTTCAGTAGTTAGAATCTTTTATTTAGCTGGCAGTATTGGCGCTCGCTATATTGCAGTAGTTCGAGTAATGAAGATTTTTGTGAGGTAAGTGATTCATGAAAGGTATACGTTATTGTCAGTCAGGGCCATTCTTTTGCAGGGATTTTTGAAAGTCAGATTGCGTTACGCTAAAAATATTATGTGTCAGTTTAGTGTTGATCAGAATAGGTAAAGAGCGAAATGTCTGAGTACATTCAGTTCTGCTCAGCTGTTTGAAAATCAAATAATGTAAGAGGTTTATCAGCACAGTAATTCATAATTTTTTGTAAGGGGACGTTACACTCTTTTATTGCTTTTCGCCAGACCATGTCCACCTGTGATTGTTCCTTCTCTACCTTTCCCTTATGTCGAATTCCAGTCACACACCACAATTAAATTTTCGGCTCCTCTAACTGTCTCAATAATTTCTTTTATCTCATCATACGTTTCTTCAGTCTCTTCATCATCTGTAGAACTAGTTGATATATAAACTTGCACTGCTGTGATAGATACGACCTTCATGTCTATCTTGGCTACGATGTTGCGTTCACTATGCTGTTCATAGTACCTTACTCCCATTCCTGTCTTTTTATTCACCCACTCCCGCATTACCCCTATTTCACTTTGTGCTTGTAACCCTGTAATCACCTGACCAGAATTCCTGCTCGTCCTGCCGCCGAACCTCGCCATTCCTTACTACATCTAACTTTAAGATATCCATTTTCGTTTTTAAATTTTCTATCCTACCCGTGAGGTTAAGGGATCCAACATTCCACGCTCCGATCCATAGAACACCACTTTTGCTCCTCCTGATGACAACATCCTCCTGAGTAGCTCCCAGCCGGAGATCCGAATGCGGGACTACTTCATCTCCAGAATGTTTTACCTAAGAAGACGCCATTGTCATTGAACCATAAAGTAGAGCTGCTTGTCCTCGGGAAAAATTACGACTGTAGGTTCCCTTGCTTTCAGCTGTTCGCAGTACCAGCAGAGGTACTGTAAGGGGACGTTTTGGTTGATGTTACAAGGCCATATCAATCAGTCATCCAGACTGTTGTCCCTGCAAGTACCGGTACTGAAGAGGCTGCTACTACTCTTCAGGAACCACTCGTTCATCTGACCACTCAACAGATACCCGACCGTTGCCGTTGCACCTGTGGTACAGCTATTTGTATCGCTGAGGCACGCAAGCCACCCCACCGACAGCAAGGCCCATGCTTCATGGGGAAGGTGCCTCTCTCAGCGGTGTATTTACCTCTTCTACTCATCCTTCAAGTGCCAACAGAACTATTGTAAGCTGTACTTTCTACTGGTAACGGACGTTGTTCCTCACCTATTCTCTTTAGCTCTCCTTGATTTCGTAATTTACATACCCACTTAATTTTTAATATTCTTCAAATGCACCACATTTTAATGCTAGAAATTCCTTTTTTCGCCGTATTTCCAAGAGGCTACTTTTCATTTTCGACTCAGTTCTGTGCTACAGAGTTACACTTTCAGGAATTTCCTCCTTATTTCTATCTCAGTAGTTGATGGCAGTGTAGCTCTATCGTTGATGTAAACTTTCTTCGCCTATACCAGTCAGTTTCTGAGATCTCTTATCTCCGTCCATCGTGTGTTGTCTTACTTCCTATAGTGGAGGATTTATCACTACTGGATCATTTGCAATGTACATCACAAGCAAATTGTAGTTTCCTTTTCTACTACTGTTCAACATTCTCTTTTTTTAAATTCCTTGTGTGTTGGTGTGTTTCCTGGACACAGTCTTTCGTTTTAATAGTTGTGTTCTGTAAGGTATCCCCTCTTTCATCGACGCTTGTATCGACCCTCGCATCTTTCAGGTTTTTGTTTATTTGCTTTAGTTAGATCAGGTCAGTGTCGACTACATCGTCAGTGAGAAAGGACCTGCGTTCCTGCTGCAGATAAAAGCGAGTACACCGTTCGTTTGCGAATTATACACTCCTGGAAATGGAAAAAAGAACACATTGACACCGGTGTGTCAGACCCACCATACTTGCTCCGGACACTGCGAGAGGGCTGTACAAGCAATGATCACACGCACGGCACAGCGGACACACCAGGAACCGCGGTGTTGGCCGTCGAATGGCGCTAGCTGCGCAGCATTTGTGCACCGCCGCCGTCAGTGTCAGCCAGTTTGCCGTGGCATACGGAGCTCCATCGCAGTCTTTAACACTGGTAGCATGCCGCGACAGCGTGGACGTGAACCGTATGTGCAGTTGACGGACTTTGAGCAAGGGCGTATAGTGGGCATGCGGGAGGCCGGGTGGACGTACCGCCGAATTGCGCAACACGTGGGGCGTGAGGTCTCCACAGTACATCGATGTTGTCGCCAGTGGTCGGCGGAAGTTGCACGTGCCCGTCGACCTGGGACCGGACCGCAGCGAAGCACGGATGCACGCCAAGACCGTAGGATCCTACGCAGTGCCGTAGGGGACCGCACCGCCAATTCCCAGCAAATTAGGGACACTGTTGCTCCTGGGGTATCGGCGAGGACCATTCGCAACCGTCTCCATGAAGCTGGGCTACGGTCCCGCACACCGTTAGGCCGTCTTCCGCTCACGCCCCAACATCGTGCAGCCCGCCTCCAGTGGTGTCGTGACAGGCGCGAATGGAGGGACGAATGGAGACGTGTCGTCTTCAGCGATGAGAGTCGCTTCTGCCTTGGTGCCAATGATGGTCGTATGCGTGTTTGGCGCCGTGCAGGTGAGCGCCACAATCAGAACTGCATACGACCGAGGCACACAGGGCCAACACCCGGCATCATGGTGTGGGGAGCGATCTCCTACACTGGCCGTACACCACTGGTGATCGTCGAGGGGACACTGAATAGTGCACGGTACATCCAAACCGTCATCGAACCCATCGTTCTACCATTCCTAGACCGGCAAGGGAACTTGCTGTTCCAACAGGACAATGGACGTCCGCATGTATCCCGTGCCACCCAACGTGCTCTAGAAGGTGTACGTCAACTACCCTGGCCAGCAAGATCTCCGGATCTGTCCCCCATTGAGCATGTTTGGGACTGGATGAAGCGTCGTCTCACGCGGTCTGCACGTCCAGCACGAACGCTGGTCCAACTGAGGCGCCAGGTGGAAATGGCATGGCAAGCCGTTCCACAGGACTACATCCAGCATCTCTACGATCGTCTCCATGGGAGAATAGCAGCCTGCATTGCTGCGAAAGGTGGATATACACTGTACTAGTGCCGACATTGTGTATGCTCTGTTGCCTGTGTCTATGTGGCTGTGGTTCTGTCAGTGTGATCATGTGATGTATCTGACCCCAGGAATGTGTCAATAAAGTTTCCTCTTCCTGGGACAATGAATTCACGGTGTTCTTATTTCAATTTCCAGGAGTGTGTTTACGAGTACTGTGAATTTACACAGCTACTCATAGGAAACGACTTCTTTTAAATTCTGTTAATGTCCTTTAACTTCAGCTCCTGTATTTCGTGTGCGTTTATTTATCAGGCACAGTTCCGCGCTTAATTAGCTGTGTAGTGCATAGACCCGCCATTCGCATTGCGTCAGGCGTTTGTTTTTGTGTTTCAGGAGCCATTTGAAATAGTTAAGTCCCCCAGTCAAGTGATATCTGTCCCAGAAGCAGTGCATTAGAGTACTGAGATTTGACACAGCTTCTCATAAAAAGCGACTTACTTTACATTTCGTCAGTGTTCTTTAGTTTCAACTCCTATGTTTCGTACGTGTCTCTGTGTTTATCAGGCCGTCTCTAGTATGGATTGGAACAGCGATCGCTGTACTAGGCTGCAAGCCGAGGTGGTTACGCTTCGCTCAAAGCTCCAGGTGTCGTTGGCTTGGGTCATGCAGCTTGAGGCTGTTGCAAGTGGGAATCACTGTGGTGGACTGGACGGGGCGATCCGAGGGGCGCTCATCACGACCCATGTGTCCCATGTGGCTGCCACGGATACAGCACGCACTGAGGTTGTTCCGTCACCTGTGATCGAGTGGGAGGTCGTTAAAGGGTGTGGCCGACAGCTGAAGGCTTTCCGGGGGGCCGATGTGAGGGCCTCCCCTGGTTCGTCTGACGAACAGTTTTAGGGTACTGTCTGTGGCTGACGAAGTCTCTGAGCCAGATGAAGTCACTCGCCCTGTTCCACAGAAATCTTCTAGGCCTATAAGGTCTCGGTATTCACAGAGGGTGAGATTACTGTAATTGCGAGCTCCAACGTTAGGCACGTGATGGGGCCTCTCATGGATATATCTGCGAAGGAGGGGAAGCATCCAGTGTGCTCTCTGTGTGCATATGTGGATGAGTCATTCCAGATGTGGAACGAGTGCTTCCGGATGCCATGAAGAGCACAAGATCCAGCCAGCTGCATGTGTTGATATTAACAATGTGTGTCACCTTGGTTTGGATGAGATTCTCTCTGGTTTCAGGCCGCTAGCTGAAGTAGTAAAGACTGCCAGTCTCGTCTGTGAGATGAAGGGGGAGCTCCCCATCTGTAGTATCGTCGACAGAACCGACTGTGGTCCTTGGTACAGAACCGATTGGAGGGTCTGAATAAGAGGCTCAGACGGTTCTGCGACCGTAGGTTGCAGATTCCTTGACTTTCACCATAGGGCTGTAGGTTTCAGGGTTCTGCTAAATAAGTCAGAAGTCCCCAGCAGAACGTCATCAGGAAAGACAGAACTGGAAATCTACTGGTCGGAGCGTGGAATATTAAATTCCCTAATCAGATAGATAGGTTATACACTTTGTAAGTTGAAGTTAAACATAGTGAGAGTTAGTGAAGTGCGGTGGCAGGAGGAACATGACTTCTGGTCAGGTGAGTACAGGATTACAAATAAAAAATCAAATAAAGGCAATGCAGTAGTAGGTCTAATAATGAATAAGAAAATATGGATGAGGGTAGCTACAATGGGCAGTATAGTAAACTCATTGTGGTAGCCAAGACAGACACGAAACCAACACCTACCACAGTCGTACAAGTTCATATGTCAACTAACTCCGCATAAAGTAAGATTGAAATAATCTATGATGAGATAAAGGAAATTGTTCAGATAGCTAAGAGAGATGAAATGGAATACCGTAGCAAGATATGACAGAGAAGGAAAAATAGTAGAAGGATATGTATGAACTGGGGGAGTGGAAGGAAAGAGGAAGCCGTCAAGTAGAATTCGTCACAGAGCACAATTCAGTGATAGCTAATACTTGGTTTAAGTATCATGGAAGAAGGTTGTGCACGAGGAATAAGCCCGCAGACACTGGAAGATTTCAGACTGATTATATTTGTAAGGCAGAGATTTCGAAACCAGATATTAAACTGCAAGGTATTTCTATGTGTAGATGTGGACACTGATGATAATTAATTAGTAATGAACCTCAGACTGAAACTGAAGAAAGATAGGAATTTAAAGAGACAGGACCAGGATTTATTGAAAGAGCGTGAGACTGCTGAATGTTTCAAGAGAGCGTTAGTCAACGTTGTACTGAAACAGAGGAACGTAATAAATATATGACAAATTGGTAACATTGACAAATTAAATACAGAAGGAGGGTTACATATATAAAAAGACAAAACCTAGAGGAAATCACTGAACAACACAGAAGACTGAATTAAATTGAAGAAAGGAGAAAATATTAAAATGCAGCAAATGAAGTACGCGAAAAAGAGTGTAGACGTTTGAAAATGTAACTGAGAGAGCGTGTGAACATGCTAAGGTAATGCAAGGCTGCAGAAGCATGCACCAGTTTTCAGACTGAAGACAACAACAACACGGAGTCGTCACAGAAACGTATTCGATAAATTCGTTTGTTATATAAACGCCATCTACAACGCATACTCATCTGATTCTTTTTGTTAAATGTATTTTTGTGGAAAGTGAGGCAACAGAATCAAGAAAAGCCCCTTCGTTATCTACAGAATACACCGTGTTTTGTGCTTCACCACATATCCAGTAACAGCTTCATCGATCCGTCGTCCCACCGGGCGGAAGACCTCTAGGTATATTGGCAGCGCGGCCGGGCTAGGAAGTATTCATAGATGATGTTACCTCGTTAATTCTGCAGTCTAAGCTGCATTGGATTCTTGACAGTTTCTGTAACACTATCGCTGATGGAGAATTAAATCCGGGTAGAGTGAAGCTTTTTCTTTGAGCCTTAACGTCCTGACGATGGCTATGCCATTACACTTATTATTACTAGCTCAGCTGAGAGAGGGTGGGGGAACAAATTGATCGCGAGTTTCTTGAAGGAACCTTATGTGCATCTGCTTCAAGTTATTGTAAGCAAAAAATCTGGATAGAGATGAAAGAGTAGATGAGAATTGGTGCTCCGTTCCCGATTATAGGATATCTGACTTGACCACTACTCCAGTTTACAGGTAAACAATCAATGCTATAATCAAAGCTAAGGTACAAGTTGATCCATACGTAGTTATTTTTATTATTATTGTATACATCATACCTAATTTTCCTTCAGAGGTACTATTTCAGAGAGCAATTTGCAGGCAGAAGATTCGAAAGATAGGGAACTTTGGAATCTAGGATGCGAGAAGCAACTATAATGTTGTACGAAATCACAATAAAATATTTAGTTTAAACCACAATTTCCATTTATAGGAGTCCACTTGCTTAGCTGAGTGGTAGCGTGCTTGCCTCCCAGGCAGCGGGTCAGGGTTTGGTTTCCGGCCGGGTTGGAGATTTTCTCCGCTCGCGGACTGGGTGTTGTGTTGTTCTCACTATCATTTCATCCTCATCACCGGCAAGCAAGTCGCACAATGTGGCGTCCACTGAAATAAGTCTTGCACCCGGCAGCTAAACTTCCCCGAAGGGAGCCTCCCGGCTAACAGATCCACACGATCATTTCATTTATAGTAAACGGTGGTAGTTGATCCTTCTGATTACTTAGTGCCAACTTGGAGCGTTAACATTACCAAGGGTTATTATTGGGGAAAGTTTTATTGAATTTGTGATTCAAGTGGTTACAGTACCTGTGACACGTTGTTGCAACAGGGAGACAATAAAATAACAGAAAGATTACAAAATAAGGACTCAGCATTAAATTTGTTTCTAATGAATAATTAATAAGAAAAATAAAAGAATTTAAACAATAAAATGAATCGGTCGGAAAGAAGCAAGAGTAACACAACTTGATACACCAGTACAACCGAGGAGAATATTCACGAGGAAATTTCGTGACTGGGCAGTTGATGTGATAGGAAAAACCCAAGCAAACTGGAACAGCTTGGTCTGACGAGAGGAAATGAGCAAATTCTGAGAGAATGGAAATAATGTGGAAATATAGACACAAAGAAAAACTCTATAAGAAATCCGAAAATGCCAAATGTTGTACATCGTGTGGTCTAGTATGGCCAAAACACAAAGCATGAACACACACAGACATTATATATATATATATATATATATATATATATATATATTCCTCCAGAAATGCAAAAAATTGTCATTAAAGACAGTAATTCATCCATGAGGCACATGTGCATCGGAAGCACTTATTTTAGTATCAATGGAACATAGTTAATAAATAAGCGAAATGGAAAGGTTATTGAGGAAGAAATAGACTTATGTACACAACTTTAGATTATGAACACACACAGAAGTATACAGTCATAGGAGCTGGAGAAGAAATGGAAAAAGAAGTTTAATGTTAATAGGCAGCCAAAGAATCAGTCCTAACAAACTAAACAGAAAAATTGTACAGCATTTTGAAAACTGAAACACAAACCCAAGTCGCTTGGACCTAGAAGAAAAGTGCGTAAATAAGCAATAACTTTAAGACACAACAAAATATAGAAATAAAATTATGAGATGAGAATGTAACCAATATAAAATAGCTCCAGAACGACAGGAAAGAAAATGGACAAGCGAAAAGAGAAAAGGAAAAAGTGAACAGGGGAAGGAATATTCTAGAAAACGTGAGGATAACTCAGAGGTTTAAACGTAGTCCTTAGCCCACGTGTAATGAAAGAACAAGAAGAAGAAAATAAAAAGTCTTCAGTTTTTCCGAATGGTTGCTGTAGCTTTTTGTCATCCATCATCGAGTGTTAACCATTCTACAAAATCTTTAAGCTATCATAAATGTTTCATTACACACAAGAGTTCTATTAATTCTCGTATGATGAAAGAAAGCGGGTACTCCGTAGAAAGGAAACGTTATTCATGAAACAAATTTCAGTGTCTGAATGAATAGCAGTTATTCATTTCTGACTTTCATGCACTTACACAACGGAACTCAAAAAAATTGTGTGGCAAGGGCAAAGACAGAGCATGATAAACCAATGTTTTAAACCAAAACGGTCGATAACACCGTGATGTGAAGCAGAATGTTTCCTCCAAAAAACAAAAAAAGAAAAGAAAAGAATCAGACACTCAGATGATGAGCAAAATAGCATTAAATTATTGATTGTGTTTCGAACTTTTCATAACTATCACACTGTTGTTACATCGATGCTTTTCGACAACGAAACTCAATACGAGTGCATCTCCGATTCTTGGAAGTGACGAGCGGTACCAAATGTTTACAGCTGGGGTAAACGCCAGAGCCAACTGTTGTGGCAGCTCACCGTCCGAAATAGATCACCCACTGCAGCCGCTCACACGCACATACACCTCAGGCGGAAAACGAGTAAACCACTCTCCTGGGGAAATCACGAAGGGACGCTGTCACCGCGTCCGGGAGATATTTCAAGTGTCCCGTGACAATACGCACAGCAGCGGGTGTGTTTGGCGGGGAAAATCTGGCTCTGAATGGATAGCCCAGAACACTCACAGAAATGTTAAAGAGTTTTCTTCCCCTTTCAGTCTACTGATACACTATTTTCGTCTGCAGTCGTAGTAGGCTACGGGGACAACAGATTACAGGTGTCTCAAGTGTGATTCACACCTCCATCATCGTTTCCGAAGATTGTAGCACGCAGAGAGAATAATCTGAACGAATCGAACACAGTATCATAGCGTACCAGATCTTTCTGTGGTCATCATTCGAAGGCTGGTTTGATGCAGCTCCTCACGCTGATCCATCCAAGTCTTTTCATCTTTGAATTAGCACTGCAACGTGCATCCATTTGAGCCTGCTTACTGTATTCGAGCGTTGGTCGCCATCTATGATTTTTATCCGAACAGCTCCCTTCTTTACCAAACTGACGTTTCTTAATTTTATCCATTGTTTTTTAGTGTTTCGTCGGCGACTGTTTTATTTTCGTAAAATGAAGTACAAACCGCCTTCAGTCACAAGTTGCGTTTATTTACTGCACTATGCATTTCGAGCCCTGGAGGCTCATCTTCAGGTGCTTTTTAGTGATTTACATCAGGTTTTTTAGTTGTTTGCCTATTGATATTACATTTTTGTGTTCCAACATGGTATATTGTAGATATAAAATGGTTCAAATGGCTCTGAGCACTATGCGACTTAACTTCTGAGGTCATCAGTAGCCTAGAACTTAGAACTAATTAAACCTAACTAACCTAAGGACATCACACACATCCATGCCCGAGGCAGGATTTGAACCTGCGACCGTAGCGGTCCCTCGGCTCCAGACTGTAGCGCCTAGAACCGCACGGCCACTTGTAGATATAAGTTTAACAGCTTTAAATAACTTACAGTTTAACATTGTATGATGTCTGCTTCTGTTGTGCAGTTGGTATACACAATACACATCTTTAATTTTGCAGTACATACTGGGATATAGATATATAGTCACACACTTTTTCGTACATTGTAGTAGCAGAACGTAAACATGCCAAAGATTCTCGTTCATACAGATGTTCTACTACTAAATATAATCGATTTTCTTGTTTCACAGGAGATAATATGATATAGTATTACTAGTACACAGGTATTATTAAAATAATTATTTGGCACCATGTTGTAGGTTGTCAGCAGTTTCTACTATTATAGATTTGATTCTTCAGGAAAAAATAGACTTATAAAGTCTATTTCCATCAACATCGCCTGATATAATTTGACTACATTCCATTATCCACGTTTTATTTTTGTTGATGTTCATATTATAGCCTCTTTTCAAGCACTATTCATTCCTTTCAACTGCTCTTCCTAGTCTATCTCTGAAAGAATTTTTATGTCGTCGGCGAACCTCATTTTTTTAAATTTCTTCTCTCTGATTTCCACATGTCTCCTTCACTTACTTCACAGCTTGCTCAGAGCTCCAATTAGATGATATTGGAAACAGGTTGTAACCACGTTTCATGCTTTTATCAACTAATGTTTCCCTTCCATATCGCATGACTCATATGACTGCAGCCTGGTTTCCACAAAAAGTTGTAGATAAACATTCGCTCCCTGCATCTTATCCCTACTAACCTTCAGAATTTCAAATAATGTGTCGCAGACAATATTTCAGAAGATTTATCTGAATCTATGAATGCTATAGATGTAGGTTTTCCCTACTTTACCCTATCCTCTAAGCTTCGTCGTAGGTTTATTATTGCATGAGTACGAGGCTAGGTAGTTTGAGACAAAGAGGGCACTGTTCTTATGTAAAAAAAACTGGTCATTTGCTGTAGCTCCCCTGCTGTAAACAAACTCTGCACCTGGACCGACGTTTTGTTTATTTACAACGTAATTTATAGGCCATCACTGTCATTATAATTGCAATTAATGGTCCATAAATGTCATTGTAATTTCCGTAAATTATAGGCAAGATGGAGGCCAAGTAGTGCTCTTGCATCTATGTTTACCAACGAGTCATCATAAAGATAATAGTTTATTACCCAAAAAGCTCTCTCCTCCACAACTGTTGCAGTCTCAAGAATCATAAGTCTAGTACTCTTAGTCTGTACCTCACTTGAGCAGCACCATGAAATGTGTGCAATTTCCAGGACAGTAAAGCACCCCAATGCTATTTACCTATGTTTTTAAAGAATAGCCGCCGGCCGCGGTGGTCTCGCGGTTAAGGCGCTCAGTCCGGAACCGCGCGACTGCTACGGTCGCAGGTTCGAATCCTGCCTCGGGCATGGTTGTGTGTGATGTCCTTAGGTTAGTTAGGTTTAAGTAGTTCTAAGTTCTAGGGGACTGATGACCACAGAAGTTAAGTCCCATAGTGCTCAGAGCCATTTGAACCATTTTTTTAAAGAATAGCCGGCCGGGGTGACCGAGCGGTTCTAGGCGCTACAGTCTGGAACCGCGCGACCGCTACGGTCGCACGTTCGAATCCTGCCTCGGCCATGGGTGTGTGTGATGTCCTTAGGTTAGTTATGTTTAAGTAGTTCTAAGTTCTAGGGGACTGATGACCTCAGAAGTTAAGTCCCGTAGTGCTCAGAGCCATTTGAACCATTTTTAAAGAATACAGTTGCAAATGTGAAACTTAGCACCACAGCATGCCAACATACACTCTTTCTGCTCTAATATTACAGTAAATAACGTTCCTCCACAAGCATATTTGACCTAGCAACTAATACCACAGTGCATAACCTTCACTGACGCATAAAATGTTTAACTAACATCACACTGCACGAAAAGTAGGTTCTTGCTACTTTGTCGCTGTGATATTATAGTAACTAACAATAGGGGATGATGGGTGGCAGGGGCACAGCTCCACTCAACACCAAGTGGCGACTTTGGTTGGTAAAAGCAGTACTCACCCACCGTGCCCCTCTCCTCGCCAGCTGGTTGAATAAGCACACAGGCACACGGCTCACTGTCCCGTAGCAGCAGTCTCCCTCGCTGTATTATTTTTATTTAATTCAAAGCGCTTAAAGACATACTACTGGTTTAGCACAGTCAATAGGGCACTTGCAAACAGCCCACATCACCAACTGGCTTGCCAAACAATTCACAGATTTTATGTGAAAGAAATAAGAAGGCAAATTAAAAAAAAAATTTGTTTTATTTCATACCATTTTTACATGCTTCACAGTGCAGTTCAATAGGAGGCAAGCCATTGACCTTGCAGTCTCCATCCAATTGAAAATGCTTATCATACTAGTCATTCTCAGAAATAAATTCATCACTCTGAAACACTAGTGGTAGATTGTGAAAGTTCTGTCTAATAATTTACAAAGTAGGCATGTGTTCTTTTGGAAATATATAGTAATCATTTGCATTCAAATGAATCAACTTACACACATTTTCAGATTTAACTCATTCGAATGTGTAATATGGATCAACAGTCTCTGTCTTGGCGAATCAATAATCTACTAGTTGCAACACCAATACACAATTCGGTATAATTTGTCGCAGAATATTTAGAATGGCTGGAGTTAGCATATCCCCTGGAAACATCAGTGTTCCGCAGAGTGTTGAAAGATGCTTCGTTGCTGACAACTTTCAATATACACTCGTTGCCTGCCATGTAGGCTGATACCATTATCCTCTGCTTGTCGCATTTAGCGGCTAGTATCACAACCTTGTTTATTGAGTCACTCATCACACGGTCTGAACTCGAGAAAACTGGACGCGTCTTACTTGCATGCCACCTGAAACTGGCCTCGACACTCTCGCCTCTCTCATGGGAGTGGGTAGATGGCAATATATTTTCGCCTCCAGTAAACTGTGCAAGCGGAAAGTCACCAAAAAACAACAAAAGAAGTCCCAACGACTACCAGAGGCACAACTGCAGGAGGCTGACACCGAGGATTCGACCATTGTCAACCTGACCAGCAAGGAATTGGATGAGGCGATAACGCCTGTGCTATCCAAAGGAGTAAACTTTGCACCGGTTCCGAGCACATTTCCAAAACTAGAAATCACCAGCAACGTCGAACAAGCCGTAATCGGGCTACCGTCTGAAGCCGCTGAGGGCGCTAAAGACTACACTGTCGAGCGCCCATAACACTATATCAATCCATCCATCCTGAAGCCGCTGAGGAGGTGAGAAACGAGAGCTGCAGAATCCCAGACAAAGCGAGAAAGCCTAAAACCAACATCTCGGCGGCGGAACGCATGGCGATATGCAGCTTCAGAGATGATGAGGATACTGTCATTCTACCAGCAGACAAAGGGAACGCGCCGGTCCTGCTTGGAGCGGATGACTACTGGGACAAGATTAATTCGCTGCTGCAGGATCAGGCCTACAAACAAATGGAGAAGGACCCTACAGCAGCTGTGACTAGAAAGATCATCGGTCTTCTCAAAAACTCAGGTCCTGACCAGGACCTGGTAAAAGGCTTTTACCCCAGATCTCAGTTTCCACCACGGTTATACGGCCTCCGCAATGTACACAAGAGGGAGGTACCACTACGCCTGATAGCAGACACGATCAATTCTCCTACCTATGGTATAACCAAACACCTGGCGCAACTACTCAAGCCTGTCGTGGGTAAATGTCTGCACCAAATCAAGAATTCCACAGAGTTTGTTAAAACACTCAACGAGTGGCGTCTTGACAAAAATGATATTATGGTCAGCTTTGACGTTACATCCCTCTTCACGAGGGTACCGCTAGAGAACTCCTTAAAACTACTCGAGAATCATTTCGACGAAGACACAGTGTAATTATTCCGCCATGCACTCATGACCACGTATTTCCAGTGTGGGTGTAGGTTTTACCAACAGTTGGATGAGGTCGCTATGGGAACCCCTCTGGCATCGTGTATCGCCAATCTGTACATGGAATACTTCGAGGATATCGCCGTGGAAACAGCACGCTATAAACCCAAGGTCTTTTATCGGTACGTGGACAATACTTTCGCGGTCTGGTCGCACGGCGAGGACACACTAACGGAATTTCTCAACCATCTGAACCGTATACACGAGAACATCAAGTTCACAATGGAATTGGAAGAAAATGGGTGCCTACCCTTCCTCGGTATCCTAATAAGGAAGAAAACGGACTGTGCACTGGGAGACTCGGTCTACCGAAAGAAAACACACACAGACCTGTATCTCAACGACCAACAGCAGCCATCACCCAGCACAACGTAGATCCGTGCTCACTACCCTTTTCCGCAGAGCTCATGACATATCCGACAAGGACAGTTTATCTACTGAGACTCAGCACCTGAAGAAATCCCTTCCAGAAGAACGGCTTCACCGCAACGCAGATTAAAAGCGCTCTCAAGATGAGCAAGAAGAAGAAGGACCCTCAGGAAGAAGACAACAACAAAGGTCTGGCGTTTCTCCCGTACGCAGAGCCGCCTACGACCAAGATTGCCAGAATAGTGGAGAAGAACAAGATAAAAACCATCTTCCGTCCTCCAGCAAAAATCACGAATATGCTCAGCTCAATGAAGGACAACTTGGGTCTAAGGACACTGGGTGTCTACAGCATCCCTGTGACTGTGGACAACAACATATTGCACAGACGCAGCGTTGCATCACACAACGCATCTCTGAACGTGTGAGAAGCGTTCGCCTCGGGCAAAAGAAAAAATCCGCGGTAGCGGAGCACAGCTTCAATGAAGAACACACATTTTAATTTGAAATAATAGAGTCCCAGAAACCTTTCGCTCTACACAAAGAGGCAGTGGAAATACGGGTCAGTGATAACCTGGCCTCCAACTCAGCACCACGTGGAACACAACATTATCAAGAATAAGACGAGAGCGCACCAATGGAGGCAGGTCGGTGGCGGCGGATGGAATAAACCGGCCGCACCGAGACGAGACGCCAGGACCCAGCGCCCGCGGCTCCGCCCCACCATGCGCCGGTGCTCCGATTCCGCTCGCACCTGATTGGTCCGACCGGCGCCGAGTATGCAGAGAAGCACGTGGTCCAACGGCTATGGAGATCCGCACGAGACGTGAACCCGATCCTGGGGCCCATTTTGTACAGTCTGTACGCTGCGGACACCCCGACAGCCCTCTTGGTACAAACCGCACAGAATGCTGAAGACACAGCCTTTTACACTTGTAATGCGAATAAGGACCTGATCATTCATAAGATACAAAGGGTTTTTGATGACACAGAAACCTGGGCATGTCGCTGGCGGGTCACCATCAAACATGGAAAGACACAGGCAATGCTGATCACCCAGAGGCTCGGGAGACGTGAACCCCCTCAACGCCCCTCAACGCCCCCCACCCCACCGCGCCACCCCCTTCATCTACACCTATATGGATACCAATTCCCCTGGCTCAGATCCTCAAAGTATCTGGGCATAACATTGGACTCCAGACTATACGGAAGCCCCACATAGATGAGATCCATAGGAAGGTCTATGCTAGAATGTCTATCCTATACCCAATCCTCAACACAACCAGCTCCTGTATACCAATCACTCAAATCTCCAATAATGGAATATGCGTGTCCTGCCTGGGGGTATGCGGTGAAGCAGCACCTGGACAAGCTCCAGAGGCTGCAGAACCGCGTCCTCAGGAGGGCTCTGCATCTACCCCATAGGTTTCCAACAGACGACTTGCACACCGCTGCTGAAATCCCCCTCCTCAAAGAAAGATTTCAAGATCTGGCAAGGGCTTTCTATGAGAGCTCCTCCAGATGTGGAAATAACCTCATCCATTCCCTAAGTTGGTATGACATGTCCTGTGATAAGCACAAACGCCCTATGACGATCTTCGACGACTAAGTCGAAGAGAAAACTCCCAACATCTCCTAGTACCAATCATTAATCCTTAGAATATCCAACATCTCACCAACCGCGGGCAAGTACAAGACACAACCAGAACACCAACACAATACACAGACAGCCAAAACTATCCAAGATAATCACACACACAACATACAGTGTGGAGTAAAAGCCAACAGGCTATAAACTCCTCAATACACTTCACCAAGGAGGGGAATGTATAAGGTGAGAGAGAGGCGTGAACACGACACACATTCGCTGAGTGGCAGTCGAGTGTTGAGCATCGTGTCTGTCAATCTGTTACACGAAGCCATAGGCCCCCACTTTTACAGGAGACAAAGCAGGAGTTCTTTCGGCTGTGCTTTTGTTTAAGCTCAGGCGATCACTCACATCGTGTTGGCACTAGCGGCTGAAGCAGCAGCTGGTGAGCAAAACTGTCATCGTGTTCTGTTAGTTGCGGGTCGGCGCAGTTTGGCGCGCGCCTTGTGGACCGTATTTCCAGCTACTTTGAGAGTCTTACTGCTGCCGCAGGTACACTCCACTTGCTCGCCCGAGGCGTAGGGCAATTCCCAGGTCAGGGCCTGGTCACTGGCCAGTCTCCCGCACTTGGTAGGCAGTTAGGGCCGTGTTGTTGCTGGAAACATATAATGGTGACAACGAAGGCAACACCAGGCACTCCCTTTTGCAGCTTTGCCTCGCCTTTCCGCTCCGGATATGGACCCCAACCAGATTATAGGCGCGCCAGTCGTCCCACAACCGGGAGGCTCGTCGATCGCATACTTACACAACACATAGAACGTGAACAGGGAACCCGCAACAGCAATCATCTCATCTTCATCGCCAGCCTGTGTGGCCGAGCGGTCTGGAACTGCGCGACTGCTACGGTCGCGGGTTCGAATTCTGCCTCGGGCATGGATGTGTGTGATGTCCTTAGGTTAGTTGGGTTTAACTAGTTCTAAGTTCTAGGGACTGATGACCCCAGCTGTTAAGTCCCATGGTGTTCAAGCCAGCCATCATCTTCATCATCATAACCACCAATCATCCCTTCCACCACCCTGTCCCCTACAACAGTCCGCCAACCCATCAGAGCTCTTCCTGCCCCCATCCAACTCCCATTCGATAAGCCAGTAACCGAAAATGCCCCCCCCCCCCCCACACACACACACACACACACACAGAAACAAAGGTACATTCTTCCAAAAACGACGCCTGCACCAAGACGATAGACGTCAGATACGGGTCAGGTACCCAGACAGCAATCCCTATACAGAGAAAAATGTTCCCTCAAGCGAAACAGGCGTGATAGGGAATCGAAAGAGATAGCCATGGGCGTGCTAAGAAACGCGCGGTCGGAAGTCTCACTAGAGAAGTCCCCTGCAGCCATGCGAGGCGCCCAAGAAACAGCCCCCACAAAAGCACACTTGGGCATGCCAATAGTCGACGACACGGTCCCAGAGGCAAATATTAGTCCACCATTCGACGGCGAGCAAGCCAACGAGCAGGGTGACGAGCCGCCCTTCGAAATGGCCAGAAGAACGGCTTGGCGCGCGTCACATCCAGGAACAATCCACACCCACCTCCCCACCGAAAATAGGTTCGATGCAATTGCGCCATCTTCCGTGCTGGCAACAGGCGCGCCAACAGGCCCACCACCACCAGCTATAAAGTATAAGATCCCACCCATAATAGCAGAATTACCGACCACATACTCGGACCACTGTAACACAATCAAACATGCCCTGGGGAGCAGAGATTTTCAAGCGAAGTCAGCAGGGGAGGACAGGATCAATATCACCCTGTCAAACACAGAGGACTACCTTACATTCAAAAATGCGTTAAAAGAGCAGAACATCCCTCATGACACCTTTAGTATAATCACAGAAAAGCCACTTAAGTCAGTACAATCTACTGGACAGCACACTCCCAAACCAGGACAGGGAACAGCACAGCCAGGCAGGCACCCACTAGGCAAGTTTCAAAAACCACCACAACCGCACCAACTCGGAACAGTGGCAGAGAATCGCCGACCTATGGCCGAAATAGTGTCCCCCAGAGCCAGACCGATCCTCCAGGACAGGAGAAGACACTAGGCGACAAGCACCATTCCACGTTCCCTGCGTCTGAACCAGTACCCCAGTCTACGGACGTAGAAGGCATGCAAGCACGACCGCTCGGGAACGACACATCTTGTCACCCGCAACAGACAGCCGCAGTCGGTCCTGCAGCATGCAGTAGCCGTCCCAACACCCAACAGGACAAGCACGTTGCACAGTTGGCAGTTCAATGAACACAATCATGTCAGCAGTCACCAAGACACTTGACATGGTGCAGGAACTAGCAAAGCAACTTGCACAAATTTCAGCCTCTATGGCAGTCATGTCTTCATACTTTGCTGTGACAACCCCAGTAACCAACCACTCCAACAAACATGAATAGAAGAACACACATCCAAGGCCTAACCTTTTCCAAAAAATGGCTCTGAGCACTATGCAACTTAACTTCTGAGGCCATCAGTCGCCTAGAACTTAGAACTAATTAAACCTAACTAACCTAAGGACATCACACACATCCATGCCCGAGGCAGGATTCGAACCTGCGACCGTAGCGGTCGCTCGGCTCCAGACTGTAGCGCCTAGAACCGCACGGACACTTCGGCCGGCAACCTTTTCCATCTTCAATGCAAATGGTCTCCTTCATCAAGTACATGAATCCATATAATTCCTAAAAGACGTTTGTTTGGTATTGGAAACTCACTTGAAGCCATGCATTAAAACGTCGGTGCCAAACTACTCAAGCTACCGACAAGATAGGCCAACAGCAGGAGGCGGTGTAGCCATCTTTGTAAAATGAAGAATCCCCAACACGGAGTCCACCCCCCAGCCAGTCAACTAAGGTCAGTTGCCGTAGAGATAGATACAACCACAGGGTCACTGACCACCATAGCAGATTACAACAAACCCTCCCAGAGTATACGAGACAAAGACATCGCAACACTGGGTCAGCTAAGAGGCAGACTCCTCATTGGAGGCGACCTCAATGCTAAAAATCCGTACTGGCACTCCAGAACCACCAACAGAGCAGGCCGCCAGCTGCACCGACTTGTGTGCACACACCACATCTACGTGTGGGGCCCAGAGGGACCCACACATTCCTCCCTCCAACGGAAATCGTGCGGACGTCGTAGACATAGCCGGGTACCAGGTTTTGTGGCCGCGAGTTCACTAAACAGAATGTCATCCGACCACAATCCCGTTATCCTCGAACCCGACGTGGGCGAATGGCACCCCATAATGCAGCGTCAGTACTCAGACAAACACACCAACTGGGAGCAACGTGACGACTCGGCCACGGACATTGTCGACACCCTGCCTCCCACACCAGAAACCACAGAATAGGCGCCGCACCTCCTCACCGGAACGATCCTACAAGCAGCTCAGTAAACCGCACCCAGGCCTCCAGAAAGCAACCTCCCCTATAAACAGCTCCCACCGCACCTGCTTGCTCAGATTAGGCACAAAAACAGGATCGCGAAGGAATGGAAATTAACAAGAAACCCAGGCGCCAGAAGACTGTTTAACAGGCTCCAGAGAGAGCTGAAGCAGCCCTCATAGAACATAGAAAACAGGAATGGTCCGCACGTCTCTAGACTCTTAGGGTGGAAGACAACAGCCTCTGGCAAGAAACCAAACAATTTACAGAAAGACGCGCAAGAGTGCCCCCTCCGCACGGTGAGCGAGGTCTCGCGTTCAGCTCTTCTGACAAGGCTAACGCGTTCGCGGACATTTTCGAAAAACAATCCAACCGGCCGAGTCTCAGGATAGGGAACACGACGCCATCGTCAGCAAGCAGTAGGCCGCCTTTCTCGCAGCAGAAGACGATGAAGGTGACGCGCTACTGCTCTTCACCGCAGAAGACGTAGTAGCAGTCATAAAATCGCTGCCAACCAGCAAGGCGCCTGGTCACCACAAAGTCACAAACGAGCTGTTGAAACAATTGCCCCCGGTAGCGATTACGCACATAGCGAACATCTTCGATGAGATCACGCGATCACGCAAATTTCCTAAAGAATGGAAACATGCAGAAGTGATCGCGATCGCGAAACTAGATAAAGATCCAATCTTTCCAAACACTACAGGCCAATAAGTTTTCTACCATCACTAAGCAAACTTTACGAATGCCTCCTGTTTCTCCCCATACAGCAGCACATAGCAGTAGAGCAGATGGTCCCCAAGACGCAGTTTGGCTTTCAGAGAGACCACGATGCCCCACAGCAACTAATAAGGGTGACAGAGGAAATCACCTAAGCCCTAAAGCGCAGTGGCTACTGTGGAATAGTTCTACTAGACGTAGCCAAAGCTTTGGATACGATCCGCCACGAGGGACTACTATATAAAGTTTACACGCAGGGTTTCCCAGGGCCCTTAGTTCAAAATGTTTCAAATGGCTCTGAGCGCTATGGGACTTAACTTCTGAGGTCATCAGTCCCATAGAACTTAGAACTACTTAAACCTCACTAACCTAAGGACATCACACACATCCATGCCCACGGCAGGATTCGAACCTGCGACCGTAGCGGTCGCGCGGTTCCAGACTGAAGCGCCTAGAACCGCACGGCCACCCCAGCCGACAGGGCCCTTAGTCAAACTCATAAAAAGAAAGGTAGAAGTTTCGCAGTAAAAGTCGACAACTCACACTCAACATCCGAGCAGGAGTACGCCAAGGTAGTGTCATAGGACCCATCCTATACAATTAATACACAGCGGACACCTTCACAGAACCGGCAGTAGAAACAGCGCAGTACGCTGATGACACTGCCTTTTTCGCACAGAGCTCAAACAGGAACCCCGTCACAAGACGATCACAATTCGTCCTTGACAAAACAGACAAATGGTCCAAGAAATGGAGCATAACCCTGGACAGTGAAAAAACCCAAGCCATAATAATAATGGCGTGTGACGAGGGCCTCCAGTCGGGTAGGCCACTCGCCTGGTGCAAATCTTTCGATTTGACGCCACTTCGGCGACTTGTGCGTCGATGGGGATGAAATGATGATGATTAAGACAACACAACAGCCAATCCCAGAGCGGAGAAAATCTCCGACCCAGCCGGGAATCGAACCCGGGCCCTTAGGATTGACAGTCTGTCGCGCTGATCTCTTTTTTTTTTTAATTTCATTTTGTTCGTTTCCGTTCATTGCATCTGATCAGCGCGGACGTCGTAAGACACCCTTTTAAGTTCATTGTTGATCTATTAACTGAGTTTTTTTTTTGTTACAGAGGGTGGCTAACCCTCTGACCGAGCACGCTGAGCTACCGTGCCAGCACCACTCAGCTACCGGGGCGGACACCCAATCCATTATGTTTACGCATAGAAAAGGAAGAGACCTCCACGCCGCCGCCGTCTCCACAGACGCAACATCGAGTAGCGGCCCGGCGTAAAGTACTTCGGGGTGGCTATGGGCCAATACCTCACACGGCGTAGGCACATCAAGCCTTGAGGATAAACTCCAGTCGAAGGCTCTATGTACTATACCCCGTTCTAAACAGAGAGAGCAGCCTAGCAGCGAGTGTAGGGGTCAAGGTGTACTGAAGTCTAGTGAGCCCCATCCTCGAATACGCCTGCCCTGTATGGGGCTACGCTGCAAAATCCCATATCAAAAGATTGCAAGCAATACAGAACAGAGCCTTGAAAAGAGCCATAGACGTAGATGCCAGTTTCCCCACTGCAGAATTGCACGCTGCCGTCAATATGGAACCGCTTAAAACAAGATTAAAAAATCTCGCCCAAGCGTCCTACGATGGAGCCAGGCAATTCCCGAATGCGATGATAAGTTCCCTTGGTAACTACAATCCAAGAGAGTTCAGGATGAAACCCCCAAATCTCTACTAACATGAAAAATCATAAACCCACCACCTAATCCCAGATAAACCCAGGAGAGCCAAACACTTGTCTCACAAACGATAGGACCCGACAAAAAAGCCAGGACCACTACCCATCCCCTCCAAAAGGCGGAAGCAAATGTTACACGGACAAAACACTTCACCAAAATCAGCCTTCAAGTAAGGCTTATAGTAAGAGAGCGAGAGCCGAACCCGACACTTCGCCTGAAGATTACAAGTAAGAAACTTGCTGAAACGTTGCCGGAGAACAACGCATTGTCTCGGCTATCAATGCGAGAGGATTTTATCATCAAGATTCGCCGAGAAAACCTGTGTTCTCATAGAATGTAGGACGGCTCATACACAGACTGATGAGTGAATACGATCACTTTAGTGTATGCTTACCACATAAGACACTAATGAGATTCATTAAAGAAACGCGATGAATTATTAAGAACTCGAAACAAGAACTTATTTCAGTGGCAAGTGTGACGAATAATTACTCTTATATTCAGGTAGAAACTAATCCCAAGGATAATAAAATAATGCCGGGGAAGGTCATCTGGAAGATGCAGCGGATTTCAGTATCAGACGAAGAGTGCCTACGATCCCAGCAGGTACTGAATTCCTCTACTCCGCTGCCATTATCATTCTGTTGATGGTGTGGGGCGGCAGGTGGAATTATGTTGTTTAAAATGTTCCTGTTATTTATGCTGTTGTTTTGCCGTTCTCAACACTGGCTCTCTAACTACAATTTTGGCAACCAGAAAGTGATTAGCGAAACGTGAAGCCTGTAATTAGAATTCCTGGTGCCCACTTCATCTGAGAAACACACTTATAGCTACAGCTTATAGCTCTGAGGAATTAGGATATTGTCTGGGATTCATAATCAAAAAAGATCGTGAAAAAAAACCTTCGATATATTCTGAAAGTCACAGATGAAAGAAAAAGAATCCACACAATCTGACTAACAGAGCAGTTCAGAGTCTAATGCGCTGATGCAACTATAACTGTCCAAATTAAATGTTCAAGTGAATGCTCGCCATAATTTGATGATAATGTACATCAAACGCCACGCTAAACAATGGTAGAATGTTTGTCCCGCGGCGGCACGTAAAAATACGACATACGCAAACTGAAGATAGATAATTAAAGTCATCCCAGAATTAATACTTCATTCGAAAATGATTTCATGGTTACGCGTATCCCGAGTAACTTAATACAGCCTCCGAGGCTGCTTATAGCAATGATACCGACGCGACGCGACTCCCGACACAGATGGTGTGCTATTCAGCGTCTGGAGAGAACTGCGGCCTTTCTTCCTCGCGCAGCGTTCTTATATATAAAGCCGCGGTGCGGACGGCTAAGAGAACGCCTGATCAAATCGGCTCTCCCAACTAGCCGCTGGACCAGTAATGCACCACCTTAAGTTACCGAATAAATCATAGCTTCTTTTGCTGATGGCCGATGAAGCTCTCAATTTTCATGTGCAATCAGCACACAGGTACGTAATCATAATAAAAATCTGACGTGGCTAAGTCAATTATTTTGGGCGAGAGAATTAATTTAATTACGCTACACGCAGTAGACGAGCTCTGAACTTGCCCTTTGGAGATACGCTATCGCTATAGTTTTATAGTTATTCAATTGAAACTTTTCACATCTTTATGATTATAGCGGATCTCCCTTCTGATTAAATTTAAACACCCTAGCCTTATTTATTAGCCTACTTAATCTATCTTGCTTCCTTAATTTTTAAGACAAAAACCAGAAAATATTGAATTTCAACTAAAATCTTAACTTGTGAGATCCAAAAGACTATTTCTATTAAATTATTATGAAAAAGGAATCTAAATATAAATTTTTAAATCTCTAGCTCTTTTCTGTTGCGCCAATGTTTTTTACAGAAAAACATCCAAATTTCAAAAATAGTTAAAGTTATTGAACTGACATTCAACACATATTGATTTAGTATTACTCCTTACATTCTAGAACCGTTTCAGGTTACTTGCTTGATTTTAAAAGTATTGTGCAACATTTATGACGTCAAAGCTAGTTACAGCGGACTAGGCTGGCACACAATGGAAAGACTGATGTGAATTTATTACAGCGTGAGTAGGCTGCTTCCCTACATCACCCTCTACTTAATTTTTTTTGGAATGTTAATGAATGAAAAAAAATTTAATTACAAAAAGGGGGTGCAAGAGTACAGCTTAACTCCCTATGAAAAATTAAAATTTAATTGTAAATATATAGCAATATTAAAAGAAAACTGATTACCTACTTCAATTATTTAAATTGCTCGCATGTTCACTGCCTCTTAAGCAACATTATCACTCAAAATTTAAGCAAAATCAATGAAACACTTTGGCATACATATTGCCTTAGACAAACAAACACACAAAAATATGTAAAATTATGAAAATCTTAAATCCATTAAATACATTTTTACATACACAAATTCAAAGACAATAACACAATTATTCATGATACATAAACAGATGATTATATCTTAGCAGTCTTTTCTAAACCTGAAAGAAAATTTCACAAATCATTTTTACACACGTGGTTGTAGCCGCTTTGGCTGGCGTCCTACACTTCCATTCGCAAGGGTAGAGGAGGGGAAGTTGCTATGGTGTGCGTCCTTCGCGTTCACTCTAAATTACATGGGGAAAGGGGAGGGGTCACTGTGAGTTGTGTCCAAGTCACTCCACGCTTTCACGCAGCTACCAGGCTGCCATTATCTGGTTTGTCTTGTAGAACAAACAAAAAGAGTGCTTCAGACTCTGTTCACTTAATATCTAAGGGTGGGTCACAATGAAATGGGGATATATATACATTTTATCTTTCAATATGTTACTGGAACAAAGTTAACAGAACTTTTTCAATTTTACTCTCGCGGTTACTTAACTGTCATAAAATCGGTAAACAAATGGCTCAAAACGCCGTTAGTCACGTACTAGAGAAAATTTATGCTCAACGCATACAATCATAAATCCTATTTAATCTCAATTTATTATTTCTGGGCCGGAACACTGAACCAATGCTCGGTACATTCCTGACAAATCTGTATTTTATTTACTTAGCTGACTCATCTTCAATTATCTTATTCTTAGAGATAGTATGAGTATATTTGATTAGTAGTTGTATTCTCAGCTTCTTTGTAGATGTGAGTAACTTGTGGTAATAGTACAGTTCTGAGTGTTCAAAACACACTACGTTTAGTTGACGACTAAATCCACTTACTGGTCCTCTGCTGCTGTGTCAGTTCCACATCTGCAATTATGTACTTACTTCATCAAAGTGTATTTATGCTGATCTATAAATAATGTTTCACGTCTGCCATTATGTTATTCATTTATGTTGCTAGTGTATGTACTTATTTAACACTCACGCTATTAACATTTTAAAGCTTAGGATAGCACATTTATTCCATATCTATAGTGTATTGCAGCTGATCAGTTTGCTCACGTGGCAATCCATTTCCACTCGATCGGACGCTGAAACCACAGATAGTCTCTCTCGACCTATCACTAAAATGCATTAAGTAATTATGGACGAGCGTAATGCTAAATTCCTTAAACCTATAGGACACCATGAGCTGCTCTGTCTCATTTAACATAAGGGTGCCTATGGTCGCATTCACGCCTCCAACTCATAACCTCAATACGTGTAGGTGTGTCCTGTCACACACTACACCAAAATAATGGCCAGCTCCAACCTTATAAATATTTCAAAGACGTGTCCTTCACGTCTCAACCACAAACACTGTTCAATTCTATAGTTTATTCTTACAACTTATCTACATATTTTTCATAACACTAAGCAATCTCCTCTGCTATTAATTAGTTAGCTCTACAGCATACAATAGGTTTCACTGCCACTTCAGATCCTGCTTGAACACGAATTTGTACATCTTTTTAAAATATTATTGTGGGACCATTTCCAATAAAACAACAACTTTGTACTTATAATATTACCAGTGTTCTATACATACTTGTTACTCAAATACATTTGTATCTTAATTACGTCATACTTCTCTATTGTTTATGTCTCTGTTAGGTTTGTCACATTAGGTTTTTTTTCACTAATCGGTGGATAGAAAAGATGAAGAGAGTGAGTGAGACCTGAAATGGAAAGAAGATCTCACGCAGCTGGGACTGCACAGCTGCCACACTGTGTAGAGGTTACAGAACAACCTCCTCCCTACAGAATTCATTGGTTTCTTATTGGCTTGATAACCATAACGGATAATTTAATGTGTTTGAGAGTAAGAGTCGAAATTTTTGTGGATAGGAAAGATTAAGAATGAGTGAGACCTGAAATGGAAAGAAGATCTCACACAGCTGGGACTGCACAGCTGCCACACTGTGTGGAGGTTACAGAACAACCTCCTCCCTACAGAATTCATTGGTTTCAGAAAATTTTCGTATTGGAAAGAAGGGGTCAAAATTTTGGTGGATAGGAAAGATGAAGAGAGTGAGTGAGATCTGAAATGGGAAAGAAGATCTCACACAGCTGGGACTGCACAGCTGCCACACTGTGTAGAGGTTACAGAACAACCTCCTCCCTACAGAGTTCATTCATAACCTTTGACCACGCCAGGTCGATTTGAAAATACCTTATGATGCCTTTTTAAAACCTGTCTTAGTTCTTCCTCCTGATTAGCTGAAATTTTATCGATTTCCTGCAATTTAGCTTCTATTTTGTCCAAAATAATTGCTTCTTCTTCTTCTGTGTTTAGCTTACTTTTACTAAAATTAACACCTTCGTCCCAATATCCCCTATTTTTCAGAACTCGCATAGGCAGCTCCCAAGTTTCATCATTAGTTACTACATGTTTATCAATAAAAAGTACCGTAATTACTCCGGTTATCGGCAAGACCATTTTTAACTGGCTTCTTTCAAAGTCAACAACACGCTGATATTTCGACAAGAAATCTATGCCAATTAAAACATGAATACTGAGATTATTTACAATTAAGCAGGGATGATCAATTAAATTACCATTAATGTTAAAGGGCAGCAAAGCTTCTTGCTTTACCGTTTTTAACACCTTGCCAGTAGCACCAATTTTTCTCAGTCCTGATACCCTCATTACTGTAAGCTTGTCTTTACCAGGTAACGCATCAAAGAGCGACTGAGACATCGCACTCACCTCACTTCCACTGTCTAAGAGACAACGTACGTTGATACCCAACATATTCACTATTATTATAGGGTGGCTTATTCTAGTTTGTACAGGTGGTTCCTCAAACTCATCCAATAGTTCCTTTTGGATTTGTCTTCAACTAAAGTGATCGACATCTGTCTTCATTACATTTAGGTCAAAGTGTGTAGGGGTTTCCTGAATTACATTTTCAGCAGCCTTTTCCAGTCGGTCTATTAATTTCAAATCGAAACACAGCACGACTTCATTACACTTAGTTTGCTGAATATGACCCAAATTACTGCAGTCTGAGCGATTCTGCGCCTCCAGACCGGGCATAACACTAGTTACAGCTAAACCACTTTCACTATTATCGTCGGGTTCCTTCTCAAGTGACAACTGGTCACAGCTACTGGGTTCATCGACTCCCAACAGGCTACCCTCTACATTCTCACTTACCTCCTTTCCTAAATCTATTAGTACAGTATCAACATCCTGCACAGGCACTTTAGATACGAGCACATCATCCTGATCGTAAATATAAGCATGAATTTCCTCTGCTTCTTCACCTGACAATTCAGTATTTTGTAGCTCTTCCCTACCGTTACACTGCTGCGACTTCTCTTCCTCTTCCCACTTAGAAAGCGTCTCTAACACGGTATCTATCAAATACTGTGAGTGAGCTAATATTTCCGCTGTATCCTTTGATGCTACCGACCCTTCATCCACATGTTCAGTTTGAGTATTCTGATCTGTCTTACGAATTACTGTAATTACTGGCTTAGGGAAAGCAACCGCCTGGTGAGCGCCAGTGTCCTCATAGACGGGAACTAGTTTTCCTGCCTCGGCCTACTACTGTTTCCTTTATTTCCTTTATAGTTAACTGGCACAGCATTGCTTTCCGCACTGTTGTTTTCCTGCATAATTTTGTTTGGAACAAAATTACTATCATTTGGATGCCATTGTTGGTTCTGATAATTATTTCTCCAATTCCTACCTCTCTTAGGATGGCGAACACCTAATGTTCTGATGTTTACGTTGCCATTCTGCTCGTTCTTAAAATTACTACTAGTGTTATTAGCATTTCTGTTATTACGTGCTTGCTCCTCATTGGCAGCAACCCGTCTACACGTTTCAAATACTCAATGAAACGATCCAGATTGTCTCTAGGGGCAGATATAATTCTAGTTTGCCAATACCATGGCAGTTTGGCTTCAAGACCTAGTGTTATCATTTCAGGTTTTAGCTTTTCGGCCAAATGTGACAAACTTGAGATCCATGACCTAGCAAATTCTTTGATAGATTCCTTGCCTACATTGGAGCGTTTTCCACTCCAAAATTCTCTCAACATTTTATTTTGCTTATTACTAGACCAATGCTCATTAATGAAAGCTGTTTTAAATTCCGCTAATGTTTTACACTTCAACATAACATCAGCTGACCAACGCATGGCGTCACCTGCTAAATGGCTTCTAATAAACGAGATTTTCTCTCGTGCAGACCAAGTTGGTCGAATCACATCTTCAAAACCGTTCCAGAAATCTAGCGGGTGGATATTTTTATCTGGATCGAACCGCAAGAACTGCCGACACCCAATAAAAGCGGCGTTTGCAGCTACAACTTGTTGTATACTACCATTACCAGAAGTTACTGAAGCTACTTTACTCTCAATGTTACCAATGTTAGTACTGATATTTTCTACTCTCATTTCAACATTATCTACTCTTAGCACAATATGAGTAGTATCAGTTTTGATTGCGTCTACTTCTGCTTGACATACGTTCACTTTTATATTAACATCTTTAAACCTATCTGAGCACATTTCAGATTCCGCCTCGATCTTTTCTGTTAACTTGTGCTCCAGCTTCGCATCTTCCATTTGGAAGTCTTTGCGAACCTCGGCAACTTCGGATTTTACTGTTTTATACATTTCAGAAAATTGTTGAGCAACCTTTTTCTTAATATCCTCATGGTTGTAATCAATTTTATAATTCAAACTGTCCAGATCCTCTTTCAACATACTGCAACCATCCTTGAAGGTATCGTCCATTACCTCCAATCATTTATTAAAATTAGTTTGGCTGGCCACAATCTCATACTTTAATTCAGCATTATTGGATTCTAATTTATTGTCCATTGCCTCAAACCATTTATTAAAATTTTTTTGGCTGGCCACAATCTCAGACTTTAATTCAGCATTACTGCTTTTGACCTGTTCACTTATTTCAGACGTTAATTCAGCTGTCATTCTAGCATTACTGGCAGCTATTGCTTGTAATATTATATTTAAATCCATAGCCTCAGTATCTCTGGGTTGCTCACCCAGATAGCACAGTAAGCCGGTTTCAAACTGGTTTCCAGATGTAAAGTTCAAGTATATAAGCTTGATCAAAGCTGGAATATTCAGGCCTGTTAGTTGGATTCAAGCTTGAAACAAACATCGAAGTTGGCAGAGTTCAAACTATATTTCAAGCTTGACTTATCAAGTTTGGCTCCAGCTGTATCTACACATGTGGAATACAGCCTGGTATTTACAGCTTGTTTTAAGCTACATAATTATTAATCGGAATTTATTGAACCTAATTAATTAAATAAATATCAGAATGGAAATGGTGTGAAAAAAATTATCAAGACATGTATGTTTAAAAAATTTTATTTTCAAAGTGTTTAAAATTGTTTTATTTTAAAATGTAATTATTCTGAAGCCCATCCAGCCCCAGTACACAGACCAGAGCAGGGTCAAATATCGCTGACTTCTGCTGGTATAATGATCCTGTAACAGGTAAAAGAAAATGTTAGCCATACCTAAACATAAAAAATGTAAAAAGTTGAAACTAATCAACCTAAATATAATTTATGCCCCAGATTAGCAAAATAACTTCAAACTCACTGATGTAGTAAGAATCATTAACTAGTATAAACGTCACTGAGTAAGCAGCTGCTTCTGGTGACTTCATTCCAAAGAGTTTTTAAAGTAATTTGAAATAACTTTTTTTTTTGAAATTTTGAAAGTAAAGATGACATTTGGGTAATTTTGGGATGACTTCATGAAGAAGCCACACATCACTATTTCTAACAGTTTCATGGCCATTTAATCTTAATTATAAAGAAACAATTACTTGAAATCATATACACCTCATATTGTAAGCTTATAAGGAAACTACCGTTTAGAAAAATGTAGACGTTTTATTCTATCCACAATTATATTTTAGTGAGTAAAACTGAATCAAAATGAAATAAAAGATGAAATTGAAAGGAATTTAAGAAATTACCAGTTCAGTGGAACTGTAATGTAAAAGAACAAAAAATGTTCTCCTTGTCATATTTTAATATTGCCTTTTATTAGATTTCAGCCACATTACAAATAACAATATAAGTAAGAAGTACCAGTAGGCCTTGCAGTATTATTTCACCTAGGGAACAACAAAATTAAGAGCAATTGAAGACCAGTCAAAGCTACGTAAATAAAAAAGACTGACACCTATGTAGTGACTGGTTCTTGATGCACTTTTCCCGTTCACCATGTCATTACTATTTGTATTAGCAAAGAAACTTTTCACACTTCACGATTATTCATTCATGGTGTGACACACGCGCGTATTTACAAGTAAACAAATGTAATAGGGCGATATATATAAAAAGGCGAGATTTTAAAAAGGTAAAATAACATTAAGTTTTAATTTATTGGTACCACGTACTAGAGAGCTAGTTTAAAATGACCTCTTTTTGCTGAACAACTTGTAATATGTTTTCTTAGCTGGTAATCCATTTCACTTTCATCCAGGTTCAATTTTTCTACGTAAAAGAATATGATATTTCTTTACGTTACGTAATAATATTTAACGTTTGTAGTATTAACGTACCACTTGAGAAAAAATGCACCAGCGTACCTGTAATACACTATATATCTTCTTCAGACCCGGTGTAGCAGTAGGGAATGGGACGCCACACACTTTCCGAACTATTTTCCAGTATAAAACAAACTTCACAACAGTCAACATTCATTAACGCACGTCACAAAAATAAAATGGCCGTAAACCTAGCAGAGTCAGTGCAACTGCAAGGCTTATAAACGCTTGTGGCGCTTCCCGTGGACGTCTATGAAAGCTATGCTGCGCGCACATCTGCTGTACAGCCTTCCAGGAAAATTACAGTTTATTTCAAGCTTGGGAAAATTATTTTAATTCAACCTAAATTTTTACAGCTTGATGTAAACTGTGTAACAGGTTGATTTTTCAGTCTTCAATTTTCAACTGAACCTAAACTCAATATCCACCTTGAAATAAGCTGTGTAACAGGTTGATTTTTCAATCTTGAATTTTCAACTGAACCTAAACTCAATATCCACCTTCAAATAAGCTTGAGTGCTAGCTGGGCACTAGCTGGCTTTTTATCACACTCAGGTGACGAAAAACTAGCTCCAATACCAGAGTCATCAAAACTAAATGAAACTTCTGATTGATCAGACATATCTAACTTATCCTTTTTAAACTCTACCACCTCTTAATTGTTTCGTTTTGAACTCACCAGGTAAACTATCATCCAATAAATTAACAATTTCTGATTTCTGTTCTACTACAGGGGCCTCTATTATTGAACCATTGCCCCTTCCCACACTACTGTCAGGTGATAATACTTCATATTTCACTTTAACATTACTACTTTCATGTACACTCCTGGAAATTGAAATAAGAACACCGTGAATTCATTGTCCCAGGAAGGGGAAACTTTATTGACACATTCCTGGGGTCAGATACATCACATGATCACACTGACAGAACCACAGGCACATAGATACAGGCAACAGAGCATGCACAATGTCGGCACTAGTACAGTGTATATCCACCTTTCGCAGCAATGCAGGCTGCTATTCTCCCATGGAGACGATCTTAGAGATGCTGGATGTAGTCCTGTGGAACGGCTTGCCATGCCATTTCCACCTGGCGCCTCAGTTGGACCAGCGTTCGTGCTGGACGTGCAGACCGCGTGAGACGACGCTTCATCCAGTCCCAAACATGCTCAATGGGGGACAGATCCGGAGATCTTGCTGGCCAGGGTAGTTGACTTACACCTTCTAGAGCACGTTGGGTGGCACGGGATACATGCGGACGTGCATTGTCCTGTTGGAACAGCAAGTTCCCTTGCCGGTCTAGGAATGGTAGAACGATGGGTTCGATGACGGTTTGGATGTACCGTGCACTATTCAGTGTCCCCTCGACGATCACCAGTGGTGTACGGCCAGTGTAGGAGATCGCTCCCCACACCATGATGCCGGGTGTTGGCCCTGTGTGCCTCGGTCGTATGCAGTCCTGATTGTGGCGCTCACCTGCACGGCGCCAAACACGCATACGACCATCATTGGCACCAAGGCAGAAGCGACTCTCATCGCTGAAGACGACACGTCTCCATTCGTCCCTCCATTCACGCCTGTCGCGACACCACTGGAGGCGGGCTGCACGATGTTGGGGCGTGAGCGGAAGACGGCCTAACGGTGTGCGGGACCGTAGCCCAGCTTCATGGAGACGGTTGCGAATGGTCCTCGCCGATACCCCAGGAGCAACAGTGTCCCTAATTTGCTGGGAAGTGGCGGTGCGGTCCCCTACGGCACTGCGTAGGATCCTACGGTCTTGGCGTGCATCTGTGCATCGCTGCGGTCCGGTCCCAGGTCGACGGGCACGTGCACCTTCCGCCGACCACTGGCGACAACATCGATGTACTGTGGAGACCTCACGCCCCACGTGTTGAGCAATTCGGCGGTACGTCCACCCGGCCTCCCGCATGCCCACTATACGCCCTCGCTCAAAGTCCGTCAACTGCACATACGGTTCACGTCCATGCTGTCGCGGCATGCTACCAGTGTTAAAGACTGCGATGGAGCTCCGTATGCCACGGCAAACTGGCTGACACTGACGGCGGCGGTGCACAAATGCTGCGCAGCTAGCGCCATTCGACGGCCAACACCGCGGTTCCTGGTGTGTCCGCTGTGCCGTGCGTGTGATCATTGCTTGTACAGCCCTCTCGCAGTGTCCGGAGCAAGTATGGTGGGTCTGACACACCGGTGTCAATGTGTTCTTTTTTCCATTTCCAGGAGTGTATATTTACACTTGAACCGTTGTCTGGATTTACAGTTCCTTCAACAGACATAGGTTCTGATTTAAGTTTAACCTCAGTTTCTTCTGGCAGTTCCATTTCCGACAGTCTTTTAGTGCAGGTTAGTAAAATTTTTAACAGCTTTTCACTTAACTTAGTTCCTTCTGCACGACGTATGGCGTTGCCTGCGCGGCGTACCAGTATTACTGATGCGACGCAGCGCGTTGAACTGCAGACGGCACTCCGACGGCTGTTGTGTGTTTGTGTGGCCCGCATCTGCAGGTGCGGCTCCGGTTGCTCCGGCAGATGACTGCGGTGCAGCGAAACTGGCTTCTCGCGATGCCGGCAGCGCCGCTAGACTCAGTGCCAGCTCCGTCAATCCAGATGCGTTGTTAATCCAATTGCGTCATCCACATGCACACGTAACACATTCACTGTTCTATTGCTCAGTTGCGCGTCGCATTTCACTCCCGAATCCGAATATTTAAAAATCACTTTCACTTTACTCAGTTTCTTTTTCCCGGCCGATGCACCATATGTGGGGCGGCGGGTGGAATTATGTTGTTTAAAATGTTCCTGTTATTTATGCTGTTGTTTTGCCGTTCTCAACACTGGCTCTCTAACTACAATTTTGGCAACCAGAAAGTGATTAGCGAAACGTGAAGCCTGTAATTAGAATTCCTAGTGCCCACTTCATCTGAGAAATACACTTATAGCTACAGCTTATAGCTCTGAGGAATTAGGAGATTGTCTGGGATTCATAATCAAAAACGATCGTGAAAAAAAAACGTTCGATATATTCTGAAAGTCACAGATAAAAAAGAAAGAATCCACACAATCTGACTAACAGAGCAGTTCAGAGTCTAATGCGCTGATGCAACTATAACTGTCCAAATTAAATGTTCAAGTGAATGCTCGCCATAATTTGATGATAATGTACATCAAATGCCACACTAAATAATGGTAGAATGTCTGTCCCGCGGTGGCACGTGAAAATACGACATACGCAAACTGAAGATAGATAATTAAAGTCATCCCAGAATTAATACTTCACTCGAAAATGATTTCATGGTTACGCGTATCCCGAGTAACTTAATACAGCCTCCGAGGCTGCTTATAGCAATGATACCGACGCGACGCGACTCCCGACACAGATGGTGTGCTATTCAGCGTCTGGAGAGAACTGCGGCCTTTCTTCCTCGCGCAGCGTTCTTATATATAAAGCCGCGGTGCGGACGGCTAAGAGAACGCCTGATCAAATCGGCTCTCCCAACTAGCCGCTGGACCAGTAATGCACCACCTTAAGTTACCGAATAAATCATAGCTTCTTTTGCTGATGGCCGATGAAGCTCTCAATTTTCATGTGCAATCAGCACACAGGTACGTAATCATAATAAAAATCTGACGTGGCTAAGTCAATTATTTTGGGCGAGAGAATTAATTTAATTACGCTACACGCAGTAGACGAGCTCTGAACTTGCCCTTTGGAGATACGCTATCGCTATAGTTTTATAGTTATTCAATTGAAACTTTTCACATCTTTATGATTATAGCGGATCTCCCTTCTGATTAAATTTAAACACCCTAGCCTTATTTATTAGCCTACTTAATCTATCTTGCTTCCTTAATTTTTAAGACAAAAACCAGAAAATATTGAATTTCAACTAAAATCTTAACTTGTGAGATCCAAAAGACTATTTCTATTAAATTATTATGAAAAAGGAATCTAAATATAAATTTTTAAATCTCTAGCTCTTTTCTGTTGCGCCAATGTTTTTTACAGAAAAACATCCAAATTTCAAAAATAGTTAAAGTTATTGAACTGACATTCAACACATATTGATTTAGTATTACTCCTTACATTCTAGAACCGTTTCAGGTTACTTGCTTGATTTTAAAAGTATTGTGCAACATTTATGACGTCAAAGCTAGTTACAGCGGACTAGGCTGGCACACAATGGAAAGACTGATGTGAATTTATTACAGCGTGAGTAGGCTGCTTCCCTACAATGGGAACTGTATAAATATTCAGCTCTTCCAACCATTTTGTGTCAGTCTTGGTCAGTGAGGACAGCTAATCAGACAGTAAGACCTCAGTTCGTTATATTGCGGCTGCAGACCAAGAGTAAAGTAAGCTTGAAGAAATATTCGAACGTATTCGACAGTTGTAAACTAATAAATGCTAAAATGTTTTTAAATGGGGAATTCTACCCATACGATATCTTACAGCTGAACTGAAGTTGCGACCCTCCTACTATGAGTCAGACAAAGCAGAGTGAGCGCACTAAGGATTGTCCTGTTGATGTTCATATAGAATTTGAGACATCGGACAATTTCCCTGAAGATACTGCTGAGTACACATTGTTCTTGCATTATTGGGTGGTGAAATATTGTCCTCTTACTGGAATAGTGCAACAAGTAGTGTAAATTAACGGACGATACATTACATTTGTGTCATTTCGCGATGAGACCTCAGACTGCGAACATTACAAGGTTTTGTCGATGAATTCATGCAGTTTATGTTTCAAGACCTAGCATTTATTGCTTTTACGAATGCTGGACGTGTGATAGTGACTTTCTCTGCGAGTGTTCAAGTTCCTAAACCATTCGAAACCATTAAATGCGCTAAAACACAGATGACAATATAACAGCTGACGCGAAATCACCATTCAAAATACTGGATGGAACCCGACTTGTCTTTCGAACACGTGCTGGAAACGTTTCGGAATTTCGGTCACATCGATAGTGTCGCTTACGTCAAAGCAGTAAATAGGTGTGCCGTATAAAGAAAATATTCAGGAGCACTCAACATGTGACGTCGAGTTATATAGGTGCCCAGCGATCCGTCAGCTCAAGAAGGTGCACGAAGAAGTAGAAGAAGAAGGGTAAGGCAGAATCAATGTTTTTATTTCCGCTTCAAATAGTGTGAAATTACATTTAAATTGGATGACCAATAAACGATTTTTTAAACTGTATTATACATTTGATTTATCCTCTTAACCCTCATGCATCAATTGATTTTTCGGTGATGAATGTGCAGGTCAGCCACATACACTGCCTCTCGTTATGTTCCAGGAATGGAGACAGAATTTCCGACAGTTCTCGAATACGTTTTTCGAAGTGTGTCAGTCCAGTGCATGTGTCTTCCATATTCCAACACAAGACGTCCGGTAAGCGTATGACAATGTAATCATTCTGTGAAAAGTGTTGCTTTCGTCTGTAAACCTCACATGCGGCTTACCGGGGTTCATTACAGCAGGCCCGCGCGGCTAGCTCACGATTCCCCTCAGTTTACACTGGTGAACCGGACCGCGCCATGGCAGCAGCCAGTGACCGCCTAGGACAGCGTACTATTTACGAGAGGTGCTCATACTGCTGAGGTACTTGGTACATACTCCCGCTGCTCTCTGTACAGTGTGAGGAAGCTGTGTTTCACAGTGTCTACTTTTCGTTAAAGAGAGACGCAGTCGTATTGAATAGCAACAGCACTGACTTTATCACCTCTGGCAAAGCCAAGTATACGCAATGCATTCTTTAAGATCACTTGCAAAAATGGTTCAAATGGTTCTGAGAACCATGCGACTTAACTTCTGAGGTCATCAGTCGCCTAGAACTTAGAACTAATTAAACCTAACTAAACTAAGGACATCACACACATCCATGCCCGAGGCAGGATTCGAACCTGCGACCGTAGCGGTCGCTCGGCTCCAGACTGCAGCGCCCAGAACCGCACGGCCACTCCGGCCGGCGATCACTTGCACAGTGAAGCGTTAAGGGGGGACTGCCTTAAGTAGAACTTATCCCCAAGACGCACACTTGTTTAAATAGAAGAAGGATCGAACCAGCTTGCTCTATGGAGCATCGTCTATTCTAGCAGAAGGTGTTTGTATCCGGTACAAAAATTCCTTGATGGACCCTGATCTGTCCGTATCATTGTGCTCCGGTGGACGTTCTCTACCACAAAATTCGTTACTTGTACAGCACAGGACTCTGCTGTGGAGCGGCCTCCGCTTCAGCAGATCTTGTGTCACGCAAATGTTTGTCTGCTGCAGCAGCTGCGTCTGATACAAAAATTTAACAAATAGCACACTGGGCGTAACTATGGAGCGTTATCTGCTCTGTCAGACACTGTCTGTTACGAAATTTATTATATACCACATGCAGTACTCACTTACCAGACTCAGATCCGTCTGCTTGTTCAGACAGTTTAACCGTCTCAGCATATCGAATATCGCCGTGAGAGGTAGCGGGCTATGAGTGAGGGTAGGAGCATTCTCTGGCTGTGCGCACACATGCAGGAACACAAGGGGGACACGCGCATGCACATGCCAGTCAGCAGCTGTTCCTCGCCAACATAAAACTCGACTGCAACTGATGGGAAGGATGTGTCTGTGCAGTGTGTCTGTAAATGTTTGTAATACAACCAATGTAATGGCTTGCAAATAACGTCCCTACAGCTACACATTCATCTGTTGTCCACAAGCCGCTTTACGGTGTGCTGTGGATATCACCTTTCCTTCCTGCTACTCCTGGAGCACCTTCCGTGGTGCAGTGCGGCCACATATAAATGCCACAATATCATCCCTTGAGACTGAAGCCATATGGTGGTCTACCAATAAGTACAGGCGAGGATTTCGGGAATTCTTGTAAATCTCGCGCTGCTATTGCTGGATGGCAGTAGTTAAGGGACCAATTGTCACGCCGGCAGCGGTGGCCGAGCGGTTCTAGACGCTTCAGTCCAGAACCGGGCGGCTGCTACAGTCGCAGGTTCGAATCCTGCCTCGGGCTTGGATGTGTGAGATGTCCTTAGGTTAGTTAGGTTTAAGTAGTTCTAAGTTGTAGGGGACTGATGATCTCAGATGTTAAGTCCCCTAGTGCTCAGAGCCATTTGAACCAATTGTCACATCGAATGCCAGGCGTGCGTGATGTCGGCTATTTTGCAAACGATTCTGCGAAACAGAATACCACTGGCAGACAAGAAGGCACGGCCCGACATGTACTGTATACAAATCTGAAGTAATCAGGGCAGCATAGGGCGCCGACTTGCGTGAAGAACCCACATGTTGTAGTTACGACAGAGCCTAGTGACCTGAGTGGAGGGACCGAAGAGGGCTCAGGAAATCTGACTTTGTAATTATTAAACAGCTCTCCACTTTTTTCCCCGGACTACGTCAGAGGTGTAGGGAAAAGACTTGTAAATAAGCGAGCCCGGAGGCTCAAATCAGGCTGTCGTGTCACCTTTCTGTCCGCGTCTAGAACCGAAGAGAATGACGATTGTTTAAATTGCTGGCCAACCCCGACGACCTTCTGGTGGTGAATGTCGGTGGCCAAACGGCCCGCTGAAACTTTCTCCGACCTCCGCTGCACGGATGCGTCACAGCTGTGGCGGGGCACGGTGCACCTTGGCGCTGCACCGGCGACAGGAGCGGGAAGGTTGCTAGCCTCTGCTCTCCGAGTGACATCGTCTGGCGAACTGCAAGCTGCCGTCCGAAGGGATGGGGCCGGGGCGCGGACTCGGGGCCTCCCAGGTGCAGAGCTGTCTGCGGTCATTGAACGAGCTTCCCTGGGCAGACGGTCGGAGCTGCTATGGCTCATATAATAATGGCTGTTGGCTGTTTCCCTTCGGCACTCTACATGGGGTCTACAAGGGCGCTTGAGGAAGCACTCAACCGTGTTCCGGGCCATCGGACGCAACAGCACACGTGGCGGCCACATAGCCGTGGCATGAATAGGAACGCTACGCCCACAAGGCTGGGCGATCGGGTACCGTCGCTGCAGATCCCGGCAATGGCACGGTGTGCCGCCCCATCACCAAGGTCAGCAGACGGCCCTGTGTGTACTTTCAATGCAATAAAGTCAATGACACACTTGCCTGTGTTCTCTGCACACTTTGGTGTGAGTCACCCCTCTCTCTCCCAAATCATACCTTTCCATCGTTCTGACATATTACAGCTCCTGAGCTCGAGGGATAGTAACAATTTCGTGTCTGGGTGTGGTCGTTTCGCTTTCCAACGCAATACGTTGTGTCGGGAAGTGTCTGTCCACGTCCAGCACTACGTTTTGGTGAAAGAGTTGGTTTTGATGAGTGGTGAGTGAATCAGTGGCACTTGACTTAGACTCACCACATCACATTGTGTAGTGCTTGAACCTAAGTTTTATGTATAGTGTTTTTGTTGCTTGCTCTCGTTGTCGGAGTTAGTTGTTTGAGCTACATTATACGATGCTTAGTGTTACTTTTTGAAGCCACAGGAACCCGTGGTAACGGTGGACGTGATAATTTTGAACCACTGAGCTGTCCATTTTCAATTTGTCTGTGGACGGATTGCCGTGTACCAGAGCTGTAGCAGCTGTTTGTTCAGTATGTAGGCTTACTAGTCATCTGTCTAGTAGTTGTACTGAGCGTAGGTGGGGATGGTTCGCTGGAGGAATTAATTTGTCTTTACATTTTCTGTCTAGAGTTGAATGAGAATTTGTGTTTTGTCTCGTTTAAGAAAAAAAATCAGTTGCAGTAATGTGGAAGTAGAGAACGAAAAATGGTGGATACACGTACTACTACCGCAGATGCAGTTGGTGCTTTAATTTGGCAAGTGCAAGCGTTAACAGAGCAGTTTGAGAGTTTGAATGCGAGAAATTTCGAACTTTTTCGTGAGTTAGAGGCTCGTAAAGAGAGTCATGATCAGTCGCAATCGGAGTCACGCGAAAGTAAGTCTGGAGTGAGAGTGCCTTCGTTCCATACAATCCGACAGTGGTCGTATTGATTAAACCCCTCTCGGACAAGGCAATATAGGACGTGACAATTTTCTTTAAGGATGTTAGGGACGTGGTGGAAGGACAAGGGAGTCGCATGAAGTAACCCTGTATGTGGCTAACATGTGTTTGGCGGGGGATGCCAAAGCGCATGTTGTCTACCATGAGGCATTGAGCGAAGCACGTTCGTTCCCGGAGTGGTTGGAGGAGGAGGAGGAGGAGGAGGAGGAGGAGGATGTTAGTGTTTAACGTCCCGTCGACAACGAGGTCATTAGAGACGGAGCGCAAGCTCGGGTTAGGGAAGGATGGGGAAGGAAATCGGCGGTGCCCTTTCAAAGGAACCATCCCGGCATTTGCCTGAAACGATTTAGGGAAATCACGGAAAACCTAAATCAGGATGGCTGGAGACGGGATTGAACCGTCGTCCTCCCGAATGCGAGTCCAGTGTGCTAACCACTGCGCCACCTCGCTCGGTTTTCCCGGAGTGGTCCGCTGGATTGTGCCAGATATACCGAAAGCGGAACAGTGAGCGACTTTTTCGGGAGAAATTAAGTATGTTATCTATGCAGTGTAACGAGTCTGTCGAAGCTTTCTCAAACAGAATCCGTAAGCTAAACGGAAAGACTTATGTACATACCCAGAATGCAGAATCTACCGCTATAGGAGGCAGAAAACAAAGTGGTGGATCTCTTTTTGCATTGTATATCCGTTGAAATATAGCGGAGGGTACGGATGGAGAACCCAGAGGACTTGGAATCAGCTCTTAGGATCACAACACTTATAGAGAAGGTGGGTAAGGGCACAAAGCAGAGGGTGCACCACCACGTGTTCGCTTCTGAATTCAAGTGTTATATGTATATGTGGTCGGGAGGGCCATGTAAGGAAGCAGTGTAAGCAACCAGAGTGCTATGTGTCTGACATAGTGGGCCACCGGGCATTTGAGTGTAGAGGTAGGAAGGGTTGAAAACAACGGCAAGGGAAGAAGCCATTAAACGGAAACGGGATTGCTTCAACCTTCGGAAAGTAGTCACGATAGACCGTAACATGGCACAAGTTAGTGCACAGACGGAATTGTAGCTTAGTGGGCTTAGTGCGTGGCAGTAAACAGAGATTTTTGGTGGACACAGCTGCGAATGTGTCCGTTATGAGTCTGGAGCTTGTGGGAACGAGGAGACTGGGGCCACCACGGTATAGGTTACATGGGATTGGCGATAATAGGCGGAATCGTTGGTTACGGCAGTACTGGAGTTTTCAGTCGGGAAAACTAAGTTCAGCGAATGCATGGAGGTGTTGCCATGCGTAGGCGAAGGTTATTCAGTAATTCTCAGGCTAGACTTTCTCGACAAACATCACGCTAAGATTTATCTTCTGCAACGCACGGTGTAAGTCAGTGGGACTTTGTTTCAACTGGAGGAAACAGTTGCAACTGAGAAAATGGCACAAGGTTCACCTATCATGGGGGTGAGACCAGCAAAGATCTACCAGTAAATATCTACCATCAACATAAAATACCAGCAGGAACGGGAAAGATAGTGTTGGTTTCAGGGGATACCGATTTTCCAAGGGAAACATTATACGTGGTTGAACTGCTCTTAAGCACTGAACAGTTGGATAGTTCATATTGCTTTATCCACAGGAGTTTAGCACATGTGAGTGACATTAATGGGGAACAGATGATTCCGATTAGTGTGGATAACTTTGGCGGAAGGGAGGTGACTGTGTCAAAGAGTGCAATAATAGTCACTCTGGAAGTCTTGGAAGATGAGGACTTCGATAGGTCGAGCCTAGAGGAAAACCACAAGCAAACGTCGATAAGCAAGTGTTACGGGAGAAAGTAGATCATTTGAAAGGCAGTGATCGAATGGCTGTGGAGAACTTGTCGTTGAGGTTTAGTGATTTATTTTGTGCGAACGGAAGGTTACCAGTAACCCCAATGATGCAACGTCATATGCTGACAGGGGATAGTGGACCAACAAATAGGAAGCCATAACGTATAGCAATGCAGCTGCAACCACTGGTAGAAGAATTTATTGAACAACAATTACGGGATGGGATCATAGAACCGAGAAGTGCAAATATTGTCATCGTGCCAAAAAAGTCGGCGGACGGGAAACGGAAATACAGATTTCGCTGTGACAACAGATATATAAACCCACGAACCATTTCGGACGCTTATCCAATTCCAAACATCGCAGAAACTTTGGATAATGTGGGTCAGTGTCAGTTCTTCACAACGATTGACCTCAGGAATTGATATCAATTGGATGTGGCACCTGAAGATTAGGCCGAAAACAGTGTTTACCGTCCCAGCAGGACATTACCATTATAAACGTATGCTATTTGGACTAAGGAACGCACCGGTAACTTTTCGGCGGCGTTAGAAGGAGTACTGAGAGGATTAAAGCCAAAAACTTGTCTAGTCTGTCCCGATGACATAATTGTCTATTCAAAGAATTTACCAGAGCATGTGAGACTTTTTGAGGATGTATTTAGTACATTACGATTGGCACGTTTGAGGTTAAGTGTGGACAAGTGCCATTTTGCGCGAACTCAAGTTGCCACCAGTTGTGGCGTGTTTCTGACAGGCTTTTGAGTACTGCATTTCTGGGTAAGACGCAAGAGGGCACAGGTTGTGGACGTGCCAACACTCCAATTACCAGTAGAATGGTAAGCCGGCGTTGGTTGGGGAGGCAATTAGTTTTAAGGTCTTCATTAGTGTATAATAGTATGATAGGGAATTCATGGGAGTAGTAAAATGTGAGCGTAAGTCCTGTATGGTGAATTCAGGAGATTGTCCTCAATATGTAAATTGTTAGAGTTAAGATCGTTAAGTGGGAGTGTGACGTTAAAGATTCGGGACGAGTCATCTCGGAAGGAAGAAGGAATGCTGCGCAACGAATAAGTACAGGATTGGATTTGGGGAATCGTAAATCTGGCGCAGCTATGGCTGGATGGCAGTAGTTAAGGGACCGATTGTCACATCGGATGCCAGGCGTGCGTGATGTTGATATTTTGCAAACGATCCTGCGGGGCAGACAAGAAGGCACGGCCCGGCAGGCACTGTATACAAATGTGAAATAATCAGGGCAGCACAGGACATCGACGTGCCGTGAAGAACTCATACGTTGCAATTACAACAACATCTAGTGGCCTGTGTGTAAGGGCCGAAGCAGGCGAGGAAAGCTGACTTTGTAATTATTAAACAGCACTCCACTTGTCCCCTTCAGAGGAACTACGTCAGAGGCGTAGGGGAAAGATATCTAAACAAGCGAGCCCGGAGGCTCAAATCAGGCCGTCTTGTCACCATTCTGTCCACGTCTAGAACCGAAGAGAATAAGTTGCAGGCCAACGAGGACGATCTTCTGGTGATGAATATCGGTGGCCAAACGGCCCGTTGAAACTTTCTCCGACCTCCGCTGCACGGACGCGTCATAGCTGTGGCAGGGCACGGCGCACCTTGGAGCTGCACCGGCGCGAGGAGCGAGAAGGCTGCTAGCCTCCGCTCTCTGGGTGACATCGTCCGGCAGACTGCAAGCTGCCGTCCGCAGGGGTGGGGCCAGGGCGCGTACTCGCGACCTTCCAGGTGCAGAGCTGTCTGCAGTCACTGAACGAGCTGCCCTGGGCAGACGGTCGGAGCTGCCAAGGCTCATACAATGATGGCGGTCGGCTGTTTCGCTTCGTCACTCAACATGGGGTCTACAAGTGGTGCTTGAGGAAGTAGTCAACCGTGTTCCGGGCCATCGGACGCAACAGCACACGTGGCGGCCACATACCCGTGGCGTGAATAGGAGCTCTACGTCCACAATGTTGGGCTGCCGACGCTGCAGATTCAGGCATTGGCACTGGCGCTGACCAACACACCCACGATGTGCGGCGCCATCGTCGACTTCAGCAGAAGGCTCGCTGTGTACTTTGATTGTAATGAAGTCAATGGGATACTTTCCTGCGTTTCTCTGCACACTTCGGCGTGAGTCACCCCTCTCTCCCAAATCATACCTCTCCGTCGTTCTCATATTACAACTCCTGAGCTCGAGTGTTTGTAACACAAAATTTTTCCCCAAAATATCTTCTCTGGGTTAAAAGAAATTCAGCTGGGGAGCACGCCAACTCTCCTCATCCTCTCAGGTCTATCATCTTAGCTCCATTGTCTTGGATTGTGGCGCAATAAAGACAACCATCTTGGATCCACCATCTTGGATTGGCTAGAAACCTGGCAACCACACGGACTACGCTCGTATCTCCAACAAATACAATTGCCCATCTTATACTTTAAATTTCTCAGTTTTTACATCTAAGGCAACTGGACTGTTGAATTAGGAAATCAGGGTATCGGGGAGAAGGCTGGGGTGGAGAGGATGGGGATGGGGAGTTGCAGGTTTACGACTTTCAAGGGGACATATAGAACGATGGTGTCTGGGCTCGTAGCAATAAAAGATTCTACTACCCTGAATATGAACAGAGATGTCTTTCTTTTTTCAACATTCTTGGTGACCAAATGTTCACTTTCTTCTATATCTGCACGGTGTGTATTTTGCAGACAGTCTATTCTGGCCACATGACAACAGCCTTGGTTATAGGGCTGCATGCATATGTTTCCGGTTTGACAAGCACTAGGGCATCATATAAACTATCGAGGTGCCTAGTTAATAACCCAATTTTATCCCTTAAAATATGTCTTAATATTTGTAACAACGAGTGAAACGTAGCAATCTACAGCACCACAAATGTTAGCTCTATGCGATCTAAACATGAATGGTTGATCTCAGCTGAATGTGGCATACGTAATGAAGATTGCAGCTTCCCTTCTTCAGCGAATTGTAGCCGTTTTCAAGGTTAAAATTGGTGTTACACGGTATTTTCACGCTGTCTTCTGCAGGTGCCAATGTTTTGTGTGGTGTGTTTATTAACTAGGGAAAACATATGTGAGGTATCATGCACAACTGTGAACGAGAGAGAGAACTAGTGTGTTGGCCCAGATAATAGTTTGTTGCGGGGGTACAATGTAGGACACTAGAGATCAGTTTCCTCAGCAGCCATTATATGACTTGTTTATCAAAAAGACAGGCTCGATAAAGTCACCGAAATCACAACTTTAACAGGTCGACCCAAGCGGGGGGATGGTCCATTTCCTGGCAGGCCACAGGCCGTATCCGGTACACTTAAACCGCGTGGGACTAACTAACAATGAAATATGCGTTTGCGGAGAAAGTGGGACACTAGAACATGTCACACTGCTATGCAACACGCTGGCACAAGTAAGACCTATACAGACCGACAGTGACATCGCCAGAATAATACGTAATCCCGATATTGTATCGAGCACACTGCATGAAGAATACAAGCGCCAAAATCCATATGGAAGGAGGCGTAGACAAGCACAAACAACACAACAAACCACGTGGGAGGACACAAGCACGACCACAGATTCGGAAACAGAGGAAGGAACCAACACATTAAGTGAACATGACTCAGAATGGATCAGCACGTAAGGGACCCGAACCAACAACGCATGACACTGCATGCCACAACACAGTCACAAACAATGCAACAGGCAGCAACAATCATAAAACAAGCCAACACCGACACCACATTCTAAGGCTCTAGTAATAACGCAACGTCGCTTGGGAGGAGAAGGCTCGAAGAACTTTTATTCCGAGTCTCCTACTTCCCACCGACATATTGCATGTGTTTAAAGTGTACTTCGCACAAGCAGTAATGTATTTTAATTTTATCCATTGTTTTTCAGTGTTTCGTCCGCGACTGTTTTACTTTCGTAAAATGAAGAACAAACCGCCTTCAGTCACAAGTTGCGTTTATTTACTGCACTATGCCTTTCGAGCCCTGGAGGCTCATCTTCAGGTGCTTTTTAGTGATTTACATAAGGTTTTTTTTAGTTGTTTGCCTGTTTATATTAAATTTGTGTGTTACAACATGGTATATTGTAGATATAAGTTTAACAGAGTTAATAATATGAAACTAACTTACAGTTTAACATTGTATGATGCCTGCTTCTGTTGTGCAGTTGGTATACACAATATATACTAATATATTCTAATATTTCATCTAGCTTGGCATAAGCATCAATCACAATGAGAGCAGGTGTGGCATCAATCCGTTCATACGTCACAACATTGTCATCGACAGCATCTAGAACAGAAAGAAAAACATCTCATAAATAATGCACATACACCTGAATTAATATTGAGAAATATCTGTTACGACTACTACATTGAATGCAATAATTAATATCAGGGCCAGCGGCATTCATAGCGGTGTTCATCTACTGCTCATGGGCTGGAAACGTTCAGTTTCACGTAGTCAGTGGGATGGTGATTTCACATAACCAATGGGAGGCGAGAAGAGAGGCAATATATTTATCGCGCCTAAATTGAAACCATTATCTTGTTCGCTGTTTTTCGGTGTATTTTAGTGAGTTTCTAAAGAAATTTTGTGTAATTATGGCATCAAATTCTATAAAGTGGAATGATTGAAGTGATTTAGTTCTACAAGGTGACGTGCTCCATTTGTGCATGTCTCATGGGTTAATTACCGAGATATGAATATGTATCAAATATCGCGGTGAAATAGTTCTCAAAGAGACAAAGGTTTGTGTGGATTGTATCATCTTGAAGTGCAGCAGAAGCCACCACTTTTCGAAAGAATTCCTGGTTTTCGGGAAGCAAGCCGATAATTAGATTTAAGTAATTATGGGTTTGTTAGCGTAAATCGAAAGTTTTATAAGCCGGGAACTGCATTCGGTCAAGCAAACTGTTGTGAACTGGTGACAGTCTTTTTTTAGAGAGGTTTGTGTGGAAATCTGCCCGAAACAGAACAAGAAAGTTGCTGACGAAGAGCAGATTGTTGAGATCGATGAATCTCAGTTGAGCAAGAAGAAATTTGGGAGAGGGAACAAAGAAACAGAAAGATGAGAGTCTGATGATATCCAAACAAATGTTTCTTCCACGATGTGCCTAGACGTTCAAAAGCTGTTATCTTAAAAATTATTAAAGAGAATATTTTGCTGGGAACACCGGTAATATCACTACACACAAATATCTAATAAAAAGGTTTCCAGCACCTTGCCGTCAATTACAAATTGTCTTTCAAGGATGCGAAGCTAGGTGCTCACACAAATAACGTAGAGGGCAGATGGACTGTCATTAAAACGATCCCTGAATGGCACAAGACAATGCAAGACCTTTTTTGAAAGCTGCCTTTTCGAATGTCTGGGGGAAATAAAATCGAAATGAATCAGAGTTCTTTTTATGTTTTTTGAGGGCTGCTGTGTAACCCAGATGAATAATGTTTTTTGCAGTTTCATTTTTTATTTCTTTTCACTGGCAATTGTTATTCATAATACGAGCATAAATTCCATTAATATTATTTGTTGCCACAAGTATCTGACATTTTTCAAAATTACTTTAGTTACTACGAGGTTGTTGTTAAGTTTGGATGTGAAAGTATGCTTGTGAGTTGGCAAAGCAGACGACACTGAAAGCTAAAATGTCTCCTTGTCGTGAAAGACTGATCTGTAGCTTAGTCCAAGATCTAGGTCAGATTTTTGAGTTACCGAAGCCAATGAATCTGAAATTTAAAAAAATAACCTGCTTCTGGTGATAGACTAATCTGCAGCTTAGCCCGAGGTCTATATTAAAAAGGGATATGACAGTTTCGTTGTGAGTGGTGAAGCCAACGAATTTGAAAATTAAAAAACCATCTTGTGGTTACATACTGCCTGTAGCTTAGCCAAAGGTCTAGGCTAGGCTGAGATGTACAGGGTGTTTGTGAGTTGACGAAGCCAACGAATCTGAAAGCTAAAAAAACCTGCATGTAGTGACACACAGATCTGCAGCTTAGTATGAGGTTCAAGATAGGCTGGGAATTTACAGTTTCTCTATCAAAAATTACTTTTATAGTATTAGTCTTAGTAAATATTTCAGTGAATTTTTTCCCAAACATATCATGAATAATGATGGTGTGCTGAATTTGGGACCTAGTAATGCAGCTTAAATTCCTTATTGCAACTAAACGAGGAGAATTACATTAATAATACTCGTCGTCACAAAAGTTTCATTCCTACTTTCCAAACATGTCACGAATTCGTAGGCTATACTTATGTAGGGATCTAATAACACGTTAATTTTCTGGCAGTGAATTGTACGTATAACCAACGGCCTTGCCGCATTGGTAATACCGGTTCCCGTCAGATCACCGAAGTTAAGCTCTGTCGGGCTTTGCTAGCACTTGGATGGGTCACAATCCCGATATGCCGAGTTATGTTGGCAGGCGGGGTGCACTCAGACTTTGTGAGGCCAGTTGAGGAGCTACTTGATTGAGAAGTAGCGACACCATTCACGAAAACTGAGAACGGCCGGGAAAGCAGTGTGCTGACTACATGCTCCTCCGTATCCGCATCCGGTGACGCCTAACAGCTGAGGATGATACGGCGGCCGCTCGGTAATACACTTATAATGCACTGTCCATTCACATGAATGTACCACCTGTAAGAAGCCTGAATAACCAGCATTTACAGTGCGGACCGCTGCAAGACACACAGGAAGAGAATCAACGAGGTTCTAGGATGTACCAACAGGGCTGTGGAGCCATGCCAACTCTAATGCTGTGGACAGCTGCTCTAGGTCTCTCGGTTGAGGATCCATGGTGGGAACAGCCCAACAAAGGTGATCCTACAGATTCTCGATTGGGTTTTAATCTGGAGAGTACTGCAAACTCATACTGACGTACTTTGAACCATGCACATACACTGCGAGCTGTGTAACGCGTTTCATTGTAGATGCCATTCTGTCAAGAAAAAACAAACTGCATGTATGGGTGGACATGGTCATCATATTTGTGTTGATCCATTGTTTCTTCCAAAATGACGACATCACCCAGGGAATGCCACAAGAACATTCCCCAGCCCATAAAGCTCCCTCCTCCGCCCTGGACCTGCCAATGGAACATAAAACGTGATTCATCTTAAAAGGCCACCTGTCGCTTCTCAGTGGACGTCCAGGTCTGGTATAGGCGTACAAATTCCAGCCTTCGTCGTCAGTGAAAACAGCAGTCATCATAGTGCATGAATCAGGCACCTACTTTGGAGGTCCATACGCAGCAACATTGGCTAAACGGTTGTTTCATCTAGATGATCAGTCGTTCAACTTTTGCATGTATGTTCACCTGCACACATCCTCCTGGCCATCGTTCACCACCATCATGTATGGCACCACGATTGCTCTGTCGCCAGTTTTGGATAGCGCCATTTTGCCATACAAAGTATACCGCCTTTAACCACAGCGGCAGGAGAACAGTTTATATACTTAGCCGTTTCCGAAATGTTTCCATCCTTGGGCTGAAAGCCAATGAACATGCCCTTTTGGAAGCAAGAGAAACCTCTTTCGGAAAACTGGCATTCAAATTTCTTTTAGCACTAACAACAAGCCACAACAGCACATCATCCACAACAGTAAGACAAATAGCCAATGCCACCACAAATCAGGTATTTACAAACTTTTCTGTGGCAATTGTCCACAGTTCTACATACGGCAAACTAGAAGGAGTTCATTACAAGATTCTGTGAGCATATGGATGCCTTCTGGCTGAATAACTTTGACAAGTCCACCTTCGCAATGCATCTAAAAGACCATGATCACTCAACCACAGCCATTACAGACAACCTACAAATACTGCACACTGTCAACAAAGGAAAGAAAATGAATCAGCTCGAAGAGCTAGAAATTTACATCCACAGCTCTAACTCACCACGCCTTATTATCAACGAACAAGTGGAGCTTGCAAGCAAATCTTATCTCCACATATTTCATGAAATATTCAAAGCCAAAAACTCATTATCTTCTGATATCTAATAACAAAGTAATATGCTATTGAAATCCGATGTAGCAATCATACAACAGTTCAATTGTCATTATCTAATTTGTGTAAACAAATTCTAACTGTTATTTTCGTAATTTGTAACAGCTTTCAAACTTTCATGTGTATAACATCATTGTACTTCCTCGATCTAAGTTCTCTGACAACAGTGTGGCTCGAAACAGTTCTGAAATTCTCATCATTTGCAATAGCTCTCAGTAATTTCGTATGTTTAACATAATTGTACTTCTTACATCTAAGTTCTCCGACAAAAATGTCGACCAAAAATTTAATAATGTGGATCAAAAATTTCGCAATTTATAATTGCTTTTTAAGTTTCTATGTGTGCAACATCTTTGGACTTCCAATGTCTAAGGTTTTTGACCATAACCTAAGTGTTTCTGTATGACCAACATCTTTGGACCCCTGTGTCTACGTTCTGTGACCATAACCTACACATTGGAATGCAAACGCACTGTGTATCACGAGTTCACGACACATTAGTGAAATATGCAGATAAATTTTAAAAAACTGAAACATTGACTTGAAAATGGTAACAAATGTGCAACTGAGTGGAAAAACTGTCACCACAGCATAATTATAATAAAGATACTTCACCTTTATGTAAGTACAGATATGTTTTCGACAAATTCTACCTTTCCACTTACAGCTGTTCCACTTGTATCTGTTTAGTCACCTACAAATAATTTTCTTTTTATTCAAACAGTGATCTCCAGCAATGCAAACATGTACAAGAATGTACGACAGCTGAGGATGGGCACAAGTCCAAACCAGTCGTGTGACGAATAAATAATCTTTTATTGTGACTGGTAGCGGAAATTTTTCTTCAGCTTATGAAAGAACAGTCACGGAGGTAAACAGCATCCATTATGTATAAAATTAAGTTAGGGTTACGTTTTTGGCTAAAGGAACATTTTAAATTGTTGCGGGGAGCAGTTGAATTTGTAATTTTCAGTGTCAAAAATGTTTCATTGTTTTTTCAAATATATAATGGGTTACGAGGCTTTCCTTAGATTTTCAGATACTAGCACAATGTAAATACTACGACTCAGACGAGTAAAAATTAAATTTATCATCTTGTTTCTCTCTTTCTTACGAATACTGCTTCGAAGCACTTAGTCTACCTGCTGCTCTCTCTTTTGCTGTGTAATACAAACAGCTGACACACCCTTTTTCGTCCCCATCATACCTCATGGCAAGCATTAACACCATTTCTGCAAGAAACACGTAAGTACGTACTACACCTTTACTGGAGTTGTGTCCATCTGCCATATGGCACATTCCTATTATTGTATCCAGGTTTTATAAAAAATAACAATTACAAATGGTTCAAATGGCTCTGAGCACTATGGGACTTAACATCTGAGGTCATCAGTCCCCTAGAACTTAGAACTACTTAAACCTAACTAACCTAAGGACATCACACACATCCATGCCCGAGGCAGGATTCGAACCTGCGACCGTAGCGATCTCGCGGTTCCAGACTGAAGCACCCAGAACCGCTCGGCCACTCCGGCTGCCCAACAGTAACATTTCATGCAGGTGTACAACACTATTATGTGAAATATCACTTACGTATTGGAGTGTCTGTCATGTCCTGAGAGATCATGCTAAGTACCTGATAAACCCTACTACACATCTCTATACTTGTATCCAGATCTCCTAGAATAAAGAAAAAAAATGACATTTTCATAAGCAATTATAATTATACGTAACAATCTTATATGAATTACTTACACATTTCAGGATCTGTTAGGTCCTGGGAGTTCACGCTAGGTACCTGATCAAGTATATGTATTTCAGTTAAACTAAACATGCCATATAAGTAACATGCACACACACACACACACACACACACACACACACACACACACACACACACACACACACACACACACACATCCGCTCGCAGGCGCGCGCAGAGAGAGAGAGAGAGAGAGAGAGAGAGAGAGAGAGAGAGAGAGAGGTGGATCATATAGATTTCTTTTCGTACTTACACTGATATGCTCCTACCGACAGAGTGATGGGTACTGTGCCCATCATTTGCTGCAGTTATTTCTCTCCTATGGCTGAAACATCGTTGACCTCAGATCGGTGACACTTCCCAGCTACTGCTGTGGCAGCATCATCCATGGTATTGCGGCCGGCCGCTGTTGATGAGCGGTTCTAGGCGCTTCAGTCCGGAACCGCGATGCTACTACGGTCGCAGATTCGAATCCTGCCTTGGGCGTGGATGTGTGTGATATCCTTGGGTTGGTTAGGATTTAGTAGTTCTGAGTCTAGGGGACTGATGACCTCAGACGTTTAGTCCCATAGTGCTTAGAGCCATTCGAACTTTTTTTTTTTTTTTTTAACCACGTTTCATCTTTGCAGATGTTACCTCAGTGCAGAGCGACACTCAAATGGTATCTTGAGGCAAAGCACCTCTTATTTATAGCCAGCTGGTTCCCACCTTCACAGTCGCAGGTACGAACCTGTAGAAATAACACCGACATATGGAGCTGTATAGATGTCTGTACCGGTGCTTTTGTCAAGCCACTGGTAACATTGTTCAAAGAACACTATATTATATTTATTAGGGCATACCATCTGTGCCACCACATTGTAATCTTATCTTGTTCTCCCTCCCACACGAGGGCGATGGCTGCCATACATAGTACCAGTACGAGAATCAATATCCAGGTCACCGATAAGCAGTGCTGGTCCAAGCCAAGATAACCTCTAGGCTAACAGAGGCCCATAGGTAGTGGCTGTTGTTCTCATCTTGCCATCGCTGGCACTGTGCAAAGGACTATTGTATTAAATGTTGTTATCTTTTCTTACCGTTTGCCGGCGGCTGCTCCCTGCGGGAAGTGATACGAGCGAACCAGCCGCGGTTGGGTGTGCCCTCTGCGACCTCAAAGGAGGGTGTGCCTCTGTTAGTACAAAAAGGCTGGAACAGAGGCGGCTTATAAAGCACGTGTCTCTCTCTCTCTCTCTCTCTCTCTCTCTCTCTCTCTCTCTCTCTCAGTCTCTCTAACATGGTGGATGTCTGAGGTTCACCCGTGAAATTGGGTCTGTAATAAGCCAAATTTCATTCCATTAACTGTTTTTGTAGCTTGTACAGGACGCAAATATGTCTACATTCATCACATCTATCTGCATACAATCTATGTGGTTTTTCCACGTGCCTATTTGCGAATCGTGTGAACAGTAACGATTTTGTGAACAATAATTGTCAGAACAGAGATGAAATATTTAACACAGAGGATGTAGTTAATGTTAAACTTATCTGAAATCTTCCGGAAGCAGCATCACATCAACATATGACTATGAGCAGTAAGAATATTTATTGAGAAAAAAACTACAATTTTGTAGGAAATGTTATTATTTTATTATAAAGTATTAATACACGGAGTGGAAAAAATAAATCATTATTACTGAAATAGTCAATCCTACATAGATCAATTCTTAATAATGTGGTTACATCATGATCTTAACACTTTCTTTGAGAAGAAAGATGAAAACCATTAAACAGCCAGAAATTTACTGTCGAAATACACACATCAAAAAAATTTTTGTATCAACTCGTACAGAAAATTGGAATAGAGATCAACATAAACATCATTGTGCTGATGAAAACCACACATTGCTTGTTGTACCATCATGCAGGGAGACCTACAGAGGTGGTGGTCCAGATTGCTGTACACACCGGTGCCTGTAGTACCCAGTAGAATGTCCTCTTGCATTGACGCATGCCTATATTCGTATACTATCCACAAGTAGCTTGTACAGGACGCAAATATGTCTACATTCATCACATCTATCTGCATACAATCTATGTGGTTTTTCCACGAGCCTATTTGCGAATCGTGTTGGTTCAAATTGTCCCACTTTTCAACGGCGTTTCGGGGTAGATCCCTCAGAGTAGTTGGTGGGTAACGTCGCCCATAAACAGCCCTTTTCAAGCTATCCTAGGCATGTTCGATAGGGTTCATGTCTGGACAACATGCTGGCCACTCTAGTCGAGCATTGTCGTTATCCTGAAGGAAGTCATTCACAAGATGTGCACAATGGGCGCGCGAATTGTCGTCCATGAATACGAATGACTCGCCATTATGCTGCCGATATGGTTGCACTATCTGCCGAAGGATGACATTCACGCATCGTACACCCCTTACGGCGCCTTCCATAACCACCATCGGTGTACGTCGGCCCCACATTGTGCCACCCCAGAACAGCAGAGAACCTCCACCTTGCTGCACTCGCTGGACAGTGTGTCTAAGGCGTTCAGCCTGACCGGGTTGCCTCCAAACACGTCTCCGACGATTGTCTGATTGAAGGCATATGCGACACTCATCAGTGAAAAGAAAGTGATGCCAATCCTGAGTAGTCCATTCGGCATGTTGTTGGGCGCATCTGTACCGCACTGCTTGGTGTCGTGATTGCAAAGATAGGCCGTGCATTGGACGTCGGGAGTAAAGTTGCGCATCATGCAGCTATTGGGCGCGGCTTGAGTTGTAACACGACGTCCTGTGGATGCACGAAAAGCATTATTCAACATAGTGGCGTTGCTGTCAGGGTTCCTCCGAGACACAATCCGTAGATAGCGGTCATCCACCGCAGTAGTAGCCCTTGGGCGGCCTGAGCGAGCCATGTCATCAACAGTTCCTGTCTCTCTGTATCTCCTACATGTCCGAACAACGTCGCTTTGGTTCACTCCGAGACGCCTGGACACTTCCCTTGTTGAGAGCCCTTTCTGTTACAAAGTAACAATGCGGAGGCTATCTAACCGCAGTATTGACCGACCAGTCATGGTTGAACTGCAGGCAACATGAGCTGTGTACCTCGTTCCTGGTCTAAGGACTGGAAGTGATCGACTGTCGGACCCCCTCCGTCTCATAAGCGCTGCTCACGCTTTGTTCTTTACGTCTTTGGGCAGGTTTAGTGACATCTCTGAACAGTCAAAGGGACAGTGTCTGTGTTGCAGTATCCACATTCAACGTATATCTTCAGGAGTTCTGGGAACCGGGGTGATGCAAAACTGTTTTTGATGTGCGTATTGGGTTGACACTGGTATTTAGCATTGTGTGCTGACGGAAGTTTTATTTTTTGGGTTGAAATTTGAAAGAAGAGGAAGAAGCGATCTTGCATACACATTGTAGAATCCCCAGCTTGGTGGCAGGAATCCGAAAACCCTCAGTTGCTACAGAAACCTGGCAGGGTAAGCGATAAGGATATAGATAGTCTTACACTTCTATACACTGGATTTCGAAAAAATATCAGGATATATGGAATATGTGGTTGATGAGTGTGCCATATCATAGCACCCGTTAGTAATCCCAATTAATTATTGTGGTAGCAACCAGCTAGCACTGTGTCCCATAGTTCAAAAATGGTTCAAATGGCTCTGAGCACTATGGGACTTAACATCTTAGGTCATCAGTCCCTTAGACTTAGAACTACTTAAACCTAACTAACCTAAGGACATCACACACATCCATGCCCGAGGCAGGGTTTGAACCTGCGACCGTAGCAGTCGCGCGGCGCCGGACGGAAGCGCCTAGAACCGCTCGGCCTGTCCCATAGTTTAGTGTTTAATATTTACCATCAATCATTGTTATTATTTTAAATAAATAAATACACTTTTGCTGCAAAGTCCATCTGGTCGATGTTAAATTAGTTTTCTGAGGGAATATTGTATCAGCTTCATACTGATGATACCTTTATTATCCATAAGCACCATACTATTATTATTATTATTATTATTATTATTATTATTATTATTATTATTATTATTATTATTATTACATGCTAGAGAAACACATTTTAGGTCCTGTTTACACCACACCACGGTTCGTGAACACCTGGGGAATAACTAGTTTCGGGGGTATTTTGTCACAGTTCGGAAAAGCAATTACAGAATATGACTAGCCCAACAGTAACTGAGGAGTGTGTTCCAGCATTTCCGATTTCCACAAACAGAAATAGATTTTTAATGCTCCTGCCAATTAGTTTCCACAATGGATACACTCCCAATTCAATGCTCTGTCAGATTCTCTATCGGCGATACTGTTCACTACCTCCTTAGAACAATCAATCTGTCCGGTCAACGCCTGTTACTTACAGAACCCTAAGACAGCGTAATAAATCTTGCACGTGTAAATACACTCTCCTGAGTCACAGAGCTGTGTGGCAGGTCAGGGCCGCTGACTCGAAGCAGCTGAGAGTTTGCTTACAGAGTGTCATACTCCTTGGAGTCTGGGCTGAACAGCCGATGATTGCTACGACGAGTTACTGTAGCCTTCTGGGACATCTCCGCTGAAATAGTAGCATGTGTGCAGCATTCGTTCCATACCACACTGGAAGCATGTGCTGGCGCTACCAGAGGTCATTTTAACACGACCTATGATGGACAATTGTCTCGGTGTATGTCAGAATTCACATAACTAGTGTATGCACTTGTGTTCTTTAATATGTGCTACCACAGGTATTGTAGAAGTGCCGGTGCGGGAAGTTTTCAAAATACAGTAGCTCGTAAATGACTCGCACTAGAATCCTGCACCAAACGCCACTGACGCTCTGATTTACCCTACTTTCAGTTTGTTTATGTCAATAGGCAGTGTTCCATTTCAAAAAGTGTATGTCTGCACAAGAAGGACACTTTCTAAGTACCATTATAACCTGTTGATTCGCTAACAATACGAGCCCCTGATTACCAATCCAATTTGTGAAAACCACACATCAATAGTATTTCGCATGTTCACAATATTTGCTGTGCACGTTTTAGGTGATTACCCTGTGTTCACTAGTCTCTCAATTACGCTCTATTATGTGAGCCCTACAATGACGACACATGTCGTCCTCCCATTATTAGCTACATTCCTTCTTTTCCTTTTCCAGAGCGAATGGCAGTCTACATTTTCCATCCTGATTGGGAGACATCACTATCACTGAGGTCATTTACTAGGATAGTTCCGTTGTACCTCTCTTAAGGACTTCTATTATATCTTCCACTACAGCTAACAGAACAAGAATGACGATTTTCATGCAGCTGGATTTACATTAGGAAGGAAGGGGAAGGGGCAGAATGGCGAGCCTGGTTATTATTTACCTAGAGAGAGATGCGGGAGACTGGCTTCGTCTCAGACCATTATCTGTGCCAGAACCGACCACAGCTGGCCGAGAGAGTGGGCAGTGGTCACTTTACAGGTCTCGTTTTCCTACTGCGACCTGCCGACAGAGTTCTGACTTGGACGGTCTCACTCCATCCTCAGCCAGTATGCCAATATGCCAGTCTGCTATGCTATGCTGAGTAGACAGAGGTCTCGTTATGGACACACGGGGTGGCTGGTAGCATCTTCTCCGTTTTGGTAGTTCGCAGCATAGTGTTGGGTGTTGAGTTCTGGGCTGTCATGCAGTGGTCTTCTCCTTAATTTTTTTAATAAAAAAAATTGGAAATTTGTGGTAAGATGTTATGGGACCAAACTACTTAGGTCATCGGTCCCAGATCTTACACACTACTTAATGTAACTTAAACTAACTTGTGCTAAGGACAACACACTCACTCATGCCCGAGGGAGGACTCGAACCTCCGACGGGGAGAGCCTCGCGGACTGTGACAAGGCCCCTCAAACCGCGGGGCTACCCCACGCGGCTTTTAATAAAAGTGCATTCCTCTTTTATAATGGAGAAAAGAGTTTTCTAAAGTGTAGATTTATCGTTGTATTATGAGGAGTAATTTGCGCGTTTACTAGGGGCTGTCTTATAGTGACGTCACACACTAACAATGCAGTGTGCGTATTTTGTCGATTGTACTTTTTTATGTGTTGCGTAATTTATTTTGTTAACTTATCGCGTTGTGCTACTCGTTTAATGGGGTGTTTTGTTTTAATATAAAAATCGCGAGTGCTTCGTGCTATACAGTTTTAACATTTTCACTAACTGTCATCTTCCGTACACTATGAGCTACCCTAGAAATGTTTATTTGCCAAAACTGGCTATTCACTCATGAATTCACACGTATCTTAAAATGAATGAGCGGGTATCTGGGGAAAACTATAGCATCAAGAGACGTTTGTGCTTACAGTAAATGCCTTGAAGTCCTTATAAAATGATAATCCTGCAACATACTACAATATCAGTGTGCAAATAATAGTACCTTCTGCACAATATACCATGGCGTCATTTTATTAAAGTAATTTAGTTATATACTGTAATGTGCAAGTTTCCTACCTCCTCTCTCTCTCTCTCTCTCTCTCTCTCTCTCTCTCTCTCTCTGTCTCTAGCGAGCTGTTACTATACAGGGTGGTTAGAAACAATCTGAAAAGTTTGTAAGGGTAGGGTGTGCTGATAACTAATTCTTAAGGAGTGACGTTAACCATTCAGGTCGTTGCACGCAACTTCAAGCACTTGCACACGTTAAAATGCGATAATGTACGGACGTCTGTGGATCCGTGCGTTACCACTTGTTCAATTGCTTATCACCAGTTAAAATGTGACCTTTTCGGAAGTGATGAATTTAAATTAGGTGAGCAAAACCTACCATTGTTCGATTTGAGGGAACCAAATGACAAATAAGTTTGGCGACACTGCTTCTGGGCGGGCTGCTTGAATTAGTGCGTGCGACGACCTGATTGGCCAACTTCAATGCTAAATAACTCGCAAACGGCGCAAAGTATACAATCTTTTTCTCGACAGTTATTTGTCAGCACAGTCTTCCCTTCTAGACCTTTAAAGCTTCTCAGACTGTTTCTAACCACCCAAATTGAACGTTTTAATGACAGGATGGCGGGAAAATAAGTACAATTTTGTAGGAGGCATTATTACTACTTATTTACATTGTTCAAAACTTTACAGTAATTCGGTTCTACAATACCTTGCAAATAATCGCTTTCTGTAGGCCTTAAATTCAGCCTAAATAAGTTCACCCCTGTAGGAGT